>NW_006796283.1:3174739-3178141 GCF_000442215.2 Lipotes vexillifer
AGGAGGGGGCGATGGTGGATGGCAGGGTTCAGCCTGGGGTCAGCTCCAGAGGCCAGACCCAGCAGCTGTGTCAGGAGCCACCTCTTCTCGGCATCCCAGGGAAGGGGGTCCAGCCCAGATGTCCCCCGAGGGCCATGTTCCTTGAAAACCCGCAGTGGGCCCTCCGCCCATCCTGACACCCCACCCCGACAGCTGAGCAGACCGAGACTCCAGGAGCTGGGGGGTTCCTAAGGAGGGGTCGTGTGTGCCCGCAGCCGGCCTTCCTTCCCAGGTGTTTACTGAGCACCTACCGCTGGCAGAAGTGGCAGGTGTGTTGTGTGGTGGCACGGTACACCTTTATAGAAACAAAGGAGTGTGGGGTGTACAGCCCAGGGGCGGGCAAGAGAAGGAGGTCGTTTATTCACTCAGTAAACACTTGTGTTTTAAGCGCCTGCTCGGTGCCAGCAGAGTCCAGGCCTCCAGAGAGCTGTTGTTCTCATCAGGGAGACAGAGACTAAATAATAAAGAAGTAAAAATGTCCCATGTCCGAGGAGGTGAGGCTCGGAATAAAGGAGGGGGCAGTTCTGAGTAGGGTGTCCTGAGCCACATTTGGGCAAAGGCCAAAAAAGGGAGGGGAACCAGCTGCCTCCTGGGGACAGTGTACCAGGCGGAGGGCACAGCAAAGGCAAGAGCCCTGAGGCCAGGGTGGGCCCGGCTGGGTCTGGATGCATGCAGGGGCGAGGAGGGAGAGGGTGGGATCAGAGAGGGGAGGATCCCGTTCTGTAGGTGGTTGTCTTGGAAGTGGGGTTCGGGGGTTACAGGCTTTGGCCAGCGTGGACCGAGGGTGACCGACGGATACCTCGGCTGCCTGCTGTCCCCCAGGCCCTGAGCTCTTCCATGACACCCTCTCCAGCCCCTCCCCAGAGCATCGGTCCCCAGGCCAGGGTAGGGGCCCAAACCCCTGGCCAGCATCCACCACCAAAGCTCAGAGCTGCCCACCTCTCTGAGCAGGGCCCTGTGGGGACCGAGAGCCCGCGGCCTCTCGTTTGCAGCTGGCCTGGCCTGCACGGATGCCATGTCCTGTGCTGCCCAGTAGGCACCAGGGGCCCAGGCACCAGGCCACACACGGCACCCCAAAAAGGCCCTGAGCAGCGGGGCCTTTGCTCCCTCTACCCTGAGGGGATGCTGAAGCCATGGCCTCCCCCGTGGTCGGGCTGCTGACCCCTCAGCCCTGGGCCGTCGCCTCGCTGTGGTTAGCAATTCTTCACCCTGGAGGTGCTGACCGCCCGGCACCATCAGCCTGGCCAGTGGGGAGCCGCCCTTTGGCCCAGTTCTGACTTCATCCTCTGCCCCTGACAAAGGCCTGGGCCTCGGGGTCAGGTGGGGCCAGGACCCATGAGAGGGGCAGGTGGTCAGTGGGCCGCTCTTTAGCGAGACTCAGCCGCCATCCCGTCAGACTACCCTGCCGTGGAGCCTGTCCTGCTCGCTCACTTGCATTTTCATTTATTGAGCACCTACTGTGTGCTGGTCCCTGCCATAGACCCTGGGGATGCAGCCAGCCGCTGCCGTCCTGGAGCTGCGGCCCAAGAAGAGAATGGTCAGCAGGGGCACAGAGGCTAAGCAAGGAATGTGACTGAGAAGTGCAGGGGGTGGCAAGCCCCTCACCCTCGGGGATTTGCACCGAGAGCTCAGCAGGGGGGAGGGGGTGCCAGCCCTGCGGACACCTGGGAAAACTTGCCTGCACGGCCAGCGCACAGGCCCAGTGGTGAGACCATGGGGGGTGACCTGGGGGCAGCGTGAGGGCTGGTGGCTGCATGGTAAGTGGACTGTAGGGGCTCAAGGGTGGACACGGGACCCGTGAAAAGGCTGAGACGGAAACGTGGCAGCCGGTGCTGTGCTCACCACACTTCACATGCGGGCACTGAGGCCCAGAGAGGTTCGGGGCAACTGAGCAGGGCCAGAGCCCACAGTTCCGCCTCCCAGCCCCGCCCCACGGGGTTCTCCCGGCTCCTCACTGTCCTGGCGGCGGCTGGAGGCCGATGCCTGGCCTCCTGCCCCGCGCTGCCCGCTGACCTCACCGCCTTCCGGGAGTGGCTATTATCTGCGGCCGTGGGCGCTAATCGAGCGTCTTCCTCCTCCGCCCTCCACCGGCTTCCTGCCCGGGCCGCCCCCCCGCAGGCTGGGCGTCTGAGCGTCCGCCTTTGCCCCCCCAGGGCCTCCCAGACATCAGGGGGTGCAGGTCTGCCCAGCCCCACCTGGGAGCCTCTGGAGATGGCCGCCCCTTCTGGAAGTTTCCTTCCCAGTCGTCCTCCTGCGCCCAAGCTCAGACTCACCGTGGCCCGGCCGCGCGGCCTGGGACACGTCAAGTCCCCTCCCTACCGTTGCCTCCCTGGTGGAAAACCCACCAGCCCAGGATGACAGGCTGGCCTTCACGGCAGGCGGTCACGGCCACTCTGCTCTGTCGCCTTTGTCGGTGCCGTTGCTAGTGCGGGCGGGTTCTCTTCCCAGGACCAGGGCGGGCACTGCTGCTGGCACTGTCCCCAGGGCTTGTGTGGTCACGGTTACTGGGGCCAGCATGGTCACCCTTGCCCCTGTTACCGTCACCAGCACTGTTACCGTCCCGCTACTCCGGGCTGGCAGGGCCTCCACCACTGGTGCCAGGGCAGACCTGGCTTCTAGCTGTCAACTCTCCCTCTGGGGTCCTAGGGGCCACGGTGCCCCTCTCTGGGCTCGGGCTGCTCTCCTGTGCGACGGGGACAGGACATTCAGGCTGTCTGGAGGAACCGCGAGGGCGGACGGGCAGGGCAGCGGGGGGACGGGGGGCGGCAGCGTGTGCGATGGGGCGGCGGCCCCCTCTAAGCACGCGCAGGGTCCCGCAGCCCCAGCTGGGGCGTATTGGGGTCCGGGGCCCACCGCCCGGGTGCTGGGCTCCGTCTGTCACGGGGTCTCCCCGCAGCTCAGGGTGCGGGCGACTCTGGCGGGCCCACCTGACAGGTGAGGAGACCGAGGCTGGGCGAGCTGAGAGTGTCTCGCAGACCCAGGACGGGAGCCGCCCGGCCCGGCCCCTGATCTGGCGCTGTCCCCTGAGCCCCCACCCCATGCGGCGCTGGGCTCCTCATTTATTTATTTATTTGTTATTAGGCCTCTATCTCTGCGCGTGACTTCTTATTTCCTCACCGCGTGTTTCCATTACGGCGGCGGTGGATGCAGCCGATAAGATCGGTCCCTGGAGATGGGACAAAGGGGCCGCCATCGGCTTGAGGGCTGGTCATATCCTGCCCGAAAGGGCCGAGCGGGGCCTGAAATGAGCGATGCTATCGGGGGCTTATTGTGTGTTGGGGGGGGGGGGGGGGCCCTGCCTCCTTGGCCACCCCCTCCCCCTGCAGGCAGAGCCTCTGTGGCCACCCGTCCTTGGCCCCACCC
>NW_006796283.1:3178327-3191712 GCF_000442215.2 Lipotes vexillifer
GGGGGGGGGGGGGAGGGGTCCTGCCTCCTTGGCCACCCCCTCCCCCTGCAGGCAGAGCCTCTGTGGCCACCCGTCCTTGGCCCCATCCCCCCACAGCACGCCCCAGCCCCCGTGCCTCGGGCAGATGGCCCTGGCATCCATCCGGCTGTCCCAGGTCCACCCGTGGTCTCTGTGGGGCTGGGAGCTGCTGGGTGCAGCGGGCGCCAGGCCGTCCACCCCCAGCCCCGCGAGCGCTCGCACACGTCCAGGTGCTCAGGCTGGAGCTGCCCGAGCCCCTCAGGGTGCTGAGATGCCCCTCCCTTGACTCAGCAGTTCAGCTTCTAGGAATCTACCCCCGGAAAATAATCTCAGCGCGGACAGGCGTAGGGTGGTGGGGGTAGTCATCACAGCCGTGTGGAAGATAGCGAGCCATTTATTTTTTTATTTCTGCTCTGGTCGGCAGAATTTCTCCAAGAAAGGGGAGAAATGATTCTAAAAGAAGCAAATTGCACACAGATACCCACGCTGCTTTGCCCGTGCGTGTGTCTTCCCACGAACACCCAGACCTGGGGCTGATGTTGGTGCAGCCCCACCGCCGCCCACCACCTCCCCTGGTTCCTGGGCCCTGGCCGCTTCAGCCAAAATTCTGCCGCCCCGGCCCCTCCTTGCTGGGTCTCAGAGGGAAGGAGCAGGGACCTTGGCGGGTGACAGCACCGGGTCCCGAGGCTGAGACCCCGGTGGGGCTCGGCTGTGGCGGTGGCGGCACAGTGCTCGATCGAGGGCCCAGTGGGGGAGCCCTGGGGGTTCCTGGGCGTGAGGGAGCTGTGTCTGGGGTGGGGACCAGCCTGGGCCCGGTCTGTCCTCCAAGCCTCCTGCTCCCGGGCCCCTGCCCAAGCATTACTCCTCACTGTCTCCCCCTGAAGGGGCAGGAAGGACAGAGCCCTGGACAGGGGTCGGGGGCCTGGGCTTGAGCTCATTCGCCCCATCGCACTGTGTGGCCGGGTCCCCTCTGACCCTCGGTCTCCTCGTCTGCGAAGGCAGGGAACAACCACCCCTTAGGGCATGTGGTGATTTGAGGACTGAGTCATCAGTGCCCTGAGAGCAGGTGTCTGCTGGTTCCACACGCTGCAGAGAGCGCACACGGCTTACGAGAGGGGCTTTAGCAGTTCCCTCGTGCTGGTCATCCTCAGGGGCCCTGGGGCCCAGTGTGCCAGTTAGAGCCGTGGCACCTTGGGCAAGACGTAGCCCTCCCCGGGCTCAGCCTCCTTTGTGGGTGGAGCAGTCAGGGCACTCATAAAGGATCCGCAGGAGTTCAGGGCCCATCACCTTCTCTGGAAGGAGCTTCTTATTCCCTAAAGGGCCCGTCCTGCGGGGTAGTGCAGTGTCAGGACGTTCTCGATGGTGTTGGCCAACCGCAGTGCCCACTGCTGCCCCTTGGGCGGGGGTGGGACGGGACTGGCCCGAGGCTGGGGGCAGCACCGAGGTCCCGGCAGCAGCAGGACGGGGCGCCCTCCCTTTACCCCCTCGACCACCCGGCCTCCGCCCAGACCCTCGTTTGCCCTCATGCCCACCCCTCCTGCCCATCTGCAGCAGAGAGCGCTCCGAGGGACAGGAGGGTGGGGCCCGGGGATACAGGGAGCAGGGTGGGCCGGCCGGGCCAACTGAGAGGCGGTGAGCTGGAGGCTGACCGGAAGGAAGGGCCCTCGGTGGGTGGCGGTGGCTCCTGGAAAAACAGGGCAGGGGCCGGGAGGCCCAGGCTGATAGGAGCCTGATAAGCTGCTTGCACAGGAGGTGTTTTCTTTACCTTATCTCACCGGTCCTGCTTCCAGCCCACCCTCCAGGACCAGGCTGGGCTGGGGAGAGCCAGGGGCCCCCACCCATCCCTGTTCTCAGTCCGCAGGGTCTCCCAAGACCCAAAGGGCCAGGGGCTGCGGGGGCCCTCCGCCCACTTCACAGGTGGGAAGGCTAAGGCCCAGAGACCCAGGGCGCTTTTTGTTTTTTAAGCTTTTTGAGAAGGCTGGAGAGACCTCAAGGCCTCCCATTTTGAGGCACCCGTGGAGCCGCGGTGCTCAGGCTCCGTGGGACGGCGGGCAAGGCTCTGACCCGGGTGGGGATGGTGAAGGGGCCGTCAGAAACCTGGTGTGGGGCTGGGCCCCATGCTGCGCTGTTGGCTATCCCCAGGCGGTCCCAGCTCCACCATTAGCTGGGGCCAGGGTTCAGCCCGATAAAGACAGGCTCTTGTTCTGTGTCACAAAATCAATAATCCTCAGCGATGTCCCGGTGATAGGAGAAGTTCACGGCACCAGCTGGCGGGGGCGGAGTGGGGGTGGGCAGGGCCAGGGCTCCAGAACCTGGGGGCCACCCGCCCTGCCCGGCCATTACCCAGCTGGCTGGTGGGGCCGATCCACAGTGGACTTCAGGCCCAGGGGCCAGCGTGTCCTCCTCCTTGCCCACCCCCCATGCCGCCTCTTTGCAGATGGGAAGCTGGAGCCCGAGGTGAGGCTCTGGGCCTCTGTGCGTCCCGGGGTCAGGGGAGGTGAGAGCAGACAGGAGGAGGACCGCCCCCGCCCGCCCCCTGCGCAGCCCAGCAGGACCAGATGCCCCTTCTCCCAGGTCTGTGGCTCGTCAGCAGGGCCCGGGCGTCCAGCCCCAGTTCCGCCTCTGGCCGCTGTCCTCTAGGCTCAGGTGCTCACGGGGGTCCACTGGGCCCAGGCGCTTTTAGGACACAGCTAGCTGACCGTGACCCTGGCCCAAGGGGCTGACATTCTAGCGGAGAGACTGGGAGTCAGTAAAATACACACGTGGACTCCATGGTGCTGGATGTGGTAGCAGCTCAGGGCACCGCAAGCCAGCAGAGGTGGGGAGGGGCCGGCAGCCGATGGCGTCGCCCCCAGTGCACGCGTGAGGGAACTCGGGAACACAGGTCCAGCCAGGGTGTGCCCCCGGGGGGCCCTCCCCAGCCTGGGCCCTGTGACAGGCACCGTGCCTGGCGCCCATTGGCCCACGTTGGGCTGGCCGCAGTGCCGCCCTGCCAGCCCCCTCTGCCGTCGGCTCCAGGAAACTCGCCTGCCTGCCGGCTCCACCCCACGCTCGGGCTGCCCCGTGTGACACCGCCACCGGGCAGAGCCTGGCAGGAGAGCGGAGGCTGACAGGCAGCAGGCGTGGGGGGCAGGTGTGTCCCACCCCGAGGGAGGGCCTTGAGAGGTTCTCTCAGGTCTGAGCTCTGGAACCCTCTCCAGTCCAGCCCCTGCCACTGGCCACTGTGAGTGCAGGGTCTGTGGGCAACTTCTTAGGAAGGACGTTCTGGGCTCGAAGCCCTCTGAAAACCTCTGGCCTGGAATGAGAAGGCCACCCCGTCCAGGCAGGCTCAGGCTCTGCACAGCCTGCCCGGCTCGGAACTCAGGGGGCTGGGCGCCGGCAGAGGGCACCAGGGCCAGTGGAGAGGCGTGAGACTTCCCCAGGCGGGGGTAGGACCAGGGACATCCAGGGGCCGCCGGGGGCAGCTCCCAGGAGCGTCCTCTCTTCTAACGTTCCCCGTCAGGGATATGGGCGTCCATCCATCTTGGTCACGGTCACAGCTCCAGAGCCGGGCCCTCAGTAACATAAACAGCACAACAGTGACGCGGGGAGCTTGGCCGCAGGATGGGCGCGGGCTGGGGCGGCATCTTAGGGAGAGGTGTTCACCGTCCGAGGGCAGCAGCCGGCGCTGGGCTCCAGCAGGTCGTGGCCCTGCGGGAACCAGAGCCTGGCTCGGCCATGGTGTCTGCTTCCCCCCACGAGGCCAGAGATCCCAGGCCATACGTGACATCCGGTATTTAACCTGTGACAGCCAGTCCCCATTTTCATGTGTGCCGTCAACTCATAGCTCCCCGGCCCCTCCAGCTTGCTCTCCCAATTCCGGTCCCTCCTGCCAGGGTCCGGGCCCTCCGAGGGGCTCTGTGGGGACGCCCAGGCTGGTGGAGACCTCACCCAGCCCCAGAGGGCGCTTGGAGGACTCACAGCTCAAGTGGCTTTGCTCCTGAGCCAGCTCTCACGTGCGCCCGCAGCTCCCGCGGCCCGTCTTCCCTGGAGGGCGCCCGTCAGCTTGTTTCTTCCATCTAGGCTGTGCTGCCTGCCGTGCGGTCGGGGTCCTGGGGCCAGGCCTGGGTGCAGGGCTGGCGTCGGGAGTGTTTCCTGCCCCGCTCGGCTCCGTTTCTGCCACCTGTGAAATGGGGACAGGATTGTGCTTGGGGTGCGGAGCGTCCAGCCCCTTGATGTGCCAGGTTTGCTGTGAGTGAGGGCACACTGCCTGCACTGGGGTCGTGGCTTTGGGGTCAGAGGGATCTGGGCTTCACTCTCCTGTGCTACTTGCTGGCCATGTGACCTCAGACAATCCCTTGCCCTCTCCAATTGCTTTCCTCAACTGGAAGAGGGCAGAAGAAACAGACCGCACCCATTTTTACCCCAAGCTTTTTTAACCATGTTCCCTTGACACTTTGTCCCCATGAGTCACAGATGAGAGCCTGAGTCCTTCCAAAGGCGCCGCCGTGGTCACTGGTGACGCCCAGGGTTAGGATCAAGCTCCGCCCCTTTTTGTTTCCTGATGTGGCGTTCAGGTGTGGCCTGATCCAGGGGATGGGCCAGTGCCCCATGGCCCCGGGTCTCCTGGTCCTAGAGCCCCAGGCTGCCTTGTTCCTGCCCTGAAAGGCAGGTCAGCTCAGAGAAAAGCCTGTCAGCAGCCAGGGTGGGAGTCTCGCCATGGCCTGGGCCTGGGAAACCAGCCCAGCTGGGAGAAGCCGCACAGCTCCGGCAGATGTGCGGGCCTCCTGCGGAGCAGCTGGCTGCCCACCATGCACAGTCCCACAGCCCTCCGCATGCCCCAGGGCCCAGGTCTCCCTCCTCGCCTGTCCCCAGCACCCCCTCCTCGGGGCCTTGTTGCCCCATCTGTAAACAGGAATCAGAAACGGGCCAACAGGGTGGAGCCCAGAAGTGGGGGTGTTCCTAGGAGCTGATGGGAATTTGCTGTCCGCTGGCCGTTTCTCTCCAGGCCCCATTTGCCCCCTACCGCCGGACCACGGGAGGGTCACACGCAAGCAGGGCCTCGCATCCACGCAGACGAACCCTCCCCTCCCAGCCCAGAGGCTCCACGACCACAGAGCAGAAGGGAGGGAGAGCAGCCCCGGGCCTTGAGTGTCCAGACGGGCCCCCACAGCCTTGGTGGCGCCCACCCCACATCGTCGGGCTCTTGCCTCTCATACCACCCAGGAGGTGGTCTCCTGTGCCTGCCCGGAAGCCCTGTTCGGTGTATCCACGTGATTAGGGCTCTGCCCCGCCATGGGCAGCAAACCCCACAGCGTACCGGGGCCGGGACACCCAGGCAGAGGGCTGCCGGTGGCTGCAGCTGTGTCCCGCTGCCGCGGCACTTGACAGGAGGCGAGCACGTGGTCACGCGGCACCACACCTGGGCTGCAGGAAGCCCCATCACTGCTGAGAGCAGCCACTGGTGTCGTGTTTTGGGGATGGGTCCCCCCAGGCCCAGAGGGGCTGAGAGCCTGGCCAGGGTTGTGCAGGGACTGCAGCTCAGCCCAGCCGGACCCCTGCCAACTTCCCTTGGTCACTGAGCACCCACCCTGCCGGGCCCTGCCCTTCGGCCCTGCACCTGTTGTGTCATGTGACCTTGCAACGCCCTGGGAGGTGGGCACTCTCATCCCTCACTTCACACAAGAGGAAGCCACGGGCAGGAAGGGACAGGCCCTGGTACTGACCCAGGTCCTGGAGCCTCGGGGCTGACGGGGGTCAGGCCTCATCCCCTGGCAGCTGGGTTACTAGGAGCTCCCTTCCCCCACCAGGCATCTCAGTCCCAGAAGGGCAGGGACAGCCCTGTTGCTGAAAGCTGCAGGACAGACACCACCTCCACCCCCTGTCCCCTTATCTCTCTGTCTTCCTAGGGCCTCAGCTGCCACCCAGTCAGGAGGGTCCAGTTGGGGGCAGGAAAACGGCTGGACTTGAGAGCTGGTGACCGTGGGCAGGTCCCACCACCCTCGGTTCCGGACCGTGGGGGGGCCCGGTGAGCTGCATCTGCAGTGGGAGGGGCTGAGCCAGCACATGAGTAAGCAGGCCAAGGGGACAGCGAGGCGGCTCGCCCCACCCCGCAGACCCCCACGGACCCCGCTGCCTGGTCCGCTGCATGACCTTGAGTGAGGTGCCTGCCCTCTCTGGGCCTGGTTCCACACTGGTGGAACCCGTTGCGGCCCACAGCCTCCCAGCCTGCCCTGCTCTGGGCCCAGGCCCTTGGAGACTTCTAGAGCCCTGCCGGGGCGGGGCCTGCTCACCCCTGGGCTTTTCTCTCCCCCTCTCCTTTTTCTCTCCCTTTTTTGTGACTTTTATCAAAGGCAAACAGCGTGATCCTGAGATAGGGCCACTCCCGACAAAGCCAGGGCCAGCTGGCCCCAGGGAGCCGCAGGGTGGGGTGGGGCGGGATGATGAGGCCGATTAGATAAGTGGGTGCTGGCAGTGACCCCAGGGTGGGCGCCCACACGCGGATCCCAGAGCCCACTGTCCAGGGCGGGGGCTGCCAGGCGGCTGGCCTTTGTACCCTGGAGGCCAGTGGCCATTAGCACAGAGCCTGGCCCTTGGAAGGAGGGGCCCGCCGGCAGGGCGCAGGAGGCCTCCCTGAGCTCACCAACACTCCTGCAAACAGCAGGGCTACCCGGTCAGCGCTGCCAGTCCGCCTGCGGGGCCGTGGCTCGGTGAACCTGGGGCCTAGGGTGGCTGGGCTTGGTGGGCCCCGGAGCCAGATGGGTCCGGGTTGGAGCCCTAGATTCTCTGTCAGAAAGGAGCTCAGGTCTGGTGGGGTGACTGCAGCCCTTGCTGCGCAGCCTGGAGCAGGTCTCTCGAGCTCTCTGGGTGTTATTGAAGGAGGGCGCCAGGGCTCCAGGGCGTGGGGCAGAGCCAAGTCTGAGGGCAGCTCCGTGCAGCCCTGGCGGGGCCGTAGGCCTCCGGACACCCGGGCGCCGGGGGAGAGGAAACGCGGGGCCAGCCGCGCCGACCGACAGGCTGTCTCGACTCTCGTAGCCACCAGCCCAGCAGGTGAACCGAGGCTCAGCGAGAGCTGGGCAGAGGCAGGACTCAGCCCGCTTGTTGACTGCAGACCCCATTTCTCCCAGCCGCCACCCCATCTGCTGGGCTCCCAGGATGGGGTCCTGAGCCTGGCCTGGGGCGGCGATGCCCAGTCCTGCCTCCTTCCCCTGGCCCCTCGGGACGCCATCGAAGGGTTTTAAGACCTAAACAGGTGTTTAAATCGCAGAAATATGCAAAGGCTGAATTTTCTCATCTGGATCCTCACAGATGCTTGGGGGTGAAATTGAATCCCAGCGCGGCGTATTTGCTCTGGAAACGACGTGTGTGGGGTTGTATGACAGAATAAATTAGGCTTTGTCCCGACGCCGTGCCGGTAGTGATGACCCGACCCCCGTGGGGAGGTCCACCCAGGCAGCGCAGGGCTTGCCCCCTCCTCCAGAGGAGACCAGGCTGCGGATGGGGAAACGTGAGGGCAGAGCAGGGAGAGTCAGCCCTGCAACGGGAGAGCGGGGGCTCGCCTGCCACCCCTCACCTCCCCTGCAGCAGCCTCTGCCCACCCTCTTCTCTGTCGTCTCCTGCCTATGACTAGGAAGACCCAGAAAAGGGTGTCAAGGCCCTGGCCAAGAGCATGCTGGGGCTCTGGTTCACATCCTACCTGCCAGCTGTGTACCCTGGGCCAGTTGCTTAACCTCTCTGAGCCTCAGTCTCTCCCTCTGTACGCTGGGGGGAATAACTGCGGCATGGCTGGGAGGAATCCCTGTGAATTATGCCAAGCGCTTGACTAAGGCTCGATAAACAGAAGCCAGGAATTGTGTTAGGACTGGGAGTTCCCAGGGCAAATGGCATCACCCCTGCTGTCCAGCTGTGGGGATGGAGGCCATGGTACAGAGGTCAGGGAGGACTCGGCCACGACCTCACCGGAGCTGGAATTCTCTGTGCCCTGCTCTGGAGCTGGGAGGAGGAAACAGAGACATGGGTCCCAGGAGGCTGCCAGGGCAGAGGACATCTCCACCTGGAAGTCCACCCTGATTGGCCCACCATTGGAGCTGCCGCCACCCATGTTTCCTGGGAGCCCTGAGGGCAGAGGCCATGCCTCCCTCAGCTCTGCCCCAGGTACCCACGTCGGGTTTTGTGAGTCCACAGACTGGGTTCTGGCCCCACCTCCGGCCCGGGCTCGCAGTGTGGCTTGAGCACTCCTGGGCCTCCCTGGGCCCCAAGTTTCCTGTCAGTGTGGTTGGGAGCTGACCACTTCCATGGCCACCACTGTCTAGGTCCCCCAGCTCTTTCAGAGGCTGTTTAAAAATAGCTGTGTCTTCCTGTCTGTCACTCTCCCAGCCAGCTCCCATCCCCAGCTCAGCATCTCCTGCCCCCAGCCCCTTCCTCACTCATTCATACTTTCATTCATTCTCAACCTTGAACTGAGCCCCCACCAGGTACCCAGTCTGCGAGGGGTAGGTGGCCTTGCTTCTCCTGACCCCCGTTCTTTGGGATAGAGTTTTATTTCTCATTGGGAGAGGGTCTCTGAGAGGTGCTAACTGGGCTTTAACACCTGCTTGACTGTGCAAGGGGTTGGGCAGGAACTGGGAGCTGGAAATAGGTTATCTGAGTGGATGGATGTTGAACATCACCAGGGCCACCATAGACAGTTGCACAGGTTGTGCACTGCACGAGGCACTGAATGAGCCGGGGCTGAGATCCAGCCATGTTCCCATCATGGAGCCAGGCATCTGCTATGGCCCTGCATCCACCCACATGGGATACCCTTTCTAATGTCCAGCCTCTCAGGGACGGCCTCCCCCGGACCAGGGAGGGGGCTTCCAATGGCGACCACTGCCCGATCCTCAGCCCACATCGCTCAGATCCCTGGGCTCCCTGCCTTTCCCAGGCCTCGACCATCCCCCAGCAAGCCCTGAGTGGTGGGTTCTGCCCTGTCGTGCAGAACGGCCGCCTTTATCAGGAGCCGTCCTCCCTCTGGTGGTGCGTGATACCCAGGAGATGGAGTGGCTGCCACGGGAAGCACCAGCCACGCTGTTATCTGGGAGCTGGGGCTGCCAGCCCTGGGGCGCGATTAGGGGCCACGGCAGTTTGTCTGTGGTGCAGCGTGGGCGGGTGTGGGGGCTCACTGGCTCTGCCCCTTCCTCTGGGGGGCTACCAGGACTGGGGATGAGCTAGGGCCAGGGCTCTGAGAGAGGGGCCTCAGGACCCCACAGGTGCAGGGAGCCAGGGGTAGACTGGGGACTTGGGGCTGCACCCCACCCCCACTCGCCCGCGGAGTGAACTGGGCCAGCCACCTCCAGCCCCGCCGTGTCCCTGAGTCTGTGTGGGACCTGGCCCGCACCGGGGAAGACTGGACTGAATTCCCCACTCCTCTGCCCCCCAGGAAGGTGGGCGCCGGCCTCAGATGGACGGCACTGTCTCGTACTGGGGGACCCAAGCCTGACAAGCCAGGAACAGGCCGTGGACACTGAAAGGAAAATATGTGACGGCAACAGAGGGAGTCATGGTCAATATCCCTGGCTCGTCTGTGGCCCCAGCAGCAGAACTGAAGTCCAGAAAGGGCGTGGGCCTCCCCGCTCCGGAAGGCCAAGTGTGGGCCGACCCCATGCGGCTTAGCGCAGGTCTGGCTGTCTGGATGGGCACCGGCCATGGTGTTGGGAAGCGGGATGATTCCGCCTTGACCCCACCGTCCTGAGGGGGCGGATGGGAGGGGGCAGGTGGTACCCAGCTCAGCCCACGGTGGGCTCCCCAGCCAGCCTCAGAAGGAGAGCGTGGACCCGTCGGATGGCTGGCCAGACCATTTGGATGGACAAGTGAGTGCCCAGCAAACCTGCCTTTAGACAGCCTCTCCCCACACGCCTACGCCCTGGGGCCAGCTGGGCGGGGTACCAGAGACCCAAATATACCCAGGACAGCAGTGGCCCGGGCTCAGATCCTGGCATCCCACTGCCAGCTATGTGGCCTCTCGGGGCCTCAGTTTCCTCATCTGTATTGGGCGGGGTGGGGGTGGGACCAGGAGAGGGCCGATATCATAGGGCCATTTGGGCAGGAACGGGTGACCGCATGCCGGCTGGCACCCTGCAGGCCCAGGGAAGGGGGGGCGCCATGGGCAGAGTCCTGGCTGGGACCCTGGCATCCTGGGTGCACAGATAGAGGACACGGCCCCTTGTGGGCGGGCTGCAGAGTGACATGGCCGGCCTCTGTCCCCCTCGCCGCGGGGGCCGATAAAGGGCGCCGCCTCCTGGCCACGTCCTGGTCCCCTGCCATCTTATCTGCCCTGGGGAAGACAAGAACCCAGTTAGAACATTGTAGCCGGGCCTCCTGGTGTATTTACACGTTATCTGTGCCATTAGGCCGGCAGTTATCTGATAATCGGGCCCATTAAGGCCACAGCCCGCCCGATCGGGGATCCAGGAAGCGGGGCCAAAGCAGCAGTGCTTGCTCGGGGCCCAGGCCAGGCCACGTGAGGCCTCTGTGGGCCCAGGCAGCCCAGGTGGCACCCGAGGCACAAGGCGGCCCCGCCTTCCTGGGCAGAGGGCGCGTGGCTTGCGGAGAGACCGCCCTGGGAGGGCATGGCCACCATCATCCCCTCGGCTTTGAGGACACTAAGGCTCAAGACGGCAGGTAACGTGCCAGGTGTGCGTCTCCCAGGGCGGCCCGTGCAAATTCACACCACCTTGGTGCCTTGAAACATCAGAAGTCTGCTCTCAGCTCTGGAGCCAGAAGTCCTGAATCAAGGCGTGGGCAGGGCCGCACCCCTTAGAGGCTGCAGATGCAGTGTCCCCCCAGCTGTATCCCACCAGTCCCCGCCCCGTCTTCAAGTGGACCTTTTCCTGTGCCTTTTCCTGTGTGTCTCTTATGAGGACATGTGTCATTGGCTGTAGGGCCTACCGGATAATCCGACGGTCTCACCTTGAGATCCGATCTCAGTCACACCTGCAGAGACCCTTTGTCCAAACAAGGGAACATTCCCAGGTTGCGGGCCACCGTCCAGCCCACCCCACAAGGTCACGTGGGTCGTGCGCTGAGGCCGGGCTGAACCTGGGAGCCCACCTGCAGACCCTGTGCGACCCCAAGCTCCCTCCCCGTGAGAAGGACTGTGGCGGGGCTCCTGGCAGAGGCCGGTCTGTCCACGCCAACGGAACCGAATCCTGCCGGGGGCCGGGCACAGATGCCACTCCCCTAGCTGACACAGGAGGCACAGCCCGGGCCACGCAAGCTGGCAGAGTCAGGGAGCTTGGCCCTGATCACAGCACAGGTAGCCGCGGCCCGCGAGCCTTAGGCCCTCAGCCGGGTGACAGGCCGCTCGGACAGGCAGCCGCCGACCAAGGGCCTCAGCAGGAGTTGGGTCCAGACCTTTCCAGAGAGCAGGCGGGAGTCCTGCAGGGAGTGATGCTGGCGCTACCCGAGCGCAGTCCGGCTGTGCCGAGGGCCTCTGCTGGCAGTGGGTGGGGGAGGGGAGGAACACTTGGCCCCAGGCCTGGCTCCCCCTGCTGGGCCCTGTGCTGAGATGCTAAGAGGATTGGGAGGTGCGGGGTCCCTGTTTCAGAGACGGGAGCCAAGGCGCAGCATTTCACAGCTGCCCACACAGGCGTGCTCTGCGGATTCTGGGGCTCAAGCTGATGGGAAGGGGCTGGGAGGACCATGTGGAGGGGACGGGAGGCGGTCTCATCGGCGTCATCATCCTCCCCTCTGTGCCTGCCCCCGTGTGAGGCAGTAGGGGTGACCCGGCTTCATGTGTGCGTCCTAGGCTGTGCAAGGCACACACGTCCCAATGCAGCCGCCAAGGTCCCGCCGAGCGGTGCGCCCACCTGCTCAGATGCAGCTGCAGGCGCCCCCGCTGTCCTATCTCTGCAGCCTGCCGTCCCCCAGAACAGGTCTCACTGCAGGGGCTGGCCTGGCCCCCAGGACCCGGCACCAGCCACCATCCCCGTAACCTGGGCCAGTACCACCCTCCCGCTTCTGCCCTCAGCCCCCCAACTGCTCCAGGGGGGGATGGGTGCCGCAGGATGGACTGGACCTTCTCACACCTCTGACATCTCTCCCCGCAGACGAGCTGAAGCTGCTGCTGCAGGACGGACAGAGGTGCGTGCGGGCTCGGTGCAGCCTCGCCGAGGGCCTGTCCTGGGGCCCATTCCGCGGGAGCATCCAGACCAGAACCTCGTCCCCCGGGCAGGCGGAACCGGTAAGGAGCCCTGACCCTGGCCGCAGCGGCCAGGACAGTGTCTGGCCCAGGGCACAGGCCCCTTCAGCCCCCTGAGCCGGGCCCGGGCTAGACTCCCGTGCAGGAGCAACTGTCACTCCATGTGAAACATGTCAGGAGATGCAGCCATGAGGTGTTGGGAGCAGGGAGGAGTTAACTGCCTGGGAACACAGGGAGGGCTGCCCAGAGGAGGTGATGCGGGACCTCTGGGACCTCGGGGTGACAGGGAGGGCTGCCTGGAGGAGGTGATGCGGGGCCTATGGGACCTCGGGGTGGCACAGGGAGGGATGCCGGGAGGAGGTGATGCGGGGCCTATGGGACCTCGGGGTGACACAGGGAGGGATGCCGGGAGGAGGGGTTCTCTCAGCAGGCACTTAATGAATGAGTAGAAGTTGGCGAGGCAGAGAGAGAGAAGGGCTTTCAAGGGAAGGAAGCAATAAGGAACCAAGTGGTGGGACTGGACCTGGCCTGTGGCCTGTGGCTGGGGAAGCAGGCAGGGGCTGCCCCCCGGCACTTGGCTTCACGGGTGGGGCCACCCCTCTTGGTAAGCGAGGTGGTTTTCTGTATACTTGGGGGCAGCTGCAACCAAGCGTGAGATATGCGTTGCGTTTCCGTGTCTGTGGGCCCCCAGACGACAGGGAGAGGGCGCTGCCTGAGCGTCTCTAGCGCGTGCTAATGACCACTGGGCTGTCGTTTGTCTCAGGGCTGCTGCTGAGCTGCTCTCAGTTGTTGGGAAGTAGGTGTGGCGTCCTCTTGCAAAGGGTACACATGCTCATTTTAAAATACATTTCGGCTAAGAAAGGGCGTTGATGTATGGGAAGCAAGCGTGGGGCAGTGGAATGGGCCCGTACGGTGTGGTGGGAACCGGGAGGGGCCTGTGCTTGATGAGAGTTCAGGAAGCACCTCCTAGCCATGGTGACGCTTGCCTGGAAGGCCGGGCAGCACCCGGGTTGGTCCCCTCAAGCCCAGGCTCAGGTGCCCCAAATGTGCAGGCACAGCCATGGCCTGGGCGCTTCTGATTCCTAACGTGGCATTCAGGTGTGACTGGATCCAGGGTACACACTGCTGGCAGGTGCCCTGTGATGCTGGGCCTCATGGGCCTCTGATGGGCCTTCAGTGGCAGTGGCGGGGCTGTGGGGGGGGGGGG
>NW_006796283.1:3192179-3201517 GCF_000442215.2 Lipotes vexillifer
GGGGGGCGTGCTTACCCCCGGCCCTGCACCTAGAGGCCAAATGCTGCCTTAACAGCTCTGACCAGTTCCAACCCGGCAGAGCCCCCGTCTCTCTGCCAAGGAAACCAGGGCCCCAGGAACTTGGCCTGCAGCAGGGCTGGTAGAGAGCCGTGGGCAGGATCCCCAGCTGCAACTCTCGGACTACTGCTCACAGCCCGCACCCACTCCCATGTGCAGTGAACCCTGAGCTGTGGGTCACGCTGCCTCAGAACCTCAGAGCTGGGGCCCGGGCCTTGGGAGATTGGAGACGTCTCAGCTGAGGCCCCTGGGCTGCCCACGCTGCCTCTCGCAGCTGAGTGGCCAGGTTCAGAGGGGCGGTGCTCACCCAGGCCACTCAGCCAGGGGGTGGGAGGCGGCCCAGGACCGAGGGCCCCCACTTTCAAGGCCAGGCCATCCCCATGGCACAGGGTCCAGGTCCTGGGGTCTCCTACCCTGTGGCTATTTTGCCGTGTGCCCCCAGGCAGGCCTCCACCTCTCTGAGCTTCTGTCTCCTCAGCCTTTGGGACCTCAGCGGGGGGACACAGGGGAGCCCTGAAGTGTCCTTGAGGCCCGAGCCTGCAGACCCTGCAACCTCCCCGCAGAGGAGAGGGTGGGCAGAGCAGCAGCTCCTCTGTGACGTGGTGGCCTCCCAGGGCAGCCGGGCGGGTTAAACGCAGTGATCCACACGTGGTGCTTACCACAGGGCGTGGCGTGGCTTGGCAGGCAGCATGGCCAGCAGCCCTGCGGGAGGGATGACCCTCTTGCCCCGTGGCCCCAAGCAGGGAGGAAGCAGTGGGAGCTCCAGTGTGGATTTCAGCTCCTTGGAAGGAGCCACATTTTGGCTCCACTGTGTGACCAAGGCTGTGGTATTTACAGCAGTCCCTATAGGCAGTGAGCTCCCCGTCACTGGAGGTGTACAAGCAGCAGTTGACTCTTAAGAGAGAGGGTAGGCCGTTGGGGGTAGTTAAGAGGAGCTCCGTGACTCTCGTGTCTAGACTCTCAGAGAATAGCCGTAAGCAGTGATGGGACAAAGGCGGGATGGCTGAGGACTGGGGAGCTCAGTGTGTCCTGAGCAGGGCCTGCACCTCTCTCCTCTGCTCCCTCCTTGGGGACAGTCAACCCCGTCCAAGATGGACAGTTCCAAGTGCGTGTTCCAGACGCACTACTGTGTGCCCATCCTTATACTCGGCCCCTCGTTTTCTCCACCCCCCCATGAGGCGGGTACTGCTGTTCCCATTTCCCAGATGAGAAAACTGAGGCTCCGAGAGGTTAGGTAACTTGCCAAAGTCACCAGGACCAAACAGCAGAGGGGAAATGATTATTTTCCTAACCACAGAGACCCCTGCAGGACGGTGATGGGGGGCACCAGCCCTGGGATCCCCACCGCACCCCGACCCCCAGGCCCTCCCCTCGCGGCTGCAGCCTCCTCTCCGGGGGTTTTGTCCTCCTTGGGCCCAGGGCGCAGGTCAGCCTGGGGAGACTTGGCGTGAGGTTGGAAACCCTCTCCAAGCGGAGAGATAATCCAGGGAGTGCGCCAGAGAAGCCGGCCTCTGAGGCTCTGAGGCTCTGCAGAGGGGCCCAGGGAGGAAGGAGCTGCCTGCTCTTCCCTGCAGCTTTATCTCCTGCAGAATTAAATCCTTGATTAACCCTTATCTCCCCAGCAGGCGCTATCTCCGCCTTGGCGCCGAGTGTCCAGACACACCGTACAAGATGATTGATTTCTTAAAGATATGCGTGCCTTTCCATACTTCGTTTATTGTCTAAATATTTTCGCTAACATTTCAGCAGGCCCCTTATCGAGCTCAGCTGATGGGCCCCGGTTCTCTCCCCCGTGTACCTCCCGCCCCTGATCGTCCTGTCACCCGCCAGGCAGTTTGTCTTCGCTGTTTGGAGAGGGAAGTGGGAGAGGGGCGACGCCGGGGTGTGGTATCCCTTTCCCACTGGTCTCCTCAGGCCCAGGCTGCTTGCAGGCCAGAGGGGAGGCAAGGAGTCTCCCCTCACAGTCCCTGCACACACTGGGCGCCGGGGGTGGTACCCCAGAAAGGACACAGCACGCAGAGCCTGCCAGGAGTCGAGAATTGGTTCTGGCACCAACTTGCTGTGGGACCTCAAGGTCCCCCAGGATCCAGCTGTGGTTCCACCACAGAAACCCAGGGCTTGGAGGTGTAGCAGTTCTAAAACTTGTACTCAGATGCAGAGGAAATGTTCAGGATGGATGGATGGGTGGTGGGTGGATGTGTAGATGGATAAATGGATTGTATGTGGAGGAGTAGATGGTGGAGGGATGGATGGATAGACAGGTAGACGGAAGATGGATGGGTGATGGTAGATGGTAGATGGATAGGTAAAGGTGGGTGGATGGTGCGTGGATTGGTGAATGGTGGATGGATGGTGGGTGTGTGGATGGTGGATGGATGGTGGGTGCGTGGATGCGTGGATGGATAAATGGAGGTGAATGGACGAGTGGATGGTGGATGGATAGGTTGGTTAGTGGATGTGTGGATGGACAGGAAGATGGTGGATACGTGAGTGATGGCTGATGGACAGATGGACGGTGGATGGATGGGTGAATGGTGGATGGACAGGTAGATGGATGTGTGGACAGGAAGATGGTAGACAGATGGGTAGAAGGTGGATGGATCAGTGGAAGATGGATGGATGGGTGAATGGTAGATGGACATGTAGATGGAGGATAGCTGGGTAGATGGATAGATGGACAGGTAGATGGTGGATGGGTGGGTGGGGACAGGTAGATGGATGGATGAGTAGAAGGTGGATGGTTAGGTGGATGGTTGATGGAAGTGTGGATGGTGGGTGGACAATTAGAAGGTGGAAGGATGGGTGAATGGTGGATACATGGGTGGGTGGATGGATGGGTGGTGGATGGTGGATCGTGGGGGATAGTGGATGGACGAGTAGAAGCTGGATGGCCGGGTGGATGGTGGATGGACAGGGGAGAAGGTAGCTGCATGGGTGGGTGATTGGATGTGTGGATGGATTGGTGGATGGTGGGTGGAAGGTGGATGGAAGGGTGCATGGTGGATGGATGGGTGGGTGAGGGGAGGTGTGGATGGATAAATGGATGGCAGATAGACAGGTAGAAGGCAGATGGACGGTGGATGGACTGGGAGAAGGTGGGTGGACAGTGGATGGTAGAGGGATGGGTGGATGGATGGCTGGATGGTTATGGAGGGGCAGCTGAGTGGATGTTGAAGGGATAAATGGATGGTGGATGGGCAGATAAATGGCGGATGGATGATGGACAGGAGATGGACGAGTAGCCAGTGGATGGGTAGGTGGATGGTGGATAGATGGGTAGATGGATGCATACACGGGTAGATGGTGAATGGAAGGCTGAGTGCTAGATGGATGGGCCGAAGGTGCATGGATGACTGGATGGTGGATGGACAGGTGGATGGTTGATGGAGGAGGGATGGTGGATGGTAGATGGGTGGGGAGAAAATGGATGGACAGGAAGATGATGGATGGACGTGGGGAGGGTGGATGGAAGGGTGGATGGTGGATGGATAATTAGAAGGTGGAAGGATGGGTGAATGGTGGATAGATGGGTGGATGGATGGACAGGTAGATGGTGGGTGGATGGATGGTAGATGGATGGGTGGAAGGTGGATTGCAGGGGATAGTGGATGGACGGTGGATGGTAGATGGACAGGTGGATGGTTGTGGAGGATCAGTTGAGTGGATATTGAACGGATAATGGGTGGTGGATGGACGAGTAGAGGGTGGTTGGAAGGGTGTGGGGGGTGACGGGTAGATGGTTGTTGGAGGGGTGAGTAGATATTGGATGGAAAAATGGTTGGTGGATGGTGGATGGACAGGTAGATGGTGCATGGACAGATGGATAAATGGTGGATATGTTGGTGGTGGATGGATGGGTGGATGATAGATGAACGAGTAGCAGGTGGGTGGATGGATGGGTGGGCAGGTGGATACGTGGATGGGTAAATGAATGGTGGATGGACAAGTAGATGGTAGATGGATGGGAGGTGGGTGGAAGTATGGATGGACACATAGATGGTGCATGGATGGGTCAATGGTAGATGGACGAGTAGCAGGTAGTGAATGGTGGATGGACAGGTAGAAGGAGGATACATGGGTGGATGGCGGGGGGAATGATGAAAGGATGGGTAGAAGGTGGGTGGATGGGTGGGTGAGTGGATGAATGGGAGGATGGATGGATGGATAGGTAGATGGTGGATGGATGGACAGGTAGATGGTATACTGATGGGTGGAAGGTAGAACGATGGGCAGAGGTGGATGGACGGGTGGATGGGTGGGTTAGTGGATGTGTGGATGAATAAACGGATGGATGGTGGATGTGGATGGATGGCTGAGTGGATATGTGGATGGATAAATGGAGAGTGGATTGCCGTGTGGATGGTAAGAGATGGATGGATGGGTGGATGGTGGATGGATGGGTGGGTGAATGGATGTGTGGATGGATAAATGGATGATAGATGGACAGGTAGATAGTGGATACATGGGTGATAGATGGACAGGTGGATGGTGGGTGGATGGTAGATGGCCGAGTAGCAGGTGGATAGTTGGGTGGATGGATGGACGGACAGGTAGATGGTAGATGGAAGGTTGAATGCTAGATGGATGGTCAGAAGGTGGATGGATGGCTGGATGGTGGGTGGACAGGTGGACGGACAGGTGGGTGAGTGGATGTGTGCAGGGATAAAGAATGGTGGATGGACGGGTAGATGGTGGATAGATGGTTGGATGGAATGGATGGACAGGTAAAAGGTGAATGAACGGGTGTACAGTGGATTGATGGGTAGGAGTTGGATGGACTGGTGGATGGTGGATAGATAGGTGAGTCAGTGGATGTGTTGATGGATTAATGGACGGTGGATGAATGGGTAGAAGGTAGATGGATGAGTAGATGGTGAATGGATAGATGTTGGAAGGATGGGTGGATGGATGGATGGATGAACAAATGGACCCTCCCTCGGCCCATCCATCTGTCCAGTTGTCCTCCATGGCTCACCCACTTTAGCCACGAGGCCACTGTGACATCAGTGAGAGCTGGGAGGGTACCCCCTGGATGGCACGCAGGGCAGCAGGTCTGAGCAGCAAGCCCCTGCCTGTGAGGCTGACGTGGGACCATCCAGGCACAGCCGCCAGCTGACCCCACGCAGATGGGCTCTGAGCGCCCCTCCACATGGGGCCCCTCCAAAGGCCATTGTCAGCGGTCGTTGCCTGGCAGAGCCAAACTGCCAGCAGGACGATCCCGGACCAGGGGGTGATGGGGCTGCAGTGCACGAGCCCGGTGCCCTCCTGGCGAGGCCCCTCTTCCTCTGGCTGTGATAGGGAGTAATTCCCAAGGGAAGGTGCTCAGCCCAGGCATGGTGCATTATGGGTGTTTCTTTGCCAGATGGGGCCATGCCTTGAGCCGCCCGTGTCGTGCTCCTCTTTCCTCATGAAACGTCTGGTGCCAAGGGCGGAAAGCCATTGCCTCTGGCGATGGTGAGTGGGACGCAGGCGGGGGCTTCCCAGGACACGCCGAAAGGGAGAGACGAGTGCAGGCCCCGATCAGAGCCCACCCCAGGCCTGCCCCAGGTTCCCGACCTCCCGCGAACCTGCCCGCAGTGCCCTGGGGAGGCTTTCTGCGGGCCCCCACCTCCCCTCGACGCCCCTTCACGCGCTGTACGGCAAGTTCGGGAACAGCCTCAGATACGGCTGTCACAGCGGATGCGGTCGAGATAGGGTTTCTGATGGCTATCAGCGGGCACAGAACCCAGACACTGACCTCTTTGTTGGGGGAACAAGGAGGGTTCTCAGATGCACCCAGAGAGTTTAAAGTGGCCGCCCGCTGTCCCGGGGCTGGGTGGGGCAGCCTGGAGTCAGGAGGGAGGGACAGGGCGACCCCCAGGGCTAAGGCAGGGTAGGGGCCAAGCTTTCTTCAGACGCTGCACCCGGCCTGTCTGGGGCGAGCTGGACCCAGACGCAGACCCGGCAGTGAGCCTGGGGCGCCGGTGGAGGGAAGGTGGCCAGCAGTACACACATCTCTGATGGTTTCAGGCTCGCACCCCGCTGCCCACGGGCAGGGCCAGGAAGGGAGCCTGCCTCGGCCCGGCGCCTCCGACCACCAGAGAAAAGGGCTTCTGTTCCAGGGCTGCTTGGAATTGGGGGTTGGGGGGAGAAAATAAATAATGGGGCAGGGGGGCGAGCTGTAGCCCTAGCGCACGGCAGGGTCCAGCTGCCTGGGACAGTGCGCGTTGCCACCCCGCAGGGACGGGGACAGGGGCAGGGGCAGACTGGGCAGGGCCGTGCTCCTCTCCCCGGAGCCGTGGGGCGCCGGCTCCTGCACCCCTAGGGTCCACGCGCAGGCAGGGAGGCTGGTGATGGTGGGCCCAGCCTGCCCCATTTAAGTGGGGACCAGGGCCCCCCAGAGTGTTAAGGGCTGAGGGAATGAGGCTGAAGGGTCTGGTGGTCGTACGGCCTGGATCTCCTGGCCCCTCTCCCTCCTGTGAGTCGGGCGCGGGGTGCAGGATGCAAGCCCCCTCCAGGTCCCCACGTCCCCTGCCCCTCACCCGCCCGGGGCAGCCACCAGGCGAGGGGCCGCTCCCAGCAGGAGGCGCACAGCCGGGAACACAGCGCTGCCGTCTCCCCTCCACTCGGATGGACGCGGAAAATTCAGGGGTTCTGCAGCGTCAGCAGAGCTGTGCGCGGGCGCTTTTATCATGCCGCGAACACGCCGCTCCCGGGAGTGATAAGCATTAAACCGACCGGGAGGCTGTCAGTCTCAGTTTGAGGGTTTAGAAATATTGGGACGAGTAATTAGATTTCATATCGTTACCGCAGCACCCATCGGAGGATCAGGCAGATTAATTTTTTTCTCCCTCCTCCACTCATTAATAAATATTCATTAGAGACTCAGGGAGACCCTGGCCTCCGCCTCTCTGCTGGCCCAGGTCAGGATAGCTGGGACGTGGGAGCCGCCGGTCAGTCGCTGCTGTGCCAGCACCCCCCCCCCGGTTCCGCTTTGGCCCCCCAGCCTGTCCCCAGCTGTGGGTAACGGGGACCCCCAGGTCCGCAGCCGTCCATTAAAGCACGCTCCTTGGTGGAGACACTCGCCCCCAGTTGATACCTGGCGGTTGCTGGCCCGCCATCCCAATGGACATGAGCCTCCTAGGTCCGAAGGTACAGCCTCTGCCCACTGTGTCCTGCTGGCCAAAGGGGATGGAGAAGCAAGGGTGGCGGGACTCCTGTTTGTCCTGTGTGTGTCACGTGCCAGGTGGGCACTGTCTGAAAGGAGGGCTTCCACTTCCCAGTGCCCCGGGGAGACTGAGTCAAAGAGGGATGTGACCCACCCCCAGAGCAGGTGGCAGCACAGGGACGGTCGAGGGAGCCCACGGGCTCGGGGCATTGCCGTTTGCAGAGATGCTGGGCCCAGGGAGGGCGGGCATGGTGCTGGCTATTGGGCACAGTCAGGGAGGCTGGACTGGACCCAAGGCCCAGCTCTGGAGCCCACGTGCTCCCTGCAGGCAAAGCCCAGTAAAGCCGTGGTCTTGGACCAGGCGGGGAGGTGCCCAGAACACGTCAGGGGAACCTCCCGTGTGTCACTTGCTCCAGCCATCCCATCACGCTAGCTTCCTGGCCAGGTGCCCCCATCCAGGTGACGGCAAGTGACACTGGTCCTTGAGTTAGAGGTTCTGATACCCAGTTTGACTAAAAAGCTTTTATTTGCATAAAACAGAATACTCAGACACGAATGTGCCTTTTTGCACACGGCGCCCAGTAGCGGAGCTTGGGGACCCCCTGCAGGAGAGGAGCCGTCCAGAACCCATCCAGCCCTGGGGCTGTGGCCTGAGGGGCGGCTGCAGTCATCACCCTAACTTTCTGCAGCCAGTCAGGGCCAGGGTCTGTACCTCATCACCTCCATGTGGCAAGGGCCAGCCCCCTCCCAGAACCAGGCCACGTTGGGACAGGGGACGTGTGATTGCAGTGCCGCCTGGGGAGGGTGCCGGAAATCAGGCCACCCCTTCTGGGGGCCGCTGGCAGCCCCGAGTGAGAACCGAGCTCAGAGTACTCTTCCGCTCTGGGCGCTGCAGAGGCCTGGCTCGCAGACCAGGCCGCCGGAGACAGCGTGTCTGGGCAAGGGGCTGACCACGGTCTGCGAGCCGCAGGGAGGCCAGGTGCTGAGCCAGCCTCGGTGGGGGGACGTCTCGCTGCCCAGGACCTCAGGGGGCTGCTGGGCCCAGGCAGGTGGGACGAGACGTCTATGGGCCCCAGGATGGACTGGACAAAGGTGGGCCTGCGTGCTGTGCAGCCAGTCCCACAGCTCACTCTGTAGGTCTCTGGGGTGTGGGAGGAGCATGCATCCGGCCCAGTGCCCCACCAGGGAGGGGGCAGCAAGAACGGAGGTCCGGGTGTGCCTCCCCGCTCTGCCACTCACTGGCTCTGTGACCTTAGGCAAGTTGCTCCACCTCTCTGGGCCTCAGTTTCCAAGGGAAACCAGCACCTGACCCATGGCAGGCACTGGATCCCTGCTGCATGCATGTCGCCAGCACAGTGCTTGGCGAGGACCCACAGCCTGGACTGGGCGCCCACGGGGTAGACTCTCAGGCATCCCTCACAGAGAGCCCCCCGCTGCCCCAGCCAGCCTCTCTCCTGCTGACTGTGTCCGAGGGCATGACTGAGTCCTTGCTGACCCCCCCTCCCCGCCCCCAGAGCCCGGCCCTGACCCTGCTGCTGGAGGACGAGGCCTGCTGGTTGAGGACGCTGCCCCGGGCCCTGACCGAGGCCGAAGCCAACTCGGAGATCTACAGGAAGGGTTGGTATCCTGGCGTTTCCCTCACTGCCTTCCGGAGGGTGGGGGGGGTCACGGCTCCCCCTGGGCCGGCTCTTAAAGGGAAACCAGCCTGCTTGGGCCAGGCCGAGGGGCTGGCCACCGCTGCCACCACACGCCCAGTGCCCCCGTTAATGCCTGCCTAGGGCTGGATAGGTGTCGGTGAGAGCGGGCCCAGGCCAGGACTGCCCTCAGGGCCTCTGAGAGACCACAGGGACAGTGGACACTGGCAGGGCCTGGTGGGCCCTCCTGGGGGTGGCCGCTGGACCAGGGCCCTGTGCGGCCTGGCTCCCTCCAGGAGTGGTCAGGAGGGCCATGTCCAAACCCAGCTGGGGGGCCTGGGACAGGTCCCCTCACCTTCTGGGGCCTCTGTTTTGTGAAGCCGAGGAAAGCTCCACGGCCCACATCCCTCCTGCATCCCTGCACTTTCCAGGAGTGGCCCTGGGAGGGTGCGGGGGGGGGACCCCCCCCCCATTACGGATGAGGCAGCTCAGGTCCCGGG
>NW_006796283.1:3201581-3204009 GCF_000442215.2 Lipotes vexillifer
GCAGGTCCGGGGGAGGATGTGGGGGTAGACACGTGACTTCTCCAGCCAAGCAAGAGCCACGCACCGCAGCGTGGCCACGGGAAATCCACCTCCTCCTTCCGGGGCGGGGGGCCTCCGCTTTGGTAGAATGTTCTGGGGGTGTCACCCTCACATCGCCTCCTGAGCACACTGGACTAAATGTCCTGTGGACAGCCTCGTTTCAGGGCAGAGCCGAAGGCCCCTGGAGGTGGGCAGGGGCAAGCTGGGCTGCTGCTCCAACACCTCCCCAGCCACGCCCCACCTGGGGGCCTCCAGGGCACAGCAGGGGTCAGAGCAGGTGCTGAGGTCAGCATCCGGGGACCTGAGCCGCCCATCTGCCCTGCCGTTGACCCTGAGGACCTGGCTAGCACAGCACCCGTGTGCCTGTTTCCCCCTCTGTAGGGGGAGAGGACCCCGGCCCACCCTCCCTGCTTTGGGGTGCTCTAAGGACCCAGAGAGCAGCTGGAAAGCACGGGAGGGCCTAGGTTGGCAGCAGGTGCCCAGATGGGGGTACGTACACCTGGCGGGGACATGGCCCAGTTAGCAGTGCCTGGCCTGCACCCCCTGCTCGCCTGGTCAACAGGGTTCATCTGCCCGGGCAGGACAAGGGTCCCTGCGGTGTTGACGCTAGCCAGGTGGCCTGGTCCCGTGGGCAGCTCAGCCCTGGTCCTGTTGGCCAAGGTTGCCCCCCGCAGGCCACCGTGGCAACAGCGGCGCTGGCTGAGTCGCGAGGAGCTGGGAGGCCTTTCTAGGGCGCTGGTGAGCGGCTCCCAAGCCCTCCCGGCCGCTCTGCTCCCCTCTCCCCGAAGAGGGCCCTCCCGCCCCGACGGACACAGGCAGGGAAGCCCAAAGAGCAGGCAACACCTAGTCGCCCTGAGGAGGCAGGCGCGCCACGGAAACCAGCCGGCCACTGCTGCGATCCCGGGTGTGGCCTCGCCCCGGCCACCACGCCGGCTTCGGAACCCCCATGCCTGAGCTGGGGCGGCGCGGAGGGCATCGGGAGGATGAGATGGGCAGGGGTCTTTGCAGAGGCGCGGCCGTGGTGGCCTGGGGCTGCTGGCGCCCCGTCACAGACGCCCTCCCCCCGCAGATGGCGCCCTCTGGTGCAAGCTCACCAGGCCGGTGGCCGCGGGCGGACGGCTGAGCGTGCTTCTCGCGGCCGAGCCCCACAGTGCCCCCAGCCAGCCTGTGAAGGAGCCGGCGGAGCCCGAGGGCCTGGCCCCCTCCCCCGCCGCCGACATCCAGCTCCTGCCCCAGCAGGCGGGCATGGCGTCCATCCTCGCGACTGCAGTTGTCAACAGTGAGTAACCCGCTGCCTGCCCGCCCCCCACCCCAGGCTCAGAGCTGCAGGCAGTGCCCAGCTCAGGATCTGCAAAGACTGGTCACCACTGCCACCTGAGCAGAGGAGGGCATGTGCCCCGGGGGCATGCACAGGGGCCTAGCAGTGGGGTTCCAGGAGGGGCTCCAGGGTGCAGTCAGCGTGCAGGGGGCCACGTGGTGAGCTCCCAGATGCTGACGGGGAGGCGGGCCCACAGCCTTCCCGGAGGCTCTGCAGCAGAGCGGGCTTCTCACCGTGGCGCCTCTGGCACACGCTCCGTGGGGCCCGGAAGGCCCCTCTAGATCACCAGCTGGAGAGGCCACGCGGGGCAGGGATGGAGTCTTGGACACATGCACCGTGGGGTGCCCAGCAGCAGCCCTGCCCTCGCCCACTAGACGCTGGTACCATCCCCACCTCCCAGTTGTGAAGGACGTGGCCAAGTGTCCCCTGGGGCAGAGCCGCCAGTGAGGAGAGCTACAGTGGAGGGACCACGTTTGTCACTCACTGCTCCCCACAAGCAGCGGAGGGGGTCTGAGAACCGATGAGATTCACTCGTTTCTCAAATCCTCGTTCAACGTCCACACCAAACCAAGCGGTCAAGGCACTGGCGTCACCGAGGTGGGGACAGCTGCCCGCCCTGAGGGGGCAGCCTTACTGGGGGGGCAGGCGGCCGCAGGCACACCCACCAAGGAGGGCAAGTGGTGACGTGGGCAGTGGCTGGGGTGCTCGGGAGACCCGCGCGCCGGGGAGAGCAGCTGAGCGGACAGCCCGGGCCCAGCGAGACGGCCACCGTGGCCAGAGCCAGACTCCGAGGGTGGCCCCGGACCAGGGCTGGGATTCCTTCTCAGAGAAAAGACCGCGGCAGGGGGCTTTCAAGCAGCAAAGGGTACGACCCCATTTAGTTCTAAAATTGCATGGCTGCTAGAGGGAGACTGTAGGCTTGTAAAATTGGGAGAAAAGTGACCTTTTTAAGCAAGTCAAACGTGACGACGGCTTTAAGCAGGTGGAGGCACCATGGCAGAGGCCAGAGGGGCACTGGAGTGAACAGGGCCTGCCGGGGCCGCGGGTGGGGGGGGGGGGGACACGGCCGGG
>NW_006796283.1:3204148-3207407 GCF_000442215.2 Lipotes vexillifer
GGGGGGGGGGGGGGGGGGGAAGCGGCAGCGTGAGGCCGGGGCTTCAGCACGGCCGCGGGGCGGACACTGTCCGTCCCATCACAGTCACGGTGGAGGGCCCGTTCTGAGCAGCCTGACCCGAGACGCCTGTTGGGCACTAAGTGGAGCCCAGGAGGCGACTGGGGGACACGTGCTGGGGCTCAGGGTGCGGTCAGAGTGGGGGAGCTCCGGGCAGGACGAGGCCCCAGGGAGAGACAGGACCTGCAGACACTAAAGCCAGGGGTGAGGGGAGGCGTCTGCCAGTGGTCCGCCGTGTCCCGGCTGTGTTGAGAGCAAGGGCAGGCAGCATGGAGGTCACCGTGACCCAAATGTTGGCAGCCAAGTGAGGAGGGTGACACCGGAGGGGGTGGGGACAAGCACAGGCGGGTGGCCCGTCCCCAGAGCCTGCATGGAGGGACTGGGCCGGACAGGGCAAGGCCACTGCCCCAGGGAGAATGGGGCCCTGCAGGGGAGCTGAGAAGGTGGTGGTGAGCAGACAGGGGTCTTGTCTGAACGTTGAGGTTTCAGGAAAGAAGGGTGCTGGATGGAACGGTCTCTCAGAGGTCACAACGGCCACCCCACCAGGGCAGGGAATGGCATCTGGTGCCCGGGGGCCTGCCTCTCTGTCTCTCTTGCGGGGGTAGGTGGGGGGGGCAGCTGCAGGGAGCCCCAGGTGCTGGAGGGCTTCCTCTCAAGCCCGCCCAGGAGCAGCCTCTCTGGGCCTCGGTTTCCCTCCCCTTGGGTCTGACACTTGGTCCGTGAGGGCATGGTGGGCTAGACATCGTTTATACCAACCCCACATGGGCCTCTCCTACTGGTGGTCTAGAAGGGCTTTCAGAACCCGAGCTCCAAAGTCAATCAGACCCGGTTTCATTCTTGAGACTCCACCACTCTGGGCCTCAGTTTTCTCGTCTGTGGAAGCAGAGAAAGGAACGCCGGCCTTGAGGGGTCTGTGCGGGTTACCTGGGCCGCATCCACCCGGGACTCGGCCCGAGGTCAGCCCTGGGTTGGTGGGGCGACAACCGTCCTTGCTAAGTTTTAGGGCTGGAGCCCACACGGGCCTCCGAGGCTCCCAGTCCCTTCCCTATGCCGCAAGCAGCAGCACAGTCCCCAACACTGACCCTACAGATACCAAGAGAAGCCCACAGCTGGCCCCTCAGACCCGGATCCCAGCTCAAGGCCTCAGCGCTGCCTTGAGACCCCCAAATAAAAGGGAACTTGAAAACCAGAAATAACACAGTAGGGAGAGTTGAGCCGTAAACACCGCAGGCACAGGGGCATGAGGAGTGCCCACCTCACTTGACAGACAGGTACTAAATTCCTTAAAAGAGGCAGAAGGTAGAAACCTGGCAGCCCCTGGGGGGCAGGCAGACCACCTGTTCTGTAACAGCCAACCAACGGGCTGAGAAATACGTCCTAACCTGCACAAGTTAAAACCCCCAAAAGGTGTCCCAGCCCCCCTCCGTTCCATGTGAAGGTCAAGGTCGAGACCCAGAACAAGGTCTCCCCCCTGCCCTGGGTTCAGCCAAGGGGTGGCTGGCCGAGGAGCAGGGACAGAAACAACAAAACATTCCTTATCATTCTGCTGAGAAGCGGAGGGCTGCTGAAGCACCCGCCAGAGAATGCTCACCAGCTGGCAAATCCACCCCCGCCATCGAAACCCCCATAAACCGCAAAGGTAGAGGCAGCCCACTTGGGTTAAATGTGGTGAATTCAGCAAGTTCTGACCAAAGAGCCATCAGGTGTATGGTGGGGGTGGGGGTGGGGGGAGGGCAGTGCACCAGGAGGCTCCTCGTGCTCCCCCTGCCTACCCAGAGCCACGCTCACCTCTCGCCCTGCTGCCCCAGGGCTTGGGGACTCGGGCACCCAGCGGCCCACACACCTGCTCACACGCACACACCTGTCTCCATCCTCGTCCTCCTCCACGGGCACCCAGCTCCACGCCAGCCCGCAAGTCCCATCGCCCCCGCCAAGTCACAGAGACAATCAGGTCACGGACCCCAGCCTCGCTTCTTCCGTGGGCGCCCCCAAGAGACCACAGCGTCTCCTTAGGGGGTCCCTGTCGGGATGCAGCCCAGGGGCCACCCTCGGGGTCACCCCATCCGCAAGTCCCCATGGCATCCTGAAGACCCGTAGAGAGGGGACACGGAGTTACCAAGGGACACCTGAGAAGGCAAAGCAGTGAAGAGAGTCACAAACCCCACCCCCCAAAGCTGGCAGACGCCGGGGCATAGCGCTCGTGTTGCAGAGGGCCCGCGGCCTGCCCCGGGTGCTAGGCGGCCAGCGCTGCTGCCGGGGCACCCCTCAGGCTGCACCCGCCTCTCCCGCCCGCAGAAGACGTCTTTCCCTGCAAGGACTGCGGCATCTGGTACCGCAGCGAGCGGAACCTACAAGCCCATCTCCTCTACTACTGCGCCAGCCGCCAGGGCACCAGCTCCCCCGCTGTGGCCGCCCCCGACGAGAAGCCCAAGGAGACCTACCCCAACGAGCGGGTCTGCCCCTTCCCCCAGTGCCGCAAAAGCTGCCCCAGCGCCAGCTCCCTGGAGATCCACATGCGCAGCCACAGCGGTGAGCTCCGCCCCCAACAGCGTGTCTCCCCACCCAAGCCATGCATGCGCACTGCATTTTTCCTGGGGTTGCGTAACTGCCGTGGACGTGCCCGAGTGGTCCTCCCACCACGCCGAGCAGCCTCCCACAGGGCCCCAGGCCACGCGCCCCGCCTGCGACCGGCTGGGTGGTCGGCTGGGGGCTGGGCCCCCGATGGGGTCCTAGGAGGCAGAGCTTGGGGGCCCTGCACACGTGCCCGTGCCGCAGTCCGGCTGGCCAGGCTCCCTTAACGGGCCCCGTGTTCCAGGAGAGCGCCCCTTCGTGTGTCTCATCTGCCTGTCCGCCTTCACCACCAAGGCCAACTGCGAGCGGCACCTCAAGGTGCACACAGACACGCTGACGGGTAAGCGGGGCCAGGAAGGGGGCGGCGGGGTCTGTGGGGCGCAGCCACCGGCAGGGCTCTGACACCACAGCCCACCGGCAGGTGTGTGCCACAGCTGCGGCTTCATCTCCACCACGAGGGACATTCTCTACAGCCACCTAGTGACCAACCACATGGTCTGCCAGCCGGGCTCTAAGGTTGAGATCTACTCATCAGGGGCTGGGCACCCCACTGCCAAGCTCCCCGCAGGTGAGCCCCTGGGGACCCTGAGGACTGGGAAGGGGGAGGCAGGCTCGGCCACGACGGGTCGGG
>NW_006796283.1:3207417-3208227 GCF_000442215.2 Lipotes vexillifer
GGGGGTGTCGGTTTCGGCCTCGACCCTCCACCACCTCTGCGCCCAGCCCAGCTCTCCCTTCCCGCCCTCCCCAGCTTCAGGTCTGGCCCAGGCAGGTCCTGCTCCAGGCCTGAAGTGTGGCCCCTGGGGTCTCCCCGCAGACAGTCTGGCCGCCTTCCAGCAGCACACGGCGCTGCACGGCCCCCTGGCCTCTGCAGACCTGGGCCTGGTGCCCGCCCCATCACCGGGACTGGACAGGAAGGCCCTGGCAGAGGCCACCAACGGAGAGACCAGACCGGGCCCCCAGAACGGGGGTGGCGGCGAGCCCCCGGCGACCCCCAGGAGCATCAAGGTGGAGGCGGCAGAGGAGCCCGAGGCGGAGCCAGGGCCCCCGGCCCTGTCGCGGACGCCATCACCGCCCAGCGCCGGCCCCAGCCCCGTCCGCGTGAAGGCGGAGCTGTCCAGCCCCACGCCCGGCTCCAGCCCAGGGCCCGGCGCGCTCTTCCTGCCGCAGTTGCCCACGGCGCCGCCTGCCTCCGAGATCCTGGCCAAAATGTCCGAGCTGGTGCACAGCCGGCTGCAGGCGGGCGCGGGGGTGGGCGCGCCGGCTGGCCTCTTCCCGGGGGCCCCCAAGGGCGCCACGTGCTTCGACTGCGACATCACCTTCAACAACGTCAACAATTTCTACGTGCACAAGCGCCTCTACTGCTCCGGCCGCCGCCCGCCCGACGACACGCCCCCTGCCCGCCGGCCCAAGGCCGCCCCAGCCCCGCCGCGCGCGCCCCCCGCCCCGCCGCCCGCCGAGGCCGACGACGAGCAGCGCTCGCCGCC
>NW_006796283.1:3208299-3209295 GCF_000442215.2 Lipotes vexillifer
GGCGGGGGGCGCGGCTACGCCCGAGGCGGAGGCCGAGGCCGAGGCGGGCGGCCGGGGCAGCGAAGGCAGCCCAAGCCCGGGCAGCGGGGCAGACGAGGACGATGACCCCCGCCGGACGCTCTGCGAGGCCTGCAACATCCGCTTCAGCCGCCACGAGACCTATACGGTGCACAAGCGGTACTACTGCGCCTCTCGTCACGACCCGCCGCCGCGCCGGCCCGCGCCCGCCGGGACCCCCGGGACCCCCGCGCCCGCTGCGCCGCCCGTGCGCACGCGCAGGCGCCGCAAGCTCTACGAACTGCACGTGGCCGGACCCGCCCCGTCCCCGGTCGGGCCCGCCCAGCCCGTCGCGCCGGGCCACGCCCCCACGCCGCCTGCGTCGCCGGCGCCGCGGCCCGGAAGCGGAAGTGGAGGCGGAAGCGGCCCAGACCCGGCGGAAGGCCCCATCGACCTGAGCAAAAAGCCGCGGCGCCAGGCTCCCGCCGCCGCTCCTGGCCCTGCGCCCGGCCTACCGGCCCTGGCCGACTACCACGAGTGCACAGCCTGCCGCGTGAGCTTCCACAGCCTCGAGGCGTACTTGGCGCACAAGAAGTTCTCGTGCCCCTCCGCCCCGCGCCGCCTGCGCGCCGCCCCCGAGGACCCGCCCGCCATCGTCTGTCCCTACTGCCCCCCGAACGGCGTGGTGCGCGGCGACCTCATCGAGCACTTCCGCCTGGCGCACGGCCTGCTGCTGGGCAAGCCCCCGGCCGGCTCCGGCCCTGGCGCCGAGGCCCGGACGCCTTCGCCCGCCGCCCCCCGCGACGGCCTCAACGGCCAGGACCCTTGGGAGCCGCCCGCCGGCAGCCCCCGGCCCGGCCCGCCCCCGGCCACGTCCCCCGAGGCCGTGCCGGCACCCCCCTCCCACTCGGACAAGGGCGTACAGACCCCCAGCCAGGGGACGCCGGCCCCCGTGCCCAACGGCAACCACAGGTACTGCCGCCTGTGCAACATCAGGTT
>NW_006796283.1:3209492-3248743 GCF_000442215.2 Lipotes vexillifer
GCAGCCTGTCCACCTTCATCGCCCACAAGAAGTATTACTGCTCCTCGCATGCGGCCGAGCACGTGAAGTGAGCGCCCGGCGCTGCTGCCCTGCAGGGGCACCCGGGACGCTCCAGGCACAGACCTCGTCAGAGAGGCTGCAGGGGGCGGCGCCCGCCCGGACCTTGGCACTTAATAAAGAAGTTCGGTTTGCTGAGCACAAGTGCTGCAGCAGCCTCGTTCTCTGAGCCGGGGGGCCCTGCGGGGAGGGCACGGGCAGGGCCAGCACCACCTCTGAGGACACGCAGGACACTGCAGGCCGGAGTCCCACGGTGGCCCTGAGAGCGGGATCTCGCCCCGCACCCGGGGCTGATGGCACTGCTCTGGGCCCCCTTGGGGCACGGGGAGAGCAGGCACTGCCCTTCTAGGTCCACTGCTGCTGTCCTCCAGGATCCAGCCAGAAGCTCTGGTTTGGCCACCAGACACCAAAGGGAAGAGCTTAATCCTGGCCAGCGGACAGCTCTTCACCTGCTCTGTCCTGAGGCCTGGACGTCACCTGTCCAGTCACAGGCCACCAAGGAATCCAGGGAGGGGAGCATGGTGGGGAGGATGAAGCCCTGCAGCTGCCGAGGCTGATGGGGGAGAAGGGAGAGTGAGCCGCTGACAGGCACCGGGGCCCACAGCGAGCGACCCCTGGGACCTGGGGGCTGCGGTGGGCACGAGGCTGGGGCCACACCACCCCCAGTCTGCCCTGCTGCTGCTGACCACGACCTGGGCCAAACCCAAGCAAGAGGAGTCCAACTGTGGTCTTGGCACTTGGCAGCTGGGGGGCTGTGGGCACCCTCAAGCCTGGTGTCCCTGTTTGCAGTACAAAATGTCTCTTCCAATATACCTGGCCGCCTACTGCAGATGAAAGTGAAACCTGACCTCTCACCTTTCTCTGTCTCCGAACATCAGATGTGCTTCCTGCCACCCACCCAGACTCACTCTCCTGCTCGATCGGGGCAGGTTTTCTCCCGCCCAGCCCTCAGGGGTGACAGGCTGAGGAGCTTGTGTTCGCACAAGAACAGTCCCCACACCTCGCCCACAGGTACATGGGACACGGCCCCCTCCCGCTTGCCCCCAGCTCGCCCTGAGTACCAGGGTGTGACCAGGACTGCTGGACGGTCGGGGGCCCCAGGAGCCAAGCTGCTTTCCTGGTAGATGCCCCGCCTTGTGGACTGGGGCAGGGAGGCTCCCAGACCCCTCAACTCTGCTCATTGTTGCACCCCGGAGAGTGAGGCTCCGCCTCAGTCCCACCACCAAATGCGGCAGATGTCATTAACCCTAAGACAGGGGGAACGTCCCTGTGTGCTGATGAGCACAGATGCTCAAAGGGGAAGGACGGGGGAGGCAGGGGAAGCATCTGTGCTCACCCCCACCCTTGCACCACGTGAGCGGAGGACAGCGCCACGCATCAAAGGGCCTCGGTGTCCACGCCCACCCGACCCCTGACCCCCACCCCAGGCCTGAACTGCTGGCCAGGCCAAGCCTTGCGCCAGGGAGGTCCTGGGCCCTGCAGCTGGGTCCTGGGTCACATGCCCCCTGCTCTCCCCCCAACCCCGGTGCATGGCCAGCACCCTGCGGCCCTTGCCCCACTCAAGGTCCCCAGTGCTAGGCTCTCCACCCACAGCCCGGAGCCCGCCTTCACCCTCCTCAGACCCCCATTTCCCACACGCTGCCTCCTCTCATGCCACCCCATGTTCTCCCCCAAGAACCTGCCACCACCGTCCCAGCTGCAGCCCAGGGACAGCGCTTGGCCTCCTTCCCACCTCTCTGGGAGCCCTGATGCTCCCAGATGAGCCCCCCGCCCCCATCCCCTTACGGTCCTGGGCGGGCACACGGGTTCCCGGGCCTCTAGGTTTCTCTAGCCCAGCCATGCCCCCTGCCCAGACCAGTGCACCCACTGCATGTCTCTCAAGGGCCCTGACACGTCCAAGACTGGGCTCTCCCTGCTGCGTCTTCTCCCCACACCTGCGCAGACGTGGCCATCAACCCTCTGCCCCCGGAGCTGGTGACAGCAGCACCCTCACCTCACACCTCAGTGTCACAGCAGCTGTGACCGCGAAACCCGCCTTTTCCCATCCTGGCCCCCAGGTCCACAAGTTCGCCTCGCTTCTCTCTCAGCCACCGATTCCAAACCTCTCAGTGCGTCTCACTGCCTCCGGGGACGGCCGCCCCCGATGGACTGCACTGTCCCCCGCCAACACGACTCTTCACCGCCAGGTCGAGTGGTTGGGAGACCAGGTGGTGTCACACCCTGCTTCAAGCCTTCAGCGGCTCCTGCTGCACAGACGTGGCCGCCAGGCCCTGCTCGTCGCCCCATGGCCTGTTCATGCTGCTCTAGCATCTCGGCACCACCTGCTCCCCGCAAGGGGCTGCGCTTGTCACGCGGTTTAGAGACCTTCCCTGACCCTCCGTCCTAACACCCTGCTCATTTCCCCATCATAGTGGTCACTCTCGGGGTCACCTGCTTTGATTTTCTTACCCCCTTCTCCCTGCCCCATGGGCCTCGCCGGCCTTGACCACTGCCTCCAGGGCAGCTGGCCCACGGCCCGGGGAGGGGCACGTGGTCAGTCCAGCCCCCCACCATGCCCCAGTCGTCACAGCCCTCTGCAAAGCCAGCCCCGCCTGCCCACCTCCTGGGTTCCCTCCACCATCCCATTCTCTGCTGGGCTCCTGCCTTCGGCCGCCCCCCAACGCTGTGCCAATTGCACCTCCCCAAGCCAGCTCTTATCAGGTGACACTGTACACACAGCATGCACAACACTTGGTCCACATTCAAGGCCACTGTCCAACCCCAACTCCTCCTAATTGGGTCGCCCCACCCCCACCCCGAGTCCTGTGTGCAAACCTCATCCAGGTCTCCGCAGCGCTGCGCACCCTGCGCCCTGTGCTGCCCGTCCACCCCTGGGGAAACCCTGGCACTAGGAATCACTGCAGGTAGACGTTCCTGGCACCAGGGGTCAGCAGTGACTCGTTTACATGGGCCAGCAGGCCAGGTGCCAAGAGCTCTCGACCGGCCAGGGCACCCGCCCTCTGTCTCCTGAGGACCCAGAAAGAAGGGTGGGAGGCGGAGGCGGGTCCCAGATGCAAAGGGAACAGGGAGAACGTGGAGGAGGGCGGTGTGCAGCCCGAGGACCTGCACAGTCTGGAGCCGCGTGGTCTCCACCGAAGGCGCAACAGAGATGACCGGCGAGCAAGAGAGGAGCCCCGAGGGCAGGGCCCTGGGTGCGGGGGCGCACGGGAGAAGGCGGGGGGCCCAGGCAGAGTCCCGGCAGACATCAGGCGGGTCGTGCAGCAGCCCTGGAGGTACAGCCTCTACCCTCCTCCCCCATCGCCGTCCTCACAGGAGGACGTGGGCTCCGGGAGGGGGCGCGACCGGACATCAATCAAGCCGGTGCTGGGAGCACCACCGCTGAGCGCGCACACGGCTGGCTGCCGTGGCCGCCTCCCTTCTGAGGCTCCGGCCCAGCCTTGCTCGCAGACCTGCCCTCACCTGCCTCTCACGGGTAGCAGCTCGGAGCAGCTGAGCCCAGGCGCCCCACTGCACGGCCAAGGCCGGCCTCGGCCCCTCCGTGAGGGGACAGCCGCGGGGGACGACTTAGGAGAGCGGTTCTCTGGGACACGGTTGGTCCCTGTTCCCGAGAGCGCTCTTCTCCGGGGCGGCCACGTCGCATCACCCGAGCCCCAGTGGAGAATACACTTTCCAGGGGCCCCGGACGGCCCGAACAGGCCAGGGCCTGGGAATCGGCCTTGATCAGGTCCCAGCAGATTCTTCTCTGGCCAGTTTGAGAAATACCTGCAGGACAGGTGGTCAGACACTGTTCATGCCTTTCTGGTCACAGCCCGACAGGCGCAGGACGGCCCTGCCGAGGGGCCTCTGTCAGCTGGGGCAGGACGCAGCGAGGAGGGGGCTGGGCCCAGACCTCAGCCCTTCAGAACCGTACGTTCCCACACTCCGTCCCAATACCATTCCGCCTTCACCGATCATCAGATGAGCCTCGGAAGCCCCGGCCCCGCTAAGTCCAGGCCGCGCTGCTGAGCAGAGCCGCCGGGGGCGGCAGCCATGCCCAGACTGCGGAGGTACCCTGGGCAGAGTCCGAAGGGCACGCGGCAGGGAGAGCAGGCTGGGACTCCGAGGGGTCCGGCCGCGTTACTTAACTAGGGGCTCGCGGGTGGGAACCGCCCCCAGCCGCCGTTCCAGAGAGAAGTGCCAGGCAGCACCCCCAGGAAAGGAGGGGACCCCGTCCCTGACGCTGTGCTTGCGGGCGGCGCAGCCCCGAGTCCTGACCGGTGTGATGGGGCACCCTCGCTGCGGGAGCACGACCAGGCCCGAGGCTCCTTTGCTGCCACACGGCTGCCACCGTCACGCTCGCCCCTGATCCCCACCCCCACCCCAGAGCATGGCAGCACGAGACCTAATGCCCCGATGGAACCAGCCTGAGCACCGGCTCCCTCTGCACCTAACATGCCCAGGGGGCGAGCAAGCCCCTCCCTACGTGCAAACGCCCCGCACAGTAGCCCAGGCGCACAGTAGCCCAGGCGCTGTGCTCAGGGGCTGGAATCCCGCCACCGCTGTGCTGCTGCGGCCGACCCGTCCCAGGGAAGCCGACCAAGGGCACCTGCAGAGGGAAGCGGCCACCGGGACGTCCACATGACACTTTGTGAGGTCGCATCAGTGGGCGACGACAGATAATTCAAAACAGAAGCTTGAGATTCAGACGTGTCTGGAGATTCAAAATAGTATAGGACTTTGCACGGCAGGAGAGGACAAGGGCTGACTGGGTGTCACGAGTCTAACACCAGCTCTGAGTTACTACTCACCGCCCCCGAGACAGGGCCGCTAGCCAGTATTTCCAAGGACCCCAAAATGCATAGGCTTTAAAAGACCCCCAGGGTCTGAGGACCAACTTCTTGAGGGACACACATGTGACCTGACCCCCGCTCCTACCCAGGAAGGGGCCACCCCGGGACCCACGTCACTAACTCAGTGGGAATCAAAGCAAAGGCTGCTGCCAGGGTGGATCCCGACACCACGCTGCGGCTCGAAGGACAAGGAGACGACGCCCACAGCCCCGCCCCGCAGGCTCCGTCGGGAGACGCCCTGCCCCTGCACACGCGGGAGCCCAGCCACCTCCGCCCAGGGGGTCGTCACTCGGACGCAAGAAAGCCGGGGGCGGGGTGCGCTGCATGAGGCCCGACTCCCCAACCCCTGGGCTGGTGGGTCTGTAACGTCTCTGAACGTGGCAGCCCCTATGTCTTGATTCCATCCACAATGTGAAGAGGCCCCAGCGGACCCCGAATCCAGACGATCCCCAGCAGCCCCTTCTTGACTCCCAGGTGCAACTCTTAGAATTCTGTCGTTAACAGCCCTCTGATCAGGCCCACGGCAAGAAACGCAGCCGACAACGCCAATCTCTCCACGGAAGCTGAGGAACGAAGCCTGCTCCCCACGCGTCCCTGCCTCCGCCTGGGCCCTGCGTGGCCACGCCCTGCTCCGTGTGTGGCTACACATGCTCCGTGCGTGCGTGGCCACGCCCTGCTCCGCTCTGCGTGCGGACCTGCAGAGGGGACTCGAGCTGCTCCTCACCGCCCCGCAGTGAGGCCCCGCCCCACCAGGGCCAGGCGAAAACGTAGTGTGGGGCGGAGAGGCGGAGGGCAGAGAGGGAGAGCACAGCCGGCCGGCGCTTGAGACCGAAAGCACATCTGCTGCCCCCGCCCCCCGTCCACAGCTAGGTGTTTTCTGAGGCTGTGACTCGACGCTGGGTGGGAGCAGAGCTTCTAGCCAGATGAACGGCCCTCGCACACTCATGCACATGCTCCCAGCCTCTCGTCTGCAGTGGGTGAGCCGTGATCTCGTGGACGGAGCACCTTTACAGGAGCCCCTCGGGCGTGGCCGGGACACACCACTCTGGCCAGTCCTCTGGGTTCCCTGGATGTCACCTTCACACCGCCCAGGGCCTCTGCAGGGACATCCCTTACAGGCTGGTCTCCGACAAAGAGTTCCTGCAGGCCCCCTGCAGCTGACACGAATGCCCTTTATCACGCAGAGGGTAATCAAAGCTGGACCCGCCACCTCATTAGGTCCTGCTCGAAAGCAAGGCCACTCTGAGCTCCATGGAAATCACTTCTCAGCACTCCAGGTGACAGGGCTGACCCCGTGTGAGTCAGCACAGAAAAATGTCAGCAATGACGCTCGCCTTCCATGACACTCCAGCCACCCAGCAGAGGGCAACTGGGAAGGCGCAAGGACACGCACACACCTTCTGTGCTTTTACACCAGCAGCTCTGAGTGTGCGCCAGGGAATCCAGGGGTGCCCCCAACCTTTCCAGAGGGCCAGCAAGGTCCTCCTTTGACCGAAGTTGCATGAGTGGCACAAAAGCCAAGGCGGGTGTGACAAGTGGACCTTAGCACTGACCGAGGCAGCAGATCTGGCAGATACGGCGATGGGCACCCTGGCCCTCCCACCCCGTCTCACAAGAAAGCAACAGAAACCAGTTTAAATTAAGAATGTCCTTGATGGGGCTTCCCTGGTGGCGCAGTGGTTGAGAGTCCACCTGCCGATGCAGGGGATGCGGGTTCGTGCCCCGGTCCGGGAGGATCCCACATGCCACGGAGCAGCTGGGCCTGTGAGCCATGGCTGCTGAGCCTGCGCGTCCGGAGCCTGTGCTCCGCAACGGGAGAGGCCACAACAGTGAGAGGCCCGCGTACCGCAAAAAAAAAAAAAAAAAAAAATGACAGCAAGGTATCAGAGTTTAAAAACATGTAGAGGTGAAACTGCGTTTACTGTATATAAATCACACCAACTTAAAAAGCAAAAAGCTCACAGCAGGATACTGAGGTGAAGGGGGGACACCTGCGGCACAGCAGCCCGATGGGACCTGAAACTCCCTGCAAGGGTCTGCGTCCTGTGAGGGTCTCTGAGCAGTGGCCCCGTCATACCTGTGCCTTTCTTCCTGAGCACCCGTGTGTGTGTGTGTGTGTGTGTGTGTGTGTGTGTGTGTGTCCCACAGATGCTGACTGCACACCTGCAAGCCACAGTCCCCAGACCTTCAGAGCAGCCTCACCGCCTCTCTGGGTGCCCTTCCCATTCCAGACAAGGGACCGTGGCCTGGGGAGGGGGACGCCCGCGTAGAAACCGCACACTGCCACCGCCTCTGCCACGACACCTCTCTGGGAGCAGGAGAAGTGCCCTCGCACAAAGGGCCACTGGTGCCATCGTGCCCAGCAGCAGTGTCTGTAGAGGGCCCGTTGGTGGCAGACAGTCCAGCGCCCCCTCAGAGCAAGGGAGCCCCGTGTAAGCGGCTGTGAATCGCTTGGGAGAGGGAAGACCAGACCGTCTTAAGGGCGGAGGCACTGAGTCGTGGGAGCCTTGAGGCGCTGATGGGCATTTGAGAAACTGCCGGACGCCTGTCAGGACGCAGGACACAGAGGGGCCTGGTGGTTGGGGTGTCCTTGGACCGACGGTGGCCAGGCACTCTGCTCCCGGGACAGGGCAGCTGCGCAGGGGCGTGCAGGCCCGCCCCCCGAGGACTGAGCTCCAGGAGGCTCTGGGATGGGGGAGTCTGAACCGTATTTGGTGCGGCGGCGAGCGGCAGGCCTCCCCGGGTCTGCCTCCGCCTGCTTCCAACCCTGGTCCGCTCCGCCCACCTGCAAAGTGTCCTGGGGCGGCCAGAGCAGAGGACCGCAGGCTGGGGGCCTCAAGGCAGGTGAGGGTGTGGGCGGGCGCCCCCCCCGCAGGCTCTGGGGAGCATCTGTCTTGCCGGCCTCGCCCCCATGCTGGTCTTGCTTAGGTCTTAGGGTCCCTGGCTGTGGGCGCTTCCCTCCGAGCCCTCCCTCCGCCTTCTCTCCTCTGCGTCTGTGTCTCTCCTCTTCTGTCTCTTTTAGGGACACCCTTACGGGGTTTAGGGCCACCCTAATCCAGGATGACTTCAGTGAAATTCTCACCTTAATCCCATCTATAAGACCCTTCTCCCAAACAAGGGCACAGGCTGAGGCACCAGGTGGACGTGAACTTGGGGGACACCTTTCAACCCGATGCCCCCTGAGGCTCTCAGGGAGACGTGGCCTCCCCTCCTCCCTGGGAGCTCCTGAAGTGTCAGGGCTGCCACCTCCTTCACATCACCTGGCTCCACACAGATGGACGGACGAGAACAGCTCCATTTAATCCCTTTGCTACTCCGGACTGCGCTGGTTTCCCCTGCGGGAAGTGCTCCGCGGCAGCCGAGGAAGCTGAGGCCGGGCCAGGCGCTCTGCCGCCCTGACGGCTACCGTGTGTCGTAGGCCTGTTTCCAAGCTGGGCCCCAGGTGGGCTCCCACCCCATGCGTGTAGCTGGGCCTCCAGGCTCCAAGTTCAGCCACCTCTGTGCTTAGCAGCAACCCTGGCTGTGACCTTGGCAGCAAACCCACCCTGAGGCCCTGGTGTTGCGGGGGAGATTGAGCCCGTTTCTTCTGCCCAAAAGAGAAAAACAGAGCAGGATAAACAGAAAGAGCCACAGAGAGATGGAGAGAAAAGGGGACGAAGGCCGGGGTGGGGGTGGGGGGCGGGGGGGGGCGAGGGGAGGAGCCAGAGCCGCCCGTGGCCACAGCATCCTGGGGGGGGTCAGGGGGCTGAGCAGCCCCGCACCTCCAGGGCTGTGGGCTCGCTGGCTGCCTCTCCCACCCTCCAAAGGGACAGCCAAGCACCCACGCCCTGCTCCGCCCAGGCCACGCCGGCGCCCCGCGGACTGTGCTCTGAGTCAGCCTCAGGAGGGCCCTGGGGGGTCCGCCACGAGTGATTTTTTAGCAGCTTTACTGAGGTATACCTCACATGCCATACAATTCACCCACTTAAGTGCACGACTCACTAGTTTCCCATAGATTCGCAGAGTTGTGCAGCCATTGCCACAGTCAAGTTTAGAACAGTCTCATCACCCCCAACCTCCACGGCGCCCCGCCTCCAGACCCCTGCAACGACTGATGGACTTTCTGTCTCTGCAGATTCACCCGTCCTGGACGTTTCACATACACGGAATCACTCAATGCGTGTCCTCGTGTCTGGCTTCTGTCTCTCAGCGTGTTTTCCAGGGGCATCCAGGCTGTATCAGGGCTTCACTCCCTTTAAGGGAGAGTAGTATTCCACCGCGTGGATGAACCGCATTCTGCTGTTCATTCGGTGACGCACACTTTTTAGCTACGTGAACAATGCTGCTGCAAACATCCACGCACACGTGTTTATGTGGATGTGCGCTTCCATTTCTCTGGGCAGATACCCGGGCGTGGAATTACTGGGTCATGTGCTGTGTCTTTAACCTTTGGGGGAAACACCAGACCGGTTTCCACGGCAGTGGCACCATTTTACACGCCACCCCCAGCAGTGACAGGGTCTGCTTTCTCCCCACCCTCATCCACACTTGCTGTCTCTCTCTCCTCAGCTGCCCTGTCCCCCAGGTGTGGGGCAGTGCCTCACTGCACTTTCATTTGCATTTGCTGACGGCTAATGATGTTGGCCAACTTTTTCTGTGCTTGTTGGTCATTCATATTTCTTTGCAGGGGTGACTCTGCAGACCCTTCGCCCATTCCTACACGGTTTTTAGGTTCACTTTGAAGTGGGAAAAACAGAACCTGAAGGTCATCGAGTCTAAAAATGATAGGAACGGGCTCTGGGCTCAGATACCCATTCCCACCTTGGTGCTTCCCAGCCACACGGCCACGAGCAGCTCACCTCCAGGACCCTTGGTGTCCTCGCCAGCCCAACGGGGTGAGGGCATGCCCACAGCAGGAACTCCGTAGTGAAGTTCACAAAGCGCCACGGCAGAGCCCTTCTGAACCCGAGCCCCAGGGCAGGCGGCGTGACCATGTCCCACGTCTGTAGGCAGAAGAGCAGTCGGGCGCCCAGAGCCAGCAGGTGGATGCAGAGTGGCGGGGAGAATGAACACCCCTGTCCCCAAGGGGACAGAAGCAGAGCTGGGGGCAATGTTTGTCCTGAACCGACAGATTCTAGGTGGGCTCTGGGGAGGGAGAATAGGAGGAGGACACAGTGGACACACAGACGACGCAGGCGGGAGGCCCAGCTCGCCCAGCAGGAGCTGGCTCAGCAGCTTCACTCCCTGACCTCGCCTTGCCGTGTCTGTGAAATGGGAAGGTCTCGCAGGATCCCACCACAGGGGCCCCCACCACACCCTCAAAGGTCAGGGGTAGACGCCACTCGCCCAGCAGTACCGTCCCATTCACCCCACAGGAGTCAGAAAGAGCTCCAGGCAGGCTGGGACCCGTGTCACCCGGCGGGGCCACTGCCGCCCTTCCTTCCACAGGGTGTCACGCGTGGAATCCCAGGGACCTCCTTGGTTCCAGCCCAGGCTCAAGGCTGGACTGCTTGTCAATGGGCCCCTGAGTGGCACAGCTGAGGGTCCCTGCTCTGCCCACCAGGTCCACCCCCTCCGACCTGGCCTGGCACGTGGCTCACCCGAGGGGGTCAGTGGTGGGTCTCGGAGCTGGAGGCTGGAGAGGACAAGGCCCCCAGAGCAGGGCCCCCAGGCTTTGGAAAGTCACAAACCAAAAACTGTTCACAGTGACCTCTGGTCTCTCTCCACTCCTTCCTTCCTTCCCCAGATACATTCATTTTTTAAAACTACTGTTTAATCACCTCAATATTTCATAAAAACACATTTTAACATAAACAGTGTTAGGAAGAGGACATAATCTCAGAACAAAAGAGAGTCTTTTACGTGAAGCAAATTTGACCATGAAATCCCCGATTTTGCTCTAATTTTTCCCATTTGACTGCAGACTCATAGAAACTCTGTCACAGAGCACAGGTCCCTGGGTCAGGGCTTGGGAACCTCTGTTCCCATCTGAAGCTTCCTGTCTGCACTGCTGCGTGTGTCCAAACCCCCCTCCTTAAGGGTGGTCAGCGTGCCGCCATGCGTAGGCTGAGCTTTGTGGAACCACGATCCCGGGAGGTATGTCTGACTTGTCAGGTTTTAAATGTGTTTGTGGCAGCTGGTAGGCGACAGCTCTGAATCATGAGGCGGGTAGAACTGAGCCCTGTCAGCCCCACTGAGTGGTCTATCCTGCTTCCTGTCACCGTCCCTAAGATGACGCCCAGGAAAGCCCCTGCCTGCCCCAGGGACACGAGTCATGGCCGTCGTCTCTCCAGAAAGCAGTGACCCTGCCCAGGGGCCCATCGCGTGACACCTGGCCAGCTGCGTCCCCACGCCCCTGGGGTCTAGCTTCTTGCAAGGCAGACTCCGGCCCAGTTGTCCCTGGGTGCCCCCAGCCGTGTGGACCTGAGCCTCGCCCCTCACTTCCACACGCCTTCCTGTGTGCTGTCCCCTCTGGCTGGGGTACCCTTCCTGACGTTCCCCACCCCTAAGTGTCGTTCCCTCCTCAGGATCCAAGTGCTGTTACCCACTGCCCTCACAAAGGGACCGGAGTAACCTCTCCTTCCTCGGAACGCCCTCCCTTGGGGCTGGTTGTGGGCTGAATTGTGTCCCCTCGAAAGGTATGTCCACCTCCTGACCCCCTGCACCTGTGGATGTGGCCTTATTTGGAAACAGGGTCTTTGCAGATGTCAGCAGGTTAAACTGAGGTCATCCTAGGTTCGGGTGTGTTCTGAATCCAGTATAGGGATTGGTGTCCATATAAGAAGAGACCGGGACATGGAGAGACCCAGAGACACAGGGCGAGGCCAGGAGGCACAGAGGCAGAGATGAGAGGGATGCAGCCACAAGCCCAGGACTCCAGCAATCACAGAAGCTGGAGGAGGGAAGGAAGCACCCACCCCTGGGGCCTCTGGACACCTTGATTTCAGACTTGTCGCCTCCAGAACCGGGAGAGAATAGACGTCTGTGTTTTAAGCCCCCGGCATGTGGCACTCTGTCACCTGTGCGAAGCTCATATGGGGCCTTATAATTTACACCGTGAATAATCATCCTTTATATGTGGATTTACCTCCTGTGTCAGGCAGAAGCCTCCTTGAAGACAAAGCCTGCATTTATTATTGCTACACCCACAGCCTGGCACTCGGCAGCGGCTGGAGGATGGGGTTGGGGGGCACGGTGGACAGCTGGGCAGCTCTTCCTGGGCCCTGCCCCACGGATGAGGAAGGCCCTTCAAAGGCCAGTGTCCCCAAGTCCCCAAGAGTCAACAGCCGTCAGCATCTCCGTGTTTTTTCTTTTCTTAAGTGCTTTCTTTACTTTTTTTTTTTAAAGCATATTTCCTTTTTACTTATTTGTATTTTGGCCACACTGCGCGGCATGGGGGATGGTTCCCTGAGCAGGGCTCGAACCGAGGCCTCTGCAGTGAAAGCACCGAGTCCTAACCACTAGGCAACCAGGGGACTCCTATGTTTTCTCCTAAAGCCACAGGTTTGAAGCATTGCAGGTGATGTGCGTTCATGTTCCTCCCCCAAACCTGCCGTGAAAAGCAAGTTAAACGGGCATTTGGGAGGTGACACATCCGTCATCCAGTAAGGCCGCACATTAGCTGCAATAAGCCAGATGCAAGAGAGTATCAACGTTCAGTTAAAGGCAGTGTATGTCGGGGGGAGTGCTGTGCTGGCCAGAGGACACTTCCCCGTCGAGCGGGGTCCGGGGAGAAGGGATGCAGCCGGTCAGGGTTCCCTGGACGGAGGTGCGCAGGCCCCAGGCTGGCTGGGAGGACCCAGGCCATGCAGAACTGGCACGGGTGGCCACTCTGGGAGGGGGCACCCCCAGGACTCCCACTGGCATTCGGAGCTGTCTCCTCCACTCCCTTAAGTGGGGTGAGGGGCAGGGGTGACAGGATCATCAATCGGTCTAGAGAAAACGACAGGGCTTCAGTGCAAGCGCCAGTGTTTCCAGAGCCTCAGCCCGGGCTGGCCACGGCCACTCCACCACCACGGGACAAAGCCCTCCAGCTCTCGCTGGTGGTCTTGTCACAGATGATTCCAGCTAAGAGAGGGGCAGGTGTCTGAAGGGGTCACTGGGAGGCCCTGGTTAGGCGGGGACTTTGTCCCTGCAGGTGTCTCGTGGCTTTTGTGACAAATGACCACATACCTATGGCTCAAAACAGCATATGCCCACCCACTCATAGTGGGATTCATCACAAGTTTCACAAGGATGGTTCAACATACACAAAATCAATATGATATACCACATAAACAAAAGAAGAGACAAAAACCACATGATCATGTCAATAGATGCAGAAAAAGTATTTGACAAAATTCAAAATCCATTCACGATAAAAACTCTTAACAAAGTGGGTATAGACAGAACAAATCTCACCATAATAAAAGCTATTTATGACGAACCCGCAGTCAACATAATACTCAATGGTGAAAAGCTGAAAGCCTTCCTGCTAAAATCTGGAAGAAGACAAGGAGGCCCACTCTCACCTCTTCTATTCAACATAGTGTTGGAAAATTCTAGCCACAGCAATCAGACAAGAGGAGGAAGCAAAAGGTATCCAGATTGGAAGGGAAGAGGTAAAATTGTCATTATATGCAGATAACATAATTTTATACATAGAAAACCCTAAAGACTCCACACAAAAACTATTAGAACTGATAAATGAATTCAGCAAGGTAGCAGGATGCAAGGTTAATGTACAGAAATCGGTTGCATCTCTTTACACTAACAATGAAAGATCAGAAGGGAATGTAAAACAAAAATTTTTAAATCTCTCAAAATCACAACTACAAAAATAAAATATTTAGGAATGAGCCTGACCAAGGGGGTGAAAGACTTTTACACGGACAGCTATAAAATGTTAATAAAGGAAATTGAAGATGATTCAAAGAAAGGAAAAGATATCCCATGCTCTTGATTGGAAGAATTCATACTATTAAAATGGCTATACCACCCAAAGTAATCTACATATCTAATGCGATCCCTATCAAATCGCCCATGACATTTTTCACAGAACTAGAACAAATAATCCTAAAATTCATATGGAACCTTAAAAGACCCAGAATTGCCAAAGCAATCCTGAAGAAAAAGAACAAAGCAGGAGGCATAACCCTTCAGACAATACTACAAAACTACAGTAATCAAAACAGCATGGTGTTGGCACAGTAACAGACATATGAATCAACAGAACAGAAAAAAACCCATACACCTACAGTCAATTAATCTTCAACAAAGGAGGCAAGAATATACAATGGGAAAAAGACAGTCTCTTCAGCACGTGGTGCTGGGACAGCCACATGTAAATCAATGAAATCAGAACATACCCTCACACCATGCATAAAAATAAACTCAAAATGGCTTAAAGACTTAAACATAAGACATGACACCATAAAACTCCTACAAGAGATCACAGGCAAAACATTCTCTGACATAAATCGTACCACTGTTTTCTTAGGTCACTCTCCCAAGGCAATAGAAATAAAAACAAAAATAAACAAGTGAGACCTAATCAAACTTACAAGCTTTTGCACAGCAAAGGAAACCATAAACAAAACGAAAACACAACCTACAGAATGGGAGAAAATATGTGCACAAGATGCAACCGACAAGGGCTTAATTTCCAAAAGATCTTAACAGCTCACACAACTCAACAACAACAACAACAACAACAAAAAAACCACCCAATCACAAAAAATGGGCAGAAGACCTAAATAGACATTTCTCCAAAGAAGAAATACAGATAGCCAATAGGCACATGAAAAGATGCTCAACATCACTAATTATTAGAGAAATGCAAATCAAAACTACAATGAGGTACCACCTCATGCTGGTCAGAATGGCCATCATTAAAAACTCTACAAATAAATTCTGAAGAGGATGTGGAGAAAAGGGAACACTCCTACACTCTTGGTGGGAATGTAAGTTGATGCAGCCACTATGGAAAACAGTATAGAGGTTCCTCAAAAAACTAAAAACAGAATTATTACATGATCCAGCAATCCCACTCCTGGGCATATAATGAGACAAAACTCTAATTCAAAAAGATACATGCACGCCTATGTTCATAGCACTATTCACAATAACCAAGACATGGCCTGAATGTCCAAAAGCAGATGGAAAAAGAAGATGTGGTATATACATATATACACACATACACAAGCACACATACACACACACACAATGGAATACTACTCAGCCATAAAAAAGAACAAAATAATGCCATTTGCAGCAACGTGGATGCAACTAGAGATCATACTACGTGAAGTCAGAAAGACAAATACCACATGATATCACTTATAAGTGGAATCTGAAATACGACAAATGAACCTATCTATGAAACAGAAACAGACTCACAGACATACTAGTGGTTGCCAAGGGGGAGGGAGAGGGGTGGAGTAAGAGGTTGGGGTGAGCAGATGTATGCTTTTATATATGGAATGGATAAACAACAAGGTCCTACTGTATAGCACAGGGAACTATATTTCAGTATCCCATGACAAACCATGATGGAAAAGAATATTAAAAAAAAAGAATGTATATATATGTGTAACTGAATCACTGCTGTACAGCAGAAATTAACACAACATTGTAAATCAACTATACTCCAATTTAAAAAATGAGAAAAATAAGAACTGATAAGACAAAATACATTTCTACAATATAATCAGAATAAACACAGGTTAAGAGACACTTACATTGAAGTGTAGTCGATTTACCATATTGTGTTACTTCCAGGCGTACAGCAAAGTGATTTGGCTATATTTTTCGATTGTTTTCCATTATAGGTTATTATAAGATATTGAATGTAGTTCTCTGTGCTATACAATAAATCCTCGCTGATTTTCTATTTTATACGAAGTCATGTGTATCTGTTAAACTTATACTCCTAATTTACCCCTCCCCCTCCCTTTTCCCCTTTGGTAACCATAAGTTTGTTTTCTAGGTCTGTAAGTCTGTTTCTATTGTGTACATAGGTTAATCTGTATTGTCTTTTTAGACATTACATATAAAGGATATCATATGAAATCTGTCCTTTCTCTGCCTTCACTTAGTATGATAATCTCTAGGTCCATCTGTGTTGCCACAAGTGGCGTTATTTCCTTCTTTTTTACGGCTGAGTAATATTCCATTGTATTTATGTACCATGTCTTCTTTATCCATTCATCTGTCAACGGACACTTAGGTGGCTTCCATGTCCTAGCTATTGTGAATAGTGCTGCAGTGAACATTGGGGGGCAGGTATCTTTTTGATGCTGTGGGCTTTGTCCCATCCCCCTTCACCCCCGACTCCCCCCTGCACAACCCAGTAGCCCTCCAGCTCCACAAGGCACTCCCGGCTCCCAGCCCCCATCACGGGGGGGCCCACTGCAAACAGACAGACAGACATCACTGGCCAGGCCCCTGCAGGCTTAACGCTCCTGCTCTTACACACACTTAATCCCCCTGTTCCTCTGCACGACCCCCTTGCTCCCAATTATGCCGTGATCCAAGTGGGAATGTCACTTCCTAACCCTTCTCAGGTCACCTGGGGGGGCTGTGTGAGGGCAAACAGATTAAAATAGGGAAAAAATTAATTCTCCGGGTGCAAAAAGGGAATGGGACCATCCCCTCTCTTTCCTTAGAGCATTTTTAAAAACCTGTAAATTCTCTCTCTGTCTCTTCTGAAATGGATGTCATTTTATAAACAGCTACATAAGCCTCTTGCAGGTTTCACGACCCAGGACCATCTTTCTCAAGCACCTGGGAGCTGCCTCTTTGAATGTGAGCCTTAGGAAGGTGGCTCCCTATCTACCCCCAGTTGCCATGGGGGCAGGTGCCTGGCTCCAGGCTGAAACCCCACTCCTGAGAGCTGCCAGAACTTTTCTTGTCCCTTTAGATAAAGGCAATTAGCTAACACAGATGCCCCCAGTTAGAGGCGGAGTTGGCATGAACTGTGTGTGACAAATGGCACTGTCAAGGCCTCCTACATAAGGACTGATTCTTGTCTGTCCTGGGAACGTGTGTCTAATGGGCTGAATCTTCTTGGCTAAATGAAAGGGTGAGCTTCCCTCGTGTGTGCAACAGCCTAGTGCGTGTCATGAGCAACCCATTCCAGTTTCATGCTTATTCAATCATGAAACCGTCCTCTCTATTGTACCCTGTGGAAAGGTTTCCTGGGTTGGCAGGAGGTTTTGTTCTAATCATACAGGCTCACCTCAGAGATACTGCGGATTTGGGTCCAGACCATCACAGGCAGTAAAGCAAGCATGGCAATAAGGTGAGGCACATGAATTCTTTGCTTTCCCCGTGCATATGAAAGTGATGTTTACACTACACTGTAGTCTCTTAAGTGTGCGGTAGCATCATGTATAAAAAATGATGTGCAAACCGTAATTAAAAATACTTTACAGGGACTTCACTGGTGGCAGAGTGGTTAAGCATCTGCCTGTTGACCAGAGGGCAGACAGCAGAAGCAAGAACTACAATCCTGCAGCCTGTGGAACAAAAACCACATTCACAGAAAGACAGACAAGATGAAAAGGCAGAAGGCTATGTACCAGATGAAGGAACAAGACAAAACCCCAGAAAAACAACTAAATGAAGTGGAGATAGGCAACCTTCCAGAAAAGGAATTCAGAATAATGATAGTGAAGATGATCCAGGACCTTGGAAAACGAATGGAGGCAAAGATCGAGAAGATGCAGGACATGTTTATCAAAGACCTAGAAGAATTAAAGAACAAACAAACAGAGATGAACAACACAATAACTGATACGAAAACTACACTGGAAAGAATCAATAGCAGAATAACTGAGGCCAAAGAACAGATAAGTGACCTGGAAGACAGAATGGTGGAATTCACTGCTGTGGAATAAAATAAAGAAAAAAGAATGAAAAGAAATGAAGACGGCCTAAGAGACCTCTGGGACAATATTAAACGTAATAACATTCACATTATAGGGGTCCCAGGAGGAGAGAGAGAGAAAGGACCTGAGAAAATATTTGAAGAGATTATATAGTCGAAAACTTCCCTAACATGGGAAAGGAAATAGCCACCCAACTCCAGGAAGCACAGAGAGTCCCATAAACGATAAACCCAAGGAGAAACACGCCGAGACACACAGTAATCAAACTGGCAAAAATTAAAGACAAAGAAACATTATTGAAAGCAGCAAGGGAAAAACAACAAATAACATGCAAGGGAACTCCCATAAGGTTAACAGCTGGTTTCTCAGCAGAAACTCTACAAGCCAGAAGGGAGGGGCATGACATATTTAAAGTAATGAAAGGGAAGAAACTACAACTAAGATTACTCTACCCAGCAAGGATCTCCTTCAGATTTGATGGAGAAATAAAAAGCTTTACAGACAAGTAAAAGCTGAGAGAGTTCAGCACCACCAAACCAGCTCTACAACAAATGCTAAAGGAACTTCTCTAAGTGGGAAACACAAGAGAAGAAAAGGACCTACAAAAACAATTAAGAAAAAGGTTAATAGGAATATACATATCAATAATTACCTTAAACGTGTATGGATTAAATGCTCCAACCAAAAGGCACAGGCTCGCTGAATGGATACAAAAACAAGACCCATATATATGCTGTCTACAAGAGACCCACTTCAAACCTAGGGACACATAGAGACTGAAAGTAAGGGGATGGAAAAAGATATTCCATGCAAAGGGAAATCAAAAGAAAGCTGGAGTAGCAATACACATATCAGATAAAATAGAGTTTAAAATAAAGAATGTTACAAGAGACAAGGAAGGACACTACATAATGATCAAGGGGTCAATCCGAGAAGAAGATATAACAATTATAAATATATATGCACCCAACATAGGAGCACCTCAATACATAAGGCAACTGCTAACAGCTATAAAAGAGGAAATCGACAGTAACACAATAATAGTGGGGGACTTTAACACCTCACTTACACCAATGGACAGATCATCCAAACAGAAAATCAGTAAGGAAACACAGTCTTTAAATGACACAATAGACCAGATAGATTTAATTGATATTTATAGGACATTCCACCCAAAAACAGCAGATTACACTTTCTTCTCAAGTGCGCATAGAACATTCTCCAGGATAGATCACATCTTGGGTCACAAATCAAGCCTCAGGAAATTTAAGAAAATCGAAATCATATCGAGCATCCTTTCTGACCACAACGCTATGAGATTAGAAATCAATTACAGGGAAAAAAACATAAAAAACACAAACACATGGAGGCTAAACAATACGATACTAAATAACCAAGAGATCACTGAAGAAATCAAAGAGGAAATCAAAAAATACCTAGAGACAAATGATAATGAACCCACGATGATCCAAAACCTATGGGATGCAGCAAAAGCAGTTCTAACAGGGAAGTTTATAGCTATACAAGCCTACCTCAAGAAACAAGAAAAATCTCAAATAAACAATCTAACCTTACACCTACAGGAACCAGAGAAAAAAGAACACACAAAACCCAAAGTTAGTAGAAGGAAAGTAATCATAAAGATCAGAGCAGAAATAAATGAAATAGAAACAAAGAAAACAGTAGCAAAGATCAATAAAACTAAAAGCGAGTTCTTTGAGAAGATAAACAAAAATGATAAACGTTTAGCCAGACTCAAGAAAAAGAGGGAGAGGACTCAAATGAGTAAAATTAGAAATGAAAAAGGAGAAGTTACAACAGACACCACAGAAATACAAAGCATCCTAAGAGACTACTACAGGTAACTCTACTCCTATAAGATGGACAATGCTGAAGAAATGGACAAATTCCTAGAAAGGTATAACCTTCCAAGATGAACCAGGAAGAAACAGAAAATATGAACAGACCAATCACAAGGAATGAATTTGAAACTGTGATTAAAAATCTTCCAACAAACAAAAGTCCAGGACCAGGTGGCTTCACAGGTGAATTCTATCAAACATTTAGAGAAGAGCTAACACCCATCCTTCTCAAACTCTTCCAAAACACTGCAGAGGAAGGAACACTCCTAAACTCATTCTATGAGGCGACCATCACCCTGATACCAAAACCAGACAAAGATACTACAAAAAAAGAAAATTACAGACCAATATCACCGATGAACATAGATGCAAAAATCCTCAACAAAATACTAGCAAACAGGATCCAACAACACATTAAAAGGATCATACACCATGATCAAGTGGGATTTACCCCAGGGATGCAAGGATTCTTCAATATACGCAAATCAATCAATGCGATACACCATATTAACAGACTGAAGAATAAAAACCATATGATCATCTCAATAGATGCAGAAAAAGCTTTTGACAAAATTCAACACCCATTTATGATAAAAACTCTCCAGAAAGTGGGCATAGAGGGAACCTACCTCAACATAATAAAGGCCACACATGACGAACCTACAGCAAACATCATTCTCAATGGTGAAAAACTGAAAGCATTTCCTCTAAGATCAGGAACGAGACAAGGATGTCCACTCTCACCACTATTATTCAACATAGCTTTGGAAGTCCCAGCCACGGCAATCAGAGAAGAAAAAGAAATAAAAGGAATACAAATGGGAAAAGAAGAAGTAAAGCTGTCACTGTTTGCAGATGACATGATACTATACATATTGAACCCTAAAGATGCCACCAGAAAACTACTAGAGCCGATCAATGAATTTGGTAAAGTTGTAGGATACAAAATTCATGCACAGAAATCTCTTGCATTCCTATACACTAACGATGAAAAATCTGAAAGAGAAATTATGGAAACACTCCCATTTACCACTGCAACAAAAAGGATAAAATACCTAAGAATAAACCTACCTAGGGAGACAAAAGACCTGTATGCAGAAAACTATAAGGCCCTGATGAAAGAAATTAAAGATGATACCAACAGATGGAGAGATATACAATGTTCTTGGATTGGAAGACTAAATACTGTGAAAATGACTCTACTACCCAAAGCAATCTACAGATTCAATGCAATCCCTATCAAATTACCAATGGCATTTATTACAGAACTAGAACAAAAAACCCTTAAAATCTGTATGGAGACACAAAAGATCCTGAATAGCCAAAGCAGTCTTGAGGGAAAAAAAACGGAGCTGGAGGAATCAGACTCCCTGACTTCAGACTATACTACAAAGCTACAGTAATCAAGACAGTATGGTACTGGCACATAAACAGAAATATAGATCAATGGAACAGGATAGAAAGCCCAGAGATAAACCCATGCACCTATGGTCAACTAATCTATGACAAAGGAGGCAAGGATATACCATGGAGAAAAGACAGTCTCTTCAATGAGTGGTTCTGGGAAAACTGGACAGCTACATGTAAAAGAATCAAATTAGAACACTCCCTAACTCCATACACAAATATAAACTCAAAATGGATTAAAGACCTAAATGTAATACCAGACACTATAAAACTCTTAGAGGAAAACATAGGAAGAACACTCTTTGACATAAAACACAGCAAGATCCTTTTTGACCCACCTCCTAGAGTAATGGAAATAAAAACAAAAATGAACAAATGGGACCTAATGACACTTAAAAGCTTTTGCACAGCAAAAGAAACTACAAACAGGACAAAAAGACAACCCTCAGAATGGGAGAAAATATTTGCAAACGAATCAACAGGCAAAGGATTGATCTCCAAAATTTACAAGCAGCTCATGCAGCTCAATATCAAAAACACAAACAATCCAATCAAAACATGGGCAGAAGACCTAAATAGACATTTCTCCAAAGAAGATATACAGACTGCCAACAAACACATGAAAGAATGCTCAACATCATTAATCATGAGAGAAATGCAAATCAAAACTACAATGAGATATCATCTGACACCAGTCAGAATGGCCATCATCAAAAAATCTAGAAACAATAAATGCTGGAGAGGGTGTGGAGAAAAGGGAACCTTCTTGCACTGTTGGTGGGAATGTAAATTGATACAGCCACTGTGGAGAACAGTATGGAGGTTCCTTAAAAAACTAAAAATAGAATTACCATATGATCCAGCAATCCCACTACTGGACATATACCCTGAGAAAACCATAATTCAAAAAGAGTCATGTACCACAGTGTTCACTGCAGCACTATTTACAATAGCCAGGACATGGAAGCAACCTAAGTGTCCATCGACAGATGAATGAATAAAGAAGATGAGGCACATATATACAATGGAATATTAGCCATAAAAAGAAACGAATTGAGTTACTTGTAGTGAGGTGGATGGACCTAGAGTCTGTCATACAGAGTGAAGTAAGTCAGAAAGAGAAAAACATGGAATCTAAAAAAAAAAGGTTTTGAAGAAACTAGGAGCAGGACAGGAATAAAGACGCAGACATAGAGAATGAACTTGAGGACACGGGGAGGGGGCAGTGTAAGCTGGGACAAAGTGAGGGAGTGGCATGCACGTATATACACTACCAAATGTAAAATAGATAGCTAGTGGGAAGCAGCCGCATAGCACAGGGAGATCAGCTTGGTGCTTTGTGTCCACCTAGAGGGGTGGGATAGGGAGGGTAGGAGGGAGACGTGGGAGAGGGAGGGTGGGAGGGAGACAGACAGAAGAGAGAAGAGATATGGGGATATATGTATACGTACAGGTGATTCACTTTGTTATAAAGCAGAAACTAACACACCAGTGTAAAGCAATTATACTCCAATAAAGATGTTTAAAAAAAAAGAGTCATGTACCAAAACGTTCAGTGCAGCTCTATTTACAACAGCCAGGACACGGAAGCAGCCTAAGTGTCCATCGACAGATGAATGGATAAAGAAGATGTGGCACATATATACAATGGAATATTACTCAGCCATAAAAAGAAACGAAATTGAGTTATTTGCAGTGAGGTGGATGGACCTAGAGTCTGTCATACAGAGTGAAGTAAGTCAGAAAGAGAAAAACAAATACCATATGCTAACACATATATATGGAATCTAAAAAAAAAAAAAATGGTCATGAAGAACCCAGGGGCAGGACGGGAATAAAGACGCAGACCTACTAGAGAATGGACTTGAGAACACAGGGAGGGTGAAGGGTAAGCTGTGACAAAGGAAGAGAGAGGCGTGGACATATATACACTGCCAAACGTAAAATGGATAGCTAGCGAGAAGCAGCTGCATAGCACAGGGAGATCAGCTCGGTGCTTTGTGAGCACCTAGAGGGGTGGGATACGGAGGGTGGGAGGGAGGGAGATGCAAGAGGGAAGAGATATGGGGATATATGTATATGTAGAGCTGATTCACTTTGTTATAAAGCAGAAACTAACATACCATTGTAAAGCAATTATACTCCAATAAAGATGTTAAAAAAAATAAAATAAAATTGAGAAAAAAAACTACAATGAGGTATCCCCTCACACCAGTTAGAATGGGCATCATCAGAAAATCTACAAACAACAAATGCTGGAGAGGGTGTGGAGAAAAGGGAACCCTCATGCACTGCTGGTGGGAATGTAAATTGATACAGTCACTATGGAGAACAGTATGGAGGTTCCTTAAAAAACTAAAAATAGAAGTACCATATGATCCAGCAATCCCACTACTGGGCATATACCCAGAGAAAACCATAATTCAAAAAGACACATGCACCCCAAAGTTCACTGCAGCACTATTTACAATAGCCAGGACATGGAAGCCACCTAAATGTCCATCGACAGAGGAATGGATAAAGAAGATGTGGCACATATATACAATGGAATATTACTCAGCCATAAAAAGGAACGAAATTGGCCCATTTGTAGAGACGTGGATGGATCTAGAGACTGTCATACAAAGTGAAGTAAGGCAGAAAGAGACAAACAAATATCGTATATTAACGCATACATGTGGAACCTAGAAAATGGTACAGATGAACCAGTTTGCAGGGCAGAAATTGAGACACAGATGCAGAGAACAAACGTACGGACACCAAGGGGGGAAAGTGGCGAGGGGGGCGAGGGAGGGGGTGCTGTGATGAATTGGAGGTTGGGATTGACATGTATACACTAATACGTATAAAATGGATAAGAAGAACATGCTGTATAAAAAATAAATAAAATTTAAAAATTCAAAAAAAAGAAAAGGAAAAAATTTAATGAAAAACGCTAACCATCCTCTAAGCCTTCAGCGAGTTGTAATCTTTTGTGCAAGGGTAACATCAAAGATCACTGATCACAGATCCCCATAACAACTATAATAACGAGAAAGTTTGCAGTATCACGAGGATTACCAAAATGTGACACAGAGACACAAAGTGAGCAAATGCTGTTGGGAAAATGGCGCCAATAGACTTGCTCGACACAGGGTCACCACAGACCTGCAAGTGGCAGTGCCACAAAGCGAGCTCTGCCTGGGTTTCCTGACAGCTGGTGTAGGTGAGGATGGAGCCTTGGTCTGGAGCCACCGGGCACTTGTGGCCCAGGACAGCCCCGCACAGGTCCTCGCTCTCCCAGGACAGTACCAGCAGCTGTCTCTGAGGCCTTAGGGGAAACTCAGGCAGGTGATGGAGTTGAAGGTAGTTTGTGCGTGAAAAGGAGCTCTTTTCACTTTTCTCTACCTTCTTAGTTTCTGCAGCGGGCACTCACTGTTTAGAATTAAGCTCCGGCAGTGATTTTTTTGATTAGGGGCATGGATGCAGGTCCCTTGCAGGCAGGCAGGGCTCCTTCCACCTCTGCAGGCACTGTAGTGCGCTGCCCTCTCCTCTCGCGGGGCTCACAGATGCGGGCCGCCTGAGGGGCGGGGGCTGATTCTGACGGAGGGCTCCAAGGGCTCCAAGCTGCACCCCTGCTCTGGCTCAGGAGTCACCAGCAGGAAGGAGGGGGGGGGGCATCGCCGGGCAGGAGTAAGGCAGGCACCTGGCCCTGCCTGTGTCACGGGTGAAGCTTTCCTCTCTGAACGTCAGTTTCCCCAAAAGTAAACCCAAAGAAAGGACACTGACCATTTATCAAGAACAGGACTCGCCAGGTACTATGTTAATCCACACCTCCTGTCTAAGTAACTTGAAATCTTTTCATCTCAGGACCCCATTTATGTTCTTAAATTACTGAGGACCCCAAAGAGCTTTGATCCATGTAGGTTGTATCTATAGGTATTTACCGTATTAGAAATACCTGAGGGGCTTCCCTGGTGGCGCAGCGGGTAAGAATCTGCCTGCCAATGCAGGGGATACGGGTTCGAGCCCTGGTCTGGGAAGATCCCACATGCCGCGGAGCAACTAAGCCCGTGCACCGCAACCACTGAGCCCATGCACCACAGAAGCCGGCACACCTACAGCCCGTGCTCCACAACAGAAGAAGCCACCGCAATGGGAAGCCCGCGCGCAGCAACGAAGACCCAACGCAGCCAAAAATAAACACTTGAGAATTTTTAAAATATTCACGTTATTTAAAAATAAATAAACCCATTACATGTTAACAGAAATAATGTTTTTACGAAAAATCATAGTTTCCAAAATAAGGAGAATGACACTGCAGTGTTTCAAACTGCTTTACTGTTGGCTGTTTAACAGCAGACAATGGGATTCGCATCTGTGTCAATACACTATTTTGGTTGAAATACGCGATGAAAATCTGGTCCCATACATGTGTGGCTGGAAACGCAGAGGCATTTCAGTAGCCCCGTCGGACCCCCCGGCAGGCCCTAGAGACTAGCTTCGAGGTGGGCTCTGCTACCATATCCCCGACCCTTTCCTCCTCTGTTACATTAAAATCCATTGGTTTGTTTTGCACACTGAAAGGATTTTTACCCAGGCATGATTGGGCCGTTTGGAAAAATCTAAGTTCACTGGGTCCAGTGGATCTCCCAGTGGAGACGCACCTCACACAACGTCAAACACAGACACAGCACTCCGCCCCGTCACCACCAGCTGTCGGCAAAGTCAAACCGTGTGAAGCTGTCAAGCTGTGCAAAATTCTGATTTTCACGTGAGAGCCCCAGCTTTATCACCAGCACAGACTCTGAGCGGGTCTCGTGGGCGCATCCTGGAGGACACTTGGCCCCGTGCGCTGCACCTCGGCTCACAGCCACACCTGCTCCTCGCGTGTCATTACCAAGACCATGAAAAAGACAAAACTCAAGAGCTGAGACTCAGCACGATTAGCGTCTTGTTGCTGCCTCGTCAAGGACAGCGTCAGCTGTGGGGACACCGCGAGCACAGCCCGGGCCGAGGCCATCAGAGCGGAGGTCACCTTGTGACAAAGGCAAGTGGCATCTGAGTGGCTTTGACGTCACAGACCTTGAGGGTTCCACGGACCACGCTCTGAGAACTGCGAGAGTAACCACTCATCACCCCTCCACCCGGCTCACGGGGGCGAGCTCTGTTTCCTGAAGAACAAACTGGAGGCTCGGCGATGTCAGTGCAGGGCCCCAGCCCTGCCACTTGTCTCTAGCGGGACAGGAGTCTGTGCGTGGCCCCTACTCCCACCCCACGCAGCCCAGCTCTCTGCCCCCCACCCAGCCTCAGTTAAGGCCCCATCCCCTCCACTGCGGACCTCAGATGGCCAAGCCCCCAGGTAACTCCCCCTCCCCCCGGCCCCCCCGCAGCCCAGCGACGACTCAGGCGTCCGTCGAGCCCCCAGAATAAGAACACTTCGCCACCGACAAAGCACAATTCACCCACAGGACCAGCATGAGGATTGTTCCAAGTGGCCGATGAGAGGCGGGGGCCTCGTCTCCCAAGCTCTGGGGCTGTTCCCACCAGAGCATGGCTCTCCTAACCCTCACGCCCCCCGCCCACCTGCTGCCTGCCCAACTTCTCCCTGGCCCTGCCGCCCAAGCTCAAAGTCAGGAGCCACCTCGGGGAGTCAAGAGAGAGCTGGGGGGCTCACATGGGCCATGGACACCTCTCCCCGTGCCTGCTGGCTCCAGGCCCTCCTCTGAGGACCACCCTGGCGGCATCAATCGCCGCGCCCAACGCCGGGTGGCAGCTGCCACGCCTCCCGGACAATTCCTTCTCAGTCACCAAATCCCTTCTGAGCCAGGGTCCTGACACGGGCATCCTCACTTGGCTGGACTGAGCACCTGGAACCCCGGGCCCAGGCCGAGCAGAGCAACCCTGCCCAGAGCCAACCACTCCCCCTGGCCCCCTCGCTCCCACAGAGCCAGCAGGCGCCTGTGGTCTGGGCCGGGGTCCCCAGCTCCTCAGTCAGGCGGGGGTGGGAGAGCCTGAGAGGGCCCCTGGCCTCGCAAGGAGGACAAGGGAGATGCGGGCTTGGGGGACCCGGGCCTCGCGAAGATGCAAGGCCCTGAAGGACCAGAGGCAGCGCCAAGCGCCCTGGGCGGTGGGCCTGAAGCTTCCTGGGGTCGGCGGAAGACAAAGTGCTGTGCACCTGTGTGGCGCTGACACCAGGCACCTACTGCCTGAGAACGTGCCAAAACCCAGCAGGGGAGTGGGCGTCCCATCGCCCCAGGCCAGCCCAGCCCCGCCTGCAGTTAAAGGAGCGGAAAGGCACCTGCGTCCACACACGTCTGCCTGTCCTTTACTCAGTCTCTCTGGTGAACCTTCGTCCCTGGCGTTTTTCTCTGCAATTTCTTTAATGCATGATTCTCAGTCCCCTTGATCCTCCAGGACCAGCCCAGACCATGAGCTCGGTCTGAGACTCCAGAGCCCTGAGGGAGGGGCTCTCCGGGGTCACCCAGCCGTGCGCACCGCGCTAGGCGAGATCTGTCGCACCTGGACGGCCTGACCAGCCAGCCGCTGGACATGTGCCACTAGCCCAGGAGCGCTGGAGACTAGAATTCAAAGCCGCGCACAACGCACTCACTACCCCAGGGCCCATAAATCAACGCTGAGCACCTAGGGAAAAGTGTTAGGGTGTCGGAGTGGTGGGGAGGAAGGGGAGGGAGGAGGGTGAGGGCTGGGGGTGCCACCAGCTGGGGGCTACCCGAGGGCTTCCTGGAGGGGGAGGCTCCTGGTGAAGGCAGCGGCCGAAGAGGCACTGCCCCAGGCGCAAACCCCGATTGACTGGCTGTAATGACACGATGCCCCCAAACAGGGAACCGCCCGTTCGGGCTCCACGTGAAACCGAGCACAGTGTCTCCTCAGCTACACGGTGGTCACCCTCCTGGAACGGCCAGTGCGGCTTCAAAAAGTGCAAAGAGCCCCCTTCGTGTCCACGCACAAAGCTCAAGAAACTGCAAACAGGCTTCTTACCTCCACGATGGTGACTTCAGGTACCCCCTGGACCGTCCACTAAGTGCCGCTGGCTCCATCCAGCCCTGTGACAACCAAACAACCGCCACGCAGGCCGATGAGGTGGGTGAGAGCCGCGCCGGAGGTGACCAGCACCGGCAAATCGAGCGAAAACAAGCTCTGGGCCCGGTGCCTGCTGGGACATCGGGAGGAGGAGGCGAGCACGTGAGCAACTGAGCGGATACTAGCTCAGCACACCTGCGCCCCTGCGGCCTTCACGAGAAACACGTGGGCCGCCGTGGGGCCTGCGCAGCCCGCAGTGACAGCCAAACCGCGGACCCAGAGCAAGCGGGAGGGCTCCCCAGGGCCGAAGACCCGATGTCCCGGCGGGCGGCCCTGCCCTGGGCTCCTGTTGCGGGGATGAGAGCTGTGATGGGGGTGGCCTGCGGGTGACAGGGCGGTGGTCTCCAGCTGGGCTTGTTTGGCAATCAGGGAATCTCGGTCAGCTGAACAGGAAATGGTTTTCTCTGTAGCTAGTTTCAGGGGAACAAGCGGCTCTAATCTCAGCTAATCAACCACGGGACGAAGATCGGGGGGCTGGAGAGTCAGGGTCTGGCCTCGTCGTAGGTAACCTCGGGGGTATCTGGGGTCCTCAAGGGGGGAGTGAATCAGCTTCACTTCATTCGGGGAAGTCTCTGCAGTAAAGCCGTCTCCCAGGGCGCTTCGAAAAAACAAGGGGTTTGCGAGGCTTCTTACCTGCCCCTGTTTTCTGGGAGCACAGGCTCAGAGGGGACGCCGCCCAGACACCCTGGCTGCTCCAGCATTTCCCAGGGGAGCCCACTGCCCCCAGGGCCCAGCGCTGAGCTGGGGGGTGTGGCGATGTCCCTGCACCCACGGCGGCCCCTGCTGGAGGTGGGGGAAGTGGGTGACCCACACAGGCTCCGGGAAAGGGCGCGGCAGGATTCGCTGGCTCCGCCCGAGCTGGGCCGGCACCCGGCCCCACGCCCTCGCCCTCGCCCTCGGCAGCCCTTTGGCATTCACCCCGAGGGCCACACACACTCATCACAGAACAGAGCCTTGGGGGAGCTCCGAATGGCACCGAGTAAGCCAGCACCAGACATGGTGTCCCAATGGCCCAAGGGCGCTGCATGGCACACCCCACCCGGGGCCCTGGCACCGTCCCTTTTCTGAGCACTGTTTTCTGGGCCTGTTCCCAGGCAGCACCCGCTCTAACCTCTAACTGCTGCATCTACTCCCATGTGGCGACAGCTCCTCTGCGTCGTCCAGGACAGCTTGAGTTCTGAGCCGCTGCAGGTCAGGCTTCACACACGTCCCCGCGGGCCTCTCAGCCCAGCTGGGAGTGAACCCCTGGTGTCACCCTCCACACACCAGAGCTGCCTCGCTTTTAGCCCCTCGGGGTGGGAAATCCATCCAGAGCACAGTGCTGGCCCGTGGCCCCTTAAACTGGGGGTGCTGCCTGTCACAGGCGCTGTCACAGTTAAGGGCTGGGGCTGTCTGCCTGTCCCTGCACGTCCCTTAGCGCGGAGCGGGTTGTCGCGGATTTGTTTCCCACCCAGGGCAGCGCTCCCGCCGAGTAGCTCTGGCCCCTCTACTGCAGGCACCCAGAACTCCGGGCCCAGGCCCAGCACTCATATTTTTGAGGCTCCCCAGGGGGTGGGATGTGGGAACGGCTATTGTGAGAACCAGGAAATAGAAATCGGAGCGACTGAGCGAGGGGCTTCAGGGGCAGGGCCTGACGCACACCAGGTCTGGGGAGCCCTGGACCACCCAACAGGGCTCCTGAGAGCTGTGTGTAAAGTGAAGCCAGAGCACAGGCTTACTCCTGGGCATCAGGGCAGCAGTTTGGGGACCTCTCTGACTTTCAGAAGTTCCCTTTTTTCATTTGCAGGGGCGTGGGGTGCCCAAATTAACTTATTTCCTGATTTGCATCCATGTCCTGGGTAAGGGACAATAAAGCAGTCAAACTGCCTGGCAGTGCCATGTCCCTATGCCAAAAGAAAAGAGCAGAGCAGTTCAGACAGCGGGACCGGCACAGCGGTGAGGCCAGACCTCCCGTGACAAGTACCCTCCCTCGGCCCAGTCTTAACTGCGTGCAGGGGCACCCGAGCCCAGGTGTGTGACAGAGTGACGGGAGTATCAAGAAAGGCCAGGAGGAGACCCGAAGCCTCACAGCGGGCACTCGGTTTGGTTGGAGAGGGAACCTCAGCGTCAGGAGACCGCCCAGAAGGTACCAGAAACAAAGCTTGAAGCCAGGAACAGAGTAAGCAGGAAAAGCTGTCCCAGCTGTGCTGCGTCCGACGGCGCCCACGCAGGAAGGCCTGCAGAGCTCGCCTCCATTTCACAGATGAAGGATGAAGGGGCCACGGCTCAGGTCTCGGGACGGTGAGTAACGCGGCCGGGGCTGGCCTCTTAACGCCAGTGCCCAGACCTGGGCCCCACACACCCTCGGTGGCCACAGGAAATGCTCACGCCCAGGCAGCCTCCGTCCCTTGAGCTCAGCCACAAGGTCAAGGTAAGGGCGCCCTCCCTCCAGTGAGGCCCCATCTTCTCATCGTCCCCCATCTGTCCCTCGGCTCTCTCTGGGGACAGAGCCCCACCACGGCCCCAGCTTTCAGGACGCCCTTCCTCCCTGACCTCAGTAATTCCCCATTCCCACCTCCTTCCATCCTGGAAGTCACATTTGGGTGACCTCTGGACACACAGGCGTCCTCACAAACAAGTGTCCACGGAAAATCTGCTTTAATGAGCATCACAGGGGCCCAAGAGGAAAATAATTTCGGAGAGAATGGGGATGGGGTCAGGGTCTTGTGCCTTTGGCCTAACGAGCTTTGCGGTCAGGAGTTCAGCGGCTCACCCACAGGGGACAGGTGACCGCCTGAAGGTCTCCTGGCCTCAGTTTCCTCATCAGTAAAACCGGGAGAACTGGAGGTCCCCCTTGACAGGGTCATTGCTGGGTTAGAAGGGCTGCTTGTAGCGGGTTGGCCTGGAGCCCCTGACCGTCAGTAAGGACCACCAGGAGGAGGGTCCGACGTGGACAGGCGGCAGGCAAGGAGCCAGCGGGACCCGCCGGCTGCGGCTGTCACGTGACCACGGCCACACCCACTCACACCCACGCTCTCCCCTCATTGGTGGATCAGCAGGACGGACAGCTGCGAGCACCAATGGAAGGCCAGGCATCAGTTCGTCCTGCTTGGCCGACACCATCCGACCCCTGTAAATAGCCCGCGTCCTCCCCCGCGGGGCCCGGACGGCTCAACGCATAGCAGGCCGCCTGCCGGGCCCTTGACCTGAGGGCTAGCTCTGGGGTCCCAGGTCCTGGCCGCTCACATGTGGCCCTCGGCCCCGCCTCCGCTGGCGCTTGGAGTCACAGCAGAGGTGACAACCGCTGATCTGTGTCCCCGCCCGCGATTTTGAAAGCGCTTTCCATACAGAGTCTCGCCTGGGAAGTGGCGGGAAGAAACTGAGGCCTGAGGTTCTGAGAACCGGGCCAGGCAACGGTCCCACGGCCCAGCTGGCCCAGAAACACATCCGGCTCCCCCGCGGAGGGCTGCTTCTGCCACCTGCCACCTGAATTGTCAATGCCTTCGGCTGCAGTGCTCCACCCACAAGAGAGATGGAGTCCGAGAGGAAGAAGCCTGGGGCCTGGCCGTCCCACGCCCTGACCTGCCCCTCCGGTGCTGGGTGTAGAGGGCGGTGGTCAGCAGAGCGGGCCCCACGAGAGCAGAGCTTGAACACTTCGGGCGAGGGCCTTCAGGAAGGCTGCCTGCTTCTGGCTGAGGGGCCCGAAGAAACACAGAGCTCTGCTCTGTTTGTGACCCAAGGCAGCACCACTCAGGGCTTGTGGTCCAGGCACAGAGCTCAAAGGGGAGGAGGCCGGAGGCCCGGGTACCGGCCACAGCCTCAGCACATGTGAGTGGCAAGTCTGCCAGCGGTGTCTCTGGGTGTCAGCGGTAGAGCTGGGTACCCTTTCTATGTGGCACCACGTGGCACCGTCCCGCTTGGAAGACGTCGCAACACGGGCTCTGCCCACAGCCAGACTGACACAGGCTATCACCAGAGACTGGAAATGCATTCCTGTAATACCCATCAGGACTTTTCCCCCGGAAAACAGAGTGCTTGAACGAATGAATAATAACAGATGGAAGGTCCTAATTTTACACCAGTGACGGCTGGCACCCTCCCAGCTTCTTCCTGCTCCTACCCACCCGCCACTTCCAGAGGAGGGGAGAGCGCTACCCAAATGGAGTCCAGCCATTGGGCCACAACTAGGACACGTGACCCGTCCTCGTTCATGGGGAGGGAAGGCACCGGGGACCCAGAAGAGCCGTTGGCAAAGGAGTGTCTCCCCTCTCCTGGCCCTGCCAGCCACCAGCGGACAGGACCCAGCACAGGAGCAAAGCGAGGGAGGCGAGAGGGGCTGGGCGTGGGGAGGGCAGCCTTCAGACGGTGCTGAAACCAGGCCCCTGCTGCTGGAGTGGGGGCCCAGCTGCCTGAGGGCCCGTGACCTCACTCCCGCGGGTCTGCGTCTTCTGGGGTCCACGCCGTAGCTGGTGGAGCTGAGGCCAGCCGGGCACCTCTGTGGCTCCTCCATCCCGCCCCCCCCCCGCCCCCCCCGCACAGCCGCTGGAAGGCAGCCAGAACTTCAGGCTGTAGGTGATGGGGTTGATGGCGCTGTTGGTGTAGACACAGGTGCGGCAGAAGAGGAGCCCCCAGGGGTCCAGGAAAGGCCGGGCCACAGAGGAGCACCAGTGTGCAGTAGGGCATCCACAGGACGGCAGAGAGTGGCACGACTACCACCAGCATCGGGGTGACCTGCAGGGCGGGAGGGCAGGGGTGGGGAGCCCCTGGCACCCGGCACACCAGGTGACCGAGTGGCATGGCTCCTGCCTCAGGGCATGTCTGCTAAGTGATGAGAACGTTACTACAATAATCACTCAAACTACCACTGCGTATGGCTCTGCGCTAAACGTTTCCTGTGCAGGAGCCCAGGGCCGGCATTCAGAGCTGTGCTGGTTGCTACGCTCATGAAATAGCCCCACTTCAGGTGGTAAATACTCACTGCCCTGAGCCCCCTGGCGCACCCTATCCCCCAGACCTCTCAGACACCCACCAAGTGAAGACCGGATGCCTGGAGCGGGGCCTCGGGCCTGGGGTAACACAGGAAGGCCCCAGGTGGATGCTGTGGCTGCTGGCACCTAGGTTACGTCCCCTGCACCGGGCCCTCCAGTGGTTCTGTTTTCATCTCCACATGAAGGACGAGGAAGCAGGGAGTTCCCTGGTGGTCCAGCGGTTAGGACTCGGCACTTTCACTGCCAGGACCCAGGTTCAATCCGTGGTCTAGGAACTAAGATCCCGTAAGCCACGCAGACCAAAGGAAAAAGAAGGGGGGGAGAGGAAGCAGAGGCTCAGAGTGAAGGATGACACAGCACACGCACCATGAACCAGCTTCTCCTGCAGCCCGCCTGTGCTCACCACTGTCCTGAGTGGCCCAGCCAGCCACGGTCATATCCCCATTCTACACCCCAATCTGTTCTTTCAGCCCAGGAGTGAGTCGCCAGGCCCAGAAGACAATCCTGTCAGGAGGGGGGCTGAGGACAGGGATACTCTGGGCTCTTCCACCTCACTTCCAGCTGCCAGCCCAGGGTCCCGGCTTTCTGCGAGGGAGGAGGGTCAATGGGAGGGGAAGGGGCACGTGTCCTGGCCACCTCCGAGGGCAGCCTCCACTGACCCATGCAAGGAGCTTCCTATGGGCCCCAGAACTGAGGGGAGGTCTCAGGGGGGGCCTGTCATCTGCTCTAGTCTTGGGCCCTCCCTGCTGCCACCTTCAGGATGCAGGGGCAGTGGGTGGGAGCGTGGGTGCCGGAGCCGGCAGGCGTAAGCTGTGTGACCGCTTCCCAGCTGCGGGGCCTTGGGCAGCCCACTGAACCTCTCTGAGCCTCCCTCTTCCACTTGCGGCATCAGAATAGCAGTGTCCTTCACGGGTCTGTGGAGGGGTAGTGGGGAGAGGGGTCCCCATGAAGTCATCACTCTTTTGCCCCAGGAAGTTTGACATCTCTGTGTCCACAGCTTTGTTCTGGGGCCATGCTACACCCCGAGTGCCAGCAGGCCTTGGCCGCTCTGTGCTCTGGCTCTCCCTCTGCCTCTCCATCTCTCTCTCTGCCTGTCTCTCCTTCTCTCTCCGTCTCTCTCCGTCTCTCTCCCCCTCTCACTGTCTCTCTCTGTTTCTGTCTCTGTCTCTGTGTCTCCCTCTCTGTCTCTCCCCCTCCACTCACATCTCTGCTGCTCCTCCACAGGGGCCCTCTCTGCTCAGCCTTCCCCCTGCCTCAGCCTCTCCGAATGCCCATTGTGGTTACACGTGGCACCTGTGCACACCTGTCTGGGGCTCCACACATATGGGGATTCCCCCCGAAACTGGAGGGGGTGCGGCCCCTCCGCTCAGAACCCCAGCTCCCTCCACTCAGAGTCAAGTGCTTCCGGGGCCCCCCCATCCTTGCTGACCCTCGGCGCACCAGGCCCTCCCCATGCCCCCCTCCCCCGCCACCTGGACCACTTCCCGGGTATCTGCTTGGTCACCTCATATCTTTATTCAGTCATGACCTCAGCAAGGTCTTCCCGAACTTTCCCCTAAACTCCCACTCCCCCGGGCTCCATTTCTTCCTCTGACAGGGTCCATGTTTACTTGTCCTGCCGTGAGCCCCGGGGGCGGGATGTTTATCTTGTTCTGTTCTCCCCTGTGTCCCCGCACCTAGAAACCAGCCTGGCACACAGTCGGTGCCCAGGGGACACCTGCCAAGTGAGTGGGTGGGCGAACGTGGAGCCAGCACCCCCTCTCTGTCCATTCACGCCTCTGCCGCATCTCCCGGCCTCTCTGCAGACCGACCCCGCCCACCCCAGCTCCCCACCAGCCACCCCTGCCCACCTGCTTCCTGGAAGAAGGGGTGCCTCTGGCCCCGGGGCAGCTGCCCGCTGCACCCCACCTGGCCCACGGAGCTGCCTCCCCTGGGTTCCAGGCTCTGGCTGGTCCTCACCACCCCCATGCTGGCCCCCGAGCTGTGGCAGGTGGGCCGGGGAGCTCTGGATCAAGACCCTCCCTGTAAGACTGTAGAGGGCGGTGGCCTCCAGCAGGGCGTAACGAGGAAGACGGTGAAGTCCAGCAGGCAGATGGGCAGGTGCAGGCTGTGGCCCCCGGTGCCCGCCAGCGTCCAAGGCCACCAGGAAGAACCAGAGCAGGCAGTAGACAGACGTGGTCCCCCAGACGCCGGCCACGACGCACACGGCCTGTGGCCGCATCGGGTGTCAGATGGCGAGGCAAGTGTAGGCCACAGGGCAGTCACGTGACCCACCTGCCAACCCCTGGGATTGGGCCATGGATGGTGGTCCACTCAGCTAATCAGATTCCCCGATGGGGAACCCAATGTGGGTGCAACGGTGGAACTGCCCCTTTCATAGGGGACCTGGGAGGCCGTGTTGAGGCAGCCTCGGGGACTGGCAGAGCAAAGGTGCCAGTCTTGAGGGGAGGGCAGGGCCGAGTCGGAAGGTGCAGCCCCTCGAGGTCCGGCCAGGCCCACAAGGTTCAGAGTGCCCTTACGAAGACCCTGACCTTTGTGCAAATCCCAGGGTGGGTTTTCTACTGTCCACCGCCAAAGGTCACAGGCTGAGGGGTCAAGGACATTGCGACCCTAGATGGGCGCAGCAGGGGAGAACCAGGACCGGGCCAGTGTATGGATGTCAGAAGGCCTCGGTTACGTCCCCGTTCTGTGTAGCCCTGAACGAGACATCCTAACCCTGTGGGCCAATGTGCTGAAGGCCACGCAGCTGGGAAGAGGCAGAGCTGGGCTTGAACCTGGTCAGTGGGTTTCAGCGTCCACATGCTTAGAGGCTAGATGGCCTCTCAGGTGTTAATTTCATGGCTGGAAGAGGCCCAAGCGACTGTCCGGTCGCAGTGCCCACGTTCCCGGTGGGGACACCAAGCCCAGAGAAGTGCAGGGTTGCCTTGGCATCCCGCAGCAAGTCAGTAGCAGAGGTGAGATGAGAAGCCCGCTTCCCGGTGCCTGCCCCCACCCTTGCCGGGTTCCTGCAGGGTCCCACACAGCGCCCCCTCTATAAATGGGGAGCAGACTCAGTTTACCAAGGGTCATGGCCAGGAAGTCCTGGCCTGCAGGAGAGGTTGGGGTGTACCTCCCTCTCCGCGGTGAACGCCGGGACGGAGGAGTTGGAGGCATGGATGCCCAGGTACCGCAAGCAGGTGATGCCCAGGCAGCCGGCGTGGCCGCAGACCCACTGCCCAGCCAAGGTTTTGGAGACGGTGGGCAGCCCGGCAGCCACCAGCACAGGTAAGGTCTGCCAGGGCCAGGCTGACCAGGTAGCAGGTGGTGGGCGTGTGCATGTCCCGTGTGGTCAGCACCACCATGGCATTGCCCACAATGCCCTCCACGCACACAAGGAGCACCAGGAAGACGGAGACCATCTTGTACTCAGGGCTGGGGACGGCAACACTGGGAACCAGGGACACGGCGCTGGGGCTGCCCGGCCCGCTCCCGTTTTCCATGGTGGCTGCCTAGGCGCTGGAGGGGGAGGGGACTCTGGGAGGCGTCCACACCAGCGGCTGGGCCTCACGCTGCTGGATGAACACCTGCCTCTCCAGAGAGCCCGGCCCCAGGGACACGCAGGGACCTGGCACTCGTGACGTGACTGCTTGGCCAGGCGAGGGACAGAACAGGGATGCTCCTTCTGGCCTCTGCCGTAAATATAGTCAGTGAGCCGCTTGCTCTGCCAGCCTCAGTCCCCTGGTACGTAAATGCAGACGACCGTCATACCTAAGATGCGAGACGGAGCAGAGGTTAAACCTGGGAGGATGCACGTCAAGCCCCAGCCCAGCACCTCCTGAGAGCTCAGCGGCCAGCTGCCCCCTGTCACTAGGAAGCCACACAGCATGTCCAAGCCCCAGCCAGCTCGTCTGTGAACCTGGGGGAATCAAGACACCTTCTCAGGGACACGGTGAGAGTCCCACAAGACGGCAGGCACGGAAATTTCTGGGCCCGCAGCCTGGCACCTGTCGCATGTCCGATACTAATGTTAAAACTGAGGCTTTAATCACCCTGGGCCTCAGTCTCCCCATCCTTCAGGGGGTCCTAGCTCAATCCCGGGTGGGCTGTGCGGAGTGGATGAGACAGGAACGCCCATGGCGTCCGCAGGGCCCCAGCCGCAGCTACGCGGGCTCTGCTCCCCCTTGCTCTGGAAACGCCAGGGTCAGCCAGCCCCCCTCCACGCATCGGGGTTCATAGGCACCCCCCTCTCCCTTCTCAGCTCCTGGAGCGATGGCAAAAGGGTTTGTATCGTGAGCTGATCGAGGGGTGAAGTCACAGCTGGGACTCAGGCCAACGGGTGAAGGCCCAGGGCACACACAACACTGATGCCACACGATACACAGCACACCTCCACACGCACACCACACACCACCCACCTCCACCCTTTAACCCCGTAGGTGTCCCCGGCCAGCAGTGCCGCGTGCCAGCTCCCTCAGAGCGCAGCCTCACCCCTGGCAGCCCCGCCTCCCCGCGGGACAGGCGACCCAGGACCAGAGTGGAGCCGGAGCTCTGCTAAGCAGACGGATCCAAGGCTGACACCACCAGAGCTTCACAGGGCGGCCCCCACTGTGGCCCACGGGGCAGGGCCCAGGGTGCAGAGTTAGGACAGGGCTGGGAGAGAGCTGGTAGCCCCAGGATGCCGGCCACACGCCCGCGCACACATGCAATACACACACAACACACGACATACCCACAGCACACCTGCACCGCACACGCGTGCAACAGTCACATGGTGTTCACACACGTGCAGACAAATGCTGCCCACACAGACAGCCCAGCTGCCCCTGTGCACAGCAACACGCAGAAATGCAGACACACAAGCACGCAGACACACACAACACACATGAACCAAGCCCCCCTGCACAGCATACCCGCCACACACAATGACACATACACACACATGCACCCACTTCTGCATGCACACACTTACCCCACGCACACCTGTACCCACAACACAGGGACCAAAAGCACACACAAGTACACAAATGCACATCACAACCCAGGCATCTGTGCTGTAGCTAAAGACACACACCGCCCACGCTCACACACCCAGGTGCACAAGCACGCAGGACACACGCCACACACCTGTGCCCACAGGCGTCTGCAGACACTCCCACACACGGATCCACGCGGCCTGAGGCCCCTCGCTCTCCTGGAAAAGAGCCCCTCTCCCGTTTAGCTGGAGGAGACGATGGCCCCAGGGTCAGAGCAGCCGCCGCAACCCCAAAGGCTCCACTTCCCTCCAGCCGGCGGCCCGGGGTCAGGACAGACCCAGAGCTCTCCCAGCAGCCCCCCCACCCCCGTGTGCAAGGCCCCCTGCGGCCCGGCGCTCATCCGGCGGCCCCTGCCGCCTCGGCGTCTCGGGGCCCCCCCTCCTGCTCACCTCCATCCCCCTCCTGCCTGCGCGAGCCTGTCTGAACAAAGCCTTCCGCCAGGCGGGCAGCCGGGACCACCGTTTCCCAGCTGAGAACTTACCCAGCGAAGAGCCTCAGCACCTCGCTCCTGCCAGAGGGGGACAGAGGCAGAGGAGAGCCGATCCCCCAGCAAGGCTTCTGGTTCTGCAGGCTGCAGTGCCGCCCACAGACGTGCTGCGTGCTACACGCATGCGCCCCCGCCAACCTCTCCCCGCCCCCCCGCCTGCCGCCCTTGCGGGGCTGAAGGCAGCCGAGGCAGCTTCCCCCGCAGGGACGCCTGTGAGAAGAAAGCCCAACCCCCTGCCTTCCCCAGGCCACAGGTTCGCCAGGCTGGGAAGGACCCCGCTACCCGCTGAGCCCCTAGAGCCTGACAGGAACAGGCGGAGACCCAGGGAGGAGGTGGGGAGGGCGTGGACTGGTCCCCTTACCTGGGAGGGTGGGATTACCGGGGCGGGGGGCGGGGGCTCCGATGTCTGGAATCTGAAGGTGGGTCCGGTGTGGGGACCGCCCCCCGAGGGCCTTCCACTGTGATCTGGAGAGGAGGAGGGGACCCTGAGCTGGGCGCCGTGCTGGCTGGGAGGCTGAGGCCCGGGCAGGGGTGCAGGAGCGGGACTGGGGCCCTGCCAGCGGGCTCCAGGGAGCAGGGGTGCCCCACCTTTCCTAACGGGCTGGGGCTGCCGCTGTGCACCCCACGGCGGGCACACCTTCTCTTGGCTAGCCTTCGGGAACAGAGCCCGAAGGGGCCCCTCAGCTGGCCCAGAAAGCA
>NW_006796283.1:3248753-3253779 GCF_000442215.2 Lipotes vexillifer
AGGAATGGCCAGCGGCCTGGCTCAGGCTGGAGGGACCTGGGTAGCGTGCGGATCCCTGGCCACCAAATCGAGCATCCAGGCGAAGTGCCATTGAATACATGTCTCCCAGAAAGACCAGCGACACCTAGTGTCTTCTCTTGTTTCTTTACGTTTTGATTTTGGAACATAGTATACTCAGAGAAAGGTGCACGAAACGTGAAACAACGGTTGAATGAACGAAGGGAGCACGTGGGTGCCATCGCCCGCCCCCACCCTGGGGGCGTCCCCATCACTGTCTTGTGTTGTGCCCGCCTCGGAGCTTTCTGTAACCAGAGCCACTGCAACTGTGTCCTGCTTATTCCGCTGACAACCAGCTCATCCGTTTCCCCTGCTGTGTGATTCTCCACCGCAGGGCTGGGCTGCAGCACGTCCACGCAGGATGGACTCTCAGTGCACTTCTGGGTTGTTTCCAGTTTGGGGGAATCAGACGCCACTGTTGTGAACACTCCTGTATGTGAATCCTCGCTGAGTGCGTTTTCATCTGCTTGGTCCCTAAGATGCCATTCCCAGGACCTGGCTGGACACAGAGATGAGTGGAGGTGGGGGGAGGGCTGCTGGGGAGCAGAAAGGGCGGCAGAAGAGACAGCATGCCTGGCAGGCTGTGGTCCCACTGCCCCAAACATGGCAGCCCAGCTCCCAACCGGGGCTGCCTGGAACACTGGGAGGGCCACACGGAGGGCTTCGCAGTACCCGGTGGGCAAGGGATCTCCCTGGCTCTCCCTGCCACCCCTAACCCACCTCCTGCACCTCTCCCCTATGCTCCAGGATGGCCCTCCCCTGGGAATTCCGCTCCCAGCACAGCTCTCGACTGCTGTCCTCCTGGCTGGTGCTGACATCACCAGGCTGGACTACAATTTGTCTTCAGCCTCACATTTGGCCCTCGCGCTACACCACTCGCCTTGCTCTTGGGCGCAGGGCTCCTCCTCTCTCGGACGGGAAAAAGGTGCCAGAGGGGCAGAGGCATCGCCGCCCAGCACCTATGTATAGAATGCCTCACCCGCCCTGAGTTCTCACCCACTAGCTCACCTGTGGACAGACCACAGCCCGCAGACTTTCTGGCGTCTCCACCCTCTGGGTGCCCCTGGAGTCCTGCAGCCAGCAACACCCCGCCCAAGCAGCCCAGAAACCCTCGGTGGCTTCTCCCAGGTATGACGCAGTTACGGAGCTCTTGTTCACAGTAAGATAACTCGCTGACAACTTAGATGTCCACTCAGAGTGGTAAGGACTTGATGCTATGTCCCCACAGCTGGATGTCTGGCAGTTAAAACAGATGTGGTTGAGAAAAACTGATTGGCATGCGATCAGTTGAGTTAAAGGGCGGGCTGCAAATAGTAGGTGAGCGCTCTCAACTGTTTGCAAAAGGTATTCGTGTCTAATAGCAGCCATCCTCCGGGAGCTTGGCATATGCCAGGCATGGGGCCCGGCCCTGGGCATCTTGTGTGGCCATCACAACTATCCCCTCATGGTGGCAACTGTTATGGTCGCCGTTTTTCAGAAGAGAAAGCAGAGCCTCACAGACACAAGTTGGTTAGCTCAAAGCCACAGAGCTAGTCAATGGTAAAGCTGGTATCTGAACCCAAATCTCTCCTTCTACAAAGTTGGTGTCCTCGGCCACAGGCTCCAGAAATGTCTGGAGAAAAGGGACACCCAGCACCTGGGTCACCTTGTTTCTCTGTCTGCCTCGATAAATGTGGGTTGATTCTGTAGTTATGAAAAGAGACGAGGGACTTCCCTGGTGGCGCAGTGGATAAGACACTCCGAGCTACCAATGCGGGGGGCCTGGGTTCAATCCCTGGTCAGGGAACTAGATCCCACATGCATGCCACAACTAAGAGTTCACATGCCGCAACTAAGGAGCCAGTGAGCTGCAACTAAGGAGCCAGCCTGCCGCAACTTAAGACCACGTGCAACCAAGTAAATAAATAAATATTTTTAAAATATATTGTAAAAAGAAAGAAAGAAAGAAAAGGAGATGAAATGCCCCACTGAAAGGCTGCCTGTCTCATGGGATCCTTCCTGTATTTGGTCCCAAGGCCCTCCACCTTGATGTCCTGCTACTCCCTGGAACCATCTAGACGTCTCCACGGCCCAGGATCCAAAGCGTAAATGTCTGGTCCTATGTCGGAGGCCCTTCTGGCTGGTTGGTGGCCACACCATCTGGTTATTAAGGAATATTTGAGCAGCACGTCTGGGTATTTTGGGCCATGGGTTCTGCTGGAATCTGGGCAGAGAGGAGTGGATGGCTCCAGGCCAGGTGAGGAAGGGGTGGGGTGGGAGGTGCTCCTGGAGAGTGACGTGATGTCTGTGTAAAAGAAGACGGAGGCAGAGACAGAAGGCTGTTGGCGTAAAGAGACCAGGCAGGCTGGTGCTTGAAAGGGGAAATGTCACACTCAGGCAGTGAGCTCACGCAGAGGCTGGGCACCTGTGGGTGGGGCGCCTGGTCCCCGCCATGGCAGTGCCCCTGCCGCCTTGGCCCTCTGGTGCCAGGTGACTGGCCACCTTGTTATCCTGCCTTTCTGCCGGCGGCTTTTCTGCACGTGATGATGGCTGGGACGGTGTCCGGCTGCCTGGCTAGTGCCCACGGGGAGGATGGGCCGGCTGGACGGGGCCTCTGCCTCTCCCTGCAGCCAGACCAGCAGATAGCCGGGCTCACTACACGACAGCTCAGCACCCTGTCCCCTGCGTCGCCAAGGCCCAGCCAGATTGAGGGGCTGCTGGGGAGCTCAGTGCCCGCAGGCAGGCAGGATCCCTTGGGGCCGTCCTGGAGCCCGGCCATCACAGTCTACTTGTCTTCAGCATAGGAAGCTGCCAGCTGGACCACAGTATGGCCTGCGGGTTCACATGGGCTCTGTTGGTGGCCAAAGTGGAGGAGGGTGTTGGGGTGTGAAACTGCCGCACCTGGGTTGTCCACCGTGGGAGGGAACCCAGGGTCCTCGATAAAGGCCTTGAGGTGGGAACTGAGCTGACCTTCATCCCTTAGCTCAGTATTCACTCATCAGGACCTCCCTGGCGGCCTAGCGGTTAAGACACCGCGCTTTCACTGCTGAGAGCATCAGTTCGACCCCCGGTGGGGGAACTAAGATCCCACAAGCCGTGCGGCGAGGCCAAAAAAAATCATTCATTCATTCATTCACCAGAACCAGCCTGCCCAGGCCCTGCCGTGCGAGGGCCCCAGGGGCCACAGAAACAACACAGCTTCAGGCGAGGAGGTCCCAGGAGCCCTTTCCCCTAACCTCCCCAGGGCCTGTGAACCTCATGAGACCGGGTCAGGCAGCCACCCGTTGGCTGGGTTTCAGGGTCGCCCCTGGATGTCTCCAGGGAGGGAAGGAAGCCAGGTGGGGTCAGTGCCGGGAACCCCATGAGGCCAGGATGGAGCCTGGAGGGACCAGGGGTCCCACGGGGTCAGCACCCCTGACGGTGGAGCTCATCCTTTCCTGAGAGTGGAGCCCTCTCACTGCGTCTGCGTAGGGGCTGCTGCGATGTGAGTGGGGTCTGGATGAAGATGGGGGAGTGTGCACGTGTGTGCACGTCAGGGCCCGCACATGAGCCTGTGCCCACCTGTGCCCCTCACCACGTGACCGTGAGCTAGTGCAGGGGACGGACAGCATTTCAACGTCCAGGAGCCTGAGGCCCTCCCAGCATGGGACCCCAAATGCCTGGACTGGCGCGCCCTCTGGTGACAGCCCGAGGCAGCGCGGAGGCTGGCTGGCATCCGGTCGCTTAGAGAGGCGAGAACTCCTGGTTCCCTCCTCCCGGTGGATCCGTCCAGCAGATTCATTTTCGCATATGGGGCTTTCAGACAGAAGCCCTTGTGAGGGGCTCACCCTCGCCCCTGGACAAACTCATAAAGACACACACGCATACGTTGAGGCATTTGGGGCGGGGTCAAGGGGAAGAGCCCTGAGCGAAGGCAGAGGGCAACGTGAGCCCTGCACCCACCCTGGCGTCGGGGCACAGAAAGCAGCAAGCACAGCCTTGCTGAGCTGAGGAGGCAGGACACACCGGCTGGGGCTTGAGGGGAAGCTTCCACCCTGTGGAAAACCTCAGGAACCAGCGGAAAGCACCTGGGGGGGAAAGTCCGTGGCACGGAGCCAGCAGTGTGTGGCACTGGGAGAGACATGTTGCAGATGGAGCCTGCGCACGGGGAGGTGGGTGTAGAAGGCCTCCTCCCCGGGAGCACGGACCAGCCCTAGTGACTAGAAGCAAATCTTAACAGGGCCCAGTGGTCTGCTAAAACCACGTGCTGGGAAGAATGAAGCCTCGCCTTCTTTGGGAGTAGATAATTCATCCACAATGTCCCACAGCAAATTGAAAATACAAGGCGTGTGATGAAAAAGGGCCAGATTGCTGAAAACCAGAGGAAACGAGGCAGACCCCCAGGTGATCCAGATGCAAGAGCTGTCAGACGGGGGTTTAAAATAACCGCCTGCCGCGCCCTTCTTGTCACAGCCTTGCTTAGGAGGCTCCCATGGCCCCATGGCTCCTCAGCAGGGCACCCAGCGCCCCCTCCCACCTCGGGAGCAGCTTCGCTTCACCCCTGTATAGATTTATGTATAGATTTATACACAGAAGCTTGGGATCCATATGTTACAATGCTAAACAATTACAATCTTGGGCTTCCCTGGTGGCTCAGTGGTTGAGAGTCCGCCTGCCGATGCAGGGGACACGGGTTCGTGCCCCGGTCTGGGAAGATCCCACGTGCCGCGGAGCGGCTGGGCCCGTGAGCCATGGCCGCTGAGCCTGCGCGTCTGGAGCCTGTGCTCCGCAACGGGAGAGGCCACAGCAGTGAGAGGCCCGTGACCGCAAAAAAAAACAAAAAACAAAAAACAATTACAATCTTGTAAGTATTGTGCGATATTACAATCACCTGTAAACATTTGGGCCATTTCTGGGTTTTGCCTTTGTTCTTTCGGTTATTACGAAGAGACTTATGAATATCGTTGCTGGGATGGGCAAGAGAGTCCCAGGCCAGTGGCTCTTACTCTTT
>NW_006796283.1:3253789-3278558 GCF_000442215.2 Lipotes vexillifer
GGCCTGTTAACCTGCAGGCCGCTGGCCCACAGCCAGAGATTCTCAAGCAGCAGGAGTGGGGCGGGGCCTGAGAATGTGCATTCCCGACAAATCCCCAGGTACTGTTGCTGTTGGTGATCCAGGGACCCCGCTGTCTAGGGTGGAGCTGCTGATCCCAGGCACTGCTTTCACTAATGCCACGCTGTTTCCCAAGGTGGTCGTGGCCCAATGCAGATTACCACACCTTTAAGTTCCCATCCAGCGTTCCACGATTACGGCCGTGCAGATGTCTGTCACAGCCCATGGCCACAACTATTTTATACGATAAGTAATGTTAATGCAGGCCCATTGGCTCAACTGACCCAAAGGCCCTTGCCTGATGGGACCACACCTATTGTCCCACAGAACGTGGGGGGATGTGCCAGTTAATGTCACAGTGGCTGCCGGTGACAGTGACCCCAAATGACCAGGGCTGGATGAAACAGATGTTTATGTTTCTCTTTCGTAACAGCCACAGCCAGAGTACCTTAATCTGGAGACAGCCTCATTCACTAGGTCACTTGGGTTTTGTGGTCCGACTGCCTGGGGTGGAATCCCAGCTCTTAGATGTTACAGTTTCTATTTCCCTGACTATTAAACGGAGAGGATGGTGGGGCTGCCTCCCAGGATTCCAAGAGATCGCTGGGCACCAGGCCTGCTGTGAGTCCACATAAGGACAGATGTTTGTGCCTGTCACCTCCTGTCTCTTCCTTCCCTCCTGAGAGGGAGGCAGCAGGGGTGAATAGCCCCACTTCGCAGAGCCGGAACACTGAGGCCTAGAGAGCACTGCTTGCATCCTTATACTTGGGGACTCAGTGGCTCAAGGTCGAGGATTTAGATTCAGAGAGACCTGGGTTCTAATCCCACCTTGGCCATTTTCTGTCTTTCTAAATGCACCTCCCCGCCCTCCCCCATACACACACGCACACTCCAGATGTTGAAAACACTGTGATTAGTAACCCCAGGCGGGGTGGGGGCGGGGTGGCCGGCAGCGGCCCGGGGCGTACAGAGCGTCCTCAGTGCCTGGGGTGGGAAGATGTAAGGGGTGGATGTGCCCGAAAGGGCAGCTCCTTCGCAGCCGCAGGAGGAGGCTGCGGTTGAGAAAGCTTGCACTCCCTCCCCTGCAAGCTCAGGTCTCCGGAGGGGGGGGGGGGGGGGGGCAGCGCACTCAGGGGTGGGTTTTATCTGGGGGCAGAGGGAGCTGCTGGAGGGGTCTCAGGCCGGAGTGATGAGATTGGAACCAATCCGAGATTTAGACACGTGGCTCTGAGTGCCGGGAGAGGGTAGGGCTGGGGCAGTGTCGGAGTGGGAAACGGCGGGAGGGGCTGGAGCTGTGGTCTTAATCCTGGCAGGTGGTGATGTGGCTGGATCCAGAGGTGAGGGGAGGGAGAGACGGGAGGACACTCAGAGATTCACCTATAAGGAGTCCCCTCCCCCAAGCCTCTCCCACCGCCTATCAGCTCCCACCCACCTCCTGTCCTCTACCATCTTCCTTCATTTCTTTCCTTTTGTTTTTTAATTTTCATTGATTGATTGATTGATTTTTGGCTGCGTTGGGTCTTTATTGCTGCGCGCGGGCTTTCTCTAGTTGCGGTGAGCAGGGGCTACTCTTCATTGCGGTGCGCGGGCTTCTCACTGCGGTGGCTTCTCTAGTTGCGGAGCACGAGCTCTAGGAGGGCAGGCTTCATTAGTTGTACGCGGGCTCGGTAGGTGTGGCTCGCGGGCTCTAGAGCGCAAGCTCAGTATTTGTGGTGCACAGGCTTAGTTGCGCTTTTCTTTTTTTTAAAAAAAGAATAGCTTTATTGAAGTACAATTCATATGACATAAAATCTACCCTTTTTAAAATTAATTTTTATTGGAGTATAGTTGCTTTACAATGTTGTATTAGTTTCTACTGTACAGCAAAATGAATCAGCTATATATATACGTATATCCCCTCTTTTTTGGATTTCCTTCCCATTTAGGTCACCACTGTGCGTTAAGTAGAGCTCCCTGTGCTATACAGTATGTTCTCGTCAGTTGTCTATTTTATACCTACTGTCAATAGTGTATATGTGTCAAACCTAAACCCCCAATTCCTCCCACCCCCCAAAATCTACCCTTTTAAAGTGCACAATTCAGTGGTTTTTAGTATATTCACAAAGTTGGACAACCATCACAACTGCCTGACTCTGGAATATTTTCATCACCCCTAAAAGAACTTTTGTCCCCATTAAGTGGTCATTCCCCACCCCACCACCCCCAGCCCCTGGTAACCTCTCACCTACTTTCTGACTCTTTGGATTTGCCTCTTCTGGGTATTCCATGTAAATAGAATGTATTCGTCAGCTCAGACGACCCTAACAGATACCGCAGACTGGAGGGCTTCAACTACAGACATTTATTTCTCACAGTTCTCGAACCTGGAAGTCCAGGATCCGGGCTCTGATGAGAGCCGCCTTCCACCTTCTTGTGTCCTCTTACGGTTGGACTACGGCATCTCTTCTTAGACAGAGTTCAATCTTCTGTATGGCTGAGTAGTACTCTACCGTATGGATGGGCCACATTTTGTTTTTGGCCGTGCCACACGGCTTTTAGGATCTTAGTTTCTGGACCAGGGATCGAACCTGGGCCTTTGTCAGTGAAAGGGCCAAGTCCTAACCACCGGACCCCCAGGGAATTCCCTGGACCACATTTTACCGAGCATCATCAGTTGATGGACACCTAGGTTGTTTCCACTCTGGGGCTGTGTGAATAACGCTGCTGGAACATTCGTGTACAGGTTTTTGTGCACACATTTCATTTCGCTGGGAGTGACATCACCGGGTCAAATGGTAGCTCCATGTCAATGCCCTCAATTTCTTCTCTCGCTCATTCATTCACACATGGTCCACTGCAAAGTGAAAACGTGGGCCCCTTGTTCAAAGATGATTAAGAATCTTAAGGTGAGGACAGCAGAGCATTCGACCAAGCCCAGGGTCCCTCTAAGTGCAGGTTCCTTTTGTAACATGGACAGTTTGATGCTCTGCAGTAGGCTCTGTGTGGCTCCACCCTGATGGTTGTGAAGGCAGTTGGTAAGCTGTAAAAATACTCCCAATGCCACATTATGTCCTTCTGATCAAGGACATTAAGCTGATTGCATTTAATAAGATACAGAGCTGTTTATCCACATGGAAAAAGGGTAAAATTTTAAGCTCTGATATTTAAACGCAGGATCTTTTTTTTTTTTTTTATTGCGGTCCGCGGGCCTCTCACTGTTGTGGCCTCTCTGGGTGCGGAGCACAGGCTCTGGACGCGCAGGCTCAGCGGCCATGGCTCACGGGCCCAGCTGCTCCGCGGCATGTGGGATCTTCCCGGACCGGGGCACGAACCTGTGTCCCCTGCATCGGCAGGTGGACTCTCAACCACTCTGCCACCAGGGAAGCCCCTAAACGCAGTATCTTTAAAAAATGATTAACTTTTGTGTTGAGCTGATTATTATTTTGTTTTTGTTTTTGTTTTTTTGAGCTGATTATTTTTAAGACATCAGTGTTAAAAATTCAACTGAGTAAACTTGAAGGTCTAATTAGCTTTATTCAACAATTTATGAATCAGGCTGCATGTCATCTAGCAAGCAGAAAGGCTTCTAAAAGGTGCACAAAATGGAGGTTGTTATAGGCACAGGAGGGTGGGACAAGGAAGTTAAAAGGGTGGGTTACTTCCAGCAAGGGCACCTTCCTTCTCTTAGGGGATGCAGGGGTCTTAGGCAGATCACCTCCCTAGTGCTGACTGATGGGTTTAAATTACCACTCTAGGGAGAGGCTACAACTTCAATTAAATTAGGTATTAAGTCTTGATAGGGTTAGCATAAGTGACTCCATTTTGGACCTGTTGCTACTTTTTAACAACATTGGGAATAGTTTTAAATGCTTAAGCTTTCAGTGGTCTATGTCCTTTTGCCAGCCGGGACACCTATTTTTATTTATTTGCTATGGGGAAAATCCTACCCTGGACCTCTCATTCTAAGACAGCACACAAAAAAATATTTGCTTTTCAATTTAAAACTAATTAAGGTTGATTTTTACTACTGAGAACTTTATGGTGCTTCCAGCAAATAGGTTACAAGCCACAATGTGGTAAAATCCACCAGGACTCTATGAAATTTTCTTTTTAGTTGATCCTGTTTCTTAACCCAAAGATAACACCACAAAATGATGAAGCAAACTTTTCAACACTGGATTGCCTACAAAAAATAATAATAATAATTAAATGTTTAAGCTTTGACATTTAAACTCAGTATCTCAAAAAATAATTAAATTTTGTGTTGGACTGATTATACTTGATAAAGCAGGAGCTATTTAGTCGCACAGAAATAGTTTTTAAAAAATGTTTTGGCTTCATTCTTTCAAAGATTTCCTAATTGAATCACCCGGATACATCATGCTTAAGATTCAGTCAGAAATACACCAGAGATGCTCTCTAAAGTAATCGGTGGGAGGTTGGATGAAACAAAATGATTAATCATCAATAGCATTACATACTTATTTGTGTCTCGACATCACATCAACTCTGTTAATTTTATTATGTCATCATTTCTTAGAATATTTGTTATACAAATAAAAATATTTTCTTTGTAAGAAAAATGTTTAGTCTTTGACATTTAAACTCATTTCGCGAAAAGGATTAACTTTGGCTGGGACCTCTTCAGCCGGAACTTAGCAGGTAAGTTCCGAGCCCCGAGGTCGCAGGACCCACCTCCGCGCGTCCGGTACCGCCAGCAGAGCGTACTGCCAGGCGCGAACCGGCGCTCGCGGGTCACGAGACCGCACGGCTCGGGAAGCCCTCCCTTCGCCTAAGTGGGCGGGGCGCCGGCTCGGAGACCCGCCCCAGGGGCGGTGCCCCGGCCGCGCCTGCGTCATGCTCGCTCGGGCGGGCGCGCGCCGCGGAGCGCGCGGCCGCGCGGAGGCGGCCGCGCGGAGGCCGGAAGGAAGCAGACGGAGGGCGTGGCAAGCGAGGGAAGCCCGCCGGCCCGCAGACAGCCGTCGCGGCCTGATGACGTCGCACAATGGCCGGCCCCCGCGGGTAGTGGAGCCCGTTTGTTCCGCCCGCGTCGCGCCTCAAGCCGGAGCTTGTGAAGAGCGGAAGAGCTGAGGGTCGTCTTCTCCGCGCCGCCCCGACACCCGCGAAGCCGTGGCCCCGTCTCTGCCCTTGCGCTGAGGTAAGTGGTGGCGACGGCGGGAGGCCGGGCCGGCGGGAGGAGGAGGCCGAGGCGGCCGGGCGGGGAGCGTGGCGGCGGCGCGGAGCCGAGGCCCGGGAGCCCCGCCGCCTCCGCCTCCGCCTCCGCCTCCGGGGAGCGCTCCAGGCTGCCCCCGGCCGAAGCGTGGCTCTCAGGCCCCGGGAAGGGGAAGCTGATCTAGGCACGATCCCACGTTCCTTCCGGGCGAGCCGGCCTGGGGGTCCTGGACCCCCTCAGGTCGAGCGCCCGACAGCTGCTTCCGCTCTCTGCAGTGGGGTTGATCTCCCGAAGCTGTCATTTCTCTTCCGGGATATTCGCGTGGCATTGCTTTCCGCCCACAAAGATGGGGTGGGGGGCGGAAGGAGGCACACAGGTTCGCCCTCCGGATTGGGGATAGGCTCTTCGGGAGCTTTGAGCTCCCCGGAGCCTCCTGGAACTTGCTCCCTCGGCTTCCCCCCGGAGGCACAGGTAGGACCTGTTGGCTGTGTCCCAAGGCGCGCGCCACTCTTTGGAATAAAATTCCTTGTGCCCCTTTGGTTAAGAGCCCAAAGGATGCCGGCTCATTGCTGGGAGAACCTAAGACTTAAAGACTTTCAGCCTTACTCCTGCTAAAACTTCGGTTTTACTGAGTACTTCATGACCGCTGAGTTTGCCGGCTAGAGTGGTTTATCATCTTAGATGAGCTGTTCAGCTCTCTCTCTGTGAGAGCAGGTCAGTTCTTCAGATCAATTTGGGGAAAATGGCCGAGGGGGGCATTTAGAGACATAGCAGTGCTGTCGTCTTTTCTCCTTTGATTCTCATCTCCTTCGTGTTGCCTGTGGAGTGGTCCTGTCCCAGAGCAGAGGTTGGGATTCTCAGGGTGAGCCTGGACCCAGGCTGATTCCCGCTTCCCAGGCAGGGGAGTCTTTGCCTGATGATTTTACAATCTGAGCACATGTGTGGCGCCCAGCCAGCTCTGGAAACCAGTCACGTGTGTCCCAGAGGCTGGAACGTGTCCCCGGTTCTGGGTGGGAAACGATCAAACACTGAAGAGGTTTTTTCCTTTTTCACAGATCATCTCAGGCTGAGTGCGTCCTCTCTGAGGAGTTGTTTGATGTCAAGTTTAGTCAACTTGGGGATGGTGTCTATCGCCAACCTCCCCAAGTTTAGTCAACTTGGGGATGGTGTCTATCGCCAACCTTGACATCCTTCCTTTGGATGTTGTAAATCCATGAAGTTATGAGTCTGAATTTTAACCAGATGTACCAGAACTTGGGCATTCAGCTAGGGACTGCTCTGTTAAAAATTATTATCCTGGAAGGTTAGGCTTGTATTTCATTGGTGCTCCTTTGCCAAAACCTCTTTGGAACTGCTGTTTTGGTAGTAAATATACAAGCCGTAGTAAATATACAAGCCATAGGAGAACAATCAGTCTCATTCAATAGTCACACCCCACGTTTGACCAAAAACCATCTTACTTGGCTTGGGAACTCACCTCACTTACCAGACCAGGCTCTGAACAGCTTCCTGCGGTTTGTCAAAGTGACCCACCGTGAGAGAGGGAAGATTTGCTGCCACTGAGAGTGCCAGGGGAGTGTTCTGCAGGTTCTAAAGGTTGCTGAGAAAGAGAAGTTCCCACCTGTTGAGTACTGTACCAGTGTCCTTGCAGGGCGCAGCCTTCCAGAATGACCACTGGGAAACGAGGCAGCACCCACTCTGTGTCTCAGTTCTAGAATAGTCTTCTAAAAAGTAGGCAGTTACTTCAAGTTTCTTTCTGGCATGCAACAGGTAGTTTATCAAGTAATGAGACTTTGTGATTTATTCAAGCAGCGTCTCTCAGTCCCCGTCTGCCAGTGTAGTATGCTGTGGAGACACAGTGATGGACACTGTTCTGTTCTCCAGGCAAGTTCACTGTCTTGTGGGTCAAAGGACTAAAGAGTTCTAAACTTTGCCAAGAATGCTCGATGACAGGGTGATTGTGTGAGAAGAACAGACTGAGTAAGAATAGTGAGCCTGGGGATTGTGAAGACGTGCAGACGACCCTCTGTTTCATTGTGTGCATTTAATAGACCACATGGTTTTCTTGGCTCCTGACACAGAGCACGGACTCAGATATTGGCCAAATTGAATTAATCTCAAAACAGGACACTGATGCCCAGAGAGCCAGTTAACTCGCCCAGAGCGGGGCCCGGAACACACACCGTCTTCTGACCCCCAGCGACACACCCCTTCTGGGCAGCGGGGTGTGACTCAGGTTGCTTCTGATAAGCAGGAAGATTCTTTGGCATGTTTTCCTCTGCAAGCTGTTCACCTGTGTGTAGCCTCAGATTGGAAAATCCCAGGAGGTTCCACAGGGAAAGAAGAGATGGGACCCCTTTGCTCAGGAGATTGTCAGGGTCTCCTAAGGGTGACTGTGTGTCCCAGTGTGCCTAGGACAGCCAGGCTCATGCCTGCTGTAATGGTTAACAGTGCCCCCTTTCAGTCTCAAACATGCCCCCAAGTTCAGACGATAAGTTATATGGTAGCTCTGCTACCAAGTGCCAGCCATTTGCTGAGCTTGGAGGACCCAGGTGATTCTGAGCCCTTCCACTCAGGCCCTTCATGGGGCCGGGGGCGGGGGGGTCTCCCAACAGACTTTGCAAACAGATAGTTGGGGTATACAGTGTGGCGAGTTGGAGTATGGAGTAGAATAATGTACAGCATACTTAGGGCAGGAGTTCTCGGTGGACCTCAGGAGGTCTTGAGCTCCGAAAGTGGGGGATAAATTGTGTGTGTTCAGGTTCTTCTAGAGAGAGGAGCCATCCCCTTCCTCAGATTCTCAGAGCAGTCCGTGCTGCCCAGAAGGCTGACAGCGCTAGTCCTCCCCGATAGGAACAGGTGCCCACAGGGCCTTTCACCCTACCACCTTCTGGTCAGCCCTGAAAACTGCTGGTGGGAGGAGGGAGGTTCGCTTTGTGCTTGGAAGCTTGAAGTGATTTTTCCGTAACACAGACTTTGGGGGCGTGCAGGCTCTGCAAGTGCTTCTGTTTTCCACACAGCACAGCAGCCTCAGGATTTTAATTGGAGGCAGCATTTCCTGTGGTGTCGGTGTAGAAGTGCGCCCCTCTGTGAGGGCTTCTTTTGTGAGACTCACCTTTAGTGTCAGTGCCTAAGGCTCAAGCTTTACACACATTTAAAATAAAAAAATAAGTGGCTGGTGTCACAAGTTTGATTCCCATATAGTCATCACCGTTCTTTAATAGTCTGTATGGATCATATAGTTACTTTTCCGTCTCTGTGAAAGTGTGTCTTTTTGGTTCTAGAAGGGCTAAGATAGCAACCTAGATGGATCAGCACAGAACTTTAGAAGGGAGAAAAGAACAACAGGCAAAATCTGCTGCTTCAGTAGAAGTCCCCGATTTATGTGAGGGCTCTGTTCCAAAAAAGAATGTGTAAAGTCAATTAGAGCTCAGGTCCCATTTTCCTGTCGAAACAATGGTGGTAAGTGGGGATTAGTCCCTGGGCAGGTAGCAGGAGCTGGTTTCATGCATCGGGCCGGCGCCGGCACTGGGCATCTGCTCCGGCAGCAGCTCGGAGATGCAAAGCCCCGATCGCGCCCAGTGGCCACGTGGCCTTGGTTTCCTTCTCTGTGAGCGGGGCAGCACTTGTTTGGAGGGTTGATGCGAGGAACTGGGGCCGAGTGCCTGGCAGAGTGGTGGTCTCTCAGCAGGTGGGGGGACTTGATTTTATTGCTCACGTGGTCGTGCAGAGGTGATTATCCGGCGTGTGTTGGATGGCTGTCTCCTGAGCACCCAGGAGACTGACCGCAGTCTGGTGGGGAGAGGGGTGTGGGTGTTGGAAGCCAACAGGCTGATCTCATTTAGGTGTCGCAATGACTTCTGCAGCGGATGCTGTTTCCCCGTATTTCAGATAAAGAAACTGGGGTCTGGCAAGTTTACATAATTTGCCCAAGACCCTAAAGCTGGGAAGCAGCAGCGCCGGGATTCGGGTTCTGACTCAGAAGCCCACACTGTGTACCCTGTTCCATGTGTCCCAGAAAGACATGGCCCACTTGCTTGAGCTCATATAGTTGAAGTTAGGCATTCTCTCTCCCATTTCTTACCCTAGGATTTAAATCGAAGTTTGCCAGAATATAAGAGCAATTTGGTTGGACCTAATCATGACAATGAAACCTTTTGGCACCTGGGCCCCAAGAAGGGGCTGCTATCAAGTTACTAGTGAGGGAGCCTCTGTGCCATGAACAGGATAATATGTTGCAAAGCTAGAGTATCAGTTTTGTGGATTTTAAACTAGTGTAAGGGGACACTTAATTTTGATTACCAGTTGATTGATTTCAGAGGTGACTTGGTTCCCAAGGTTGCCATTAGACTGTATGATGTGAGAATCAGAATTTGTCAGGTTTCCAGTAGGGATATGTCTGAGGCTCACTGACCAGCTGCGTGTGACTGCCTGCCTACAGGGTCCCAGGTGCCAGCCTGAGCAGCTGGGGAATGAAAGTCCCTGCCCTTCTGTGTAGAGTTTTCGTTATATACAATGTAATAAAAACTGTGCAAGGGTAGGCATAGGACATCATACACAAAGGAAAATCTCCGGTTTTTACTGATGTCATTAGCCAAGGAGGGGGAGGCTGCCGGTTTGCCACTGGCCCCTGACTGGCTGCCCTAACGCCCCCGTGCTCTGTCTGGAAGAGGTGCGGGTGCCGAGCCCTGTCCGCGGTAGCCTTCTTGCCTTGCGCGTTGCCCTGGGCTGCAGGGGTGATGTGTGTGGTGACAGGCTCTGCCCTGCACAGGGAAGCCAGGAAGCCACGGGGCAGCAAAATACACCATTTTAGGGCTAACTTTTTAATAATTCTTTCCAGTAGTCCTACCTCTGGATAGTGTAGTTAGAAGACTGAAAAGTGAATCATTTTCAAAGCTGTCTACTTTTAAGTGACTTTGAATGGATTGGGTGGTTTGTAAATTTCTTTTACTGCTAACCATTTAGTTTATTTATAAAGTGATGAATTTTAAGTAACTTGTCCTCATGTTTGCTGAATTTTAATAATTTCCATTAACAGCAAAAAAACAAAACTGTTTTTAACTGTGGGTTCAGATACCAACTCTTGGTTATGTGCATCTTTAAACATAGGTTCTCCTTTTGGAGGTATAAATTTAAAAGATACACTTTAAATTTTTAGTTATGTAAATGCATAAAGTAATTTTATACAAAGTATATAAAAACACTTGTGCGTTTCCAGATCTCACTGAGGTACCAAGTAGCATGACTGGGCCATACATTGTTTTAAATAAAAAATTTTGAAGAATCAAGTGAACATAAAACCCTTCACTGTTCCTGCTATCTCACACCAGCTTAGTGGTTACTCGCTACCCGTTGCGTGGCGGATGGTAAATGTGTGCTTGTAGGCTGTTTGGTGTCGATTTCATGCACACACCGTCTCAACCCACCTTCTGCAACCTGCATTTAGAAGCAGTGGAACAGTGTCCTATCTTTGCACATTGGGGTGGGAAAACGAGAAAATAGTCACTTTATAATTAAATCTAGTGAGTAAAAATAGAAATGAAATCTTCTAAAATGACACTGTTGGTCTTTTTATATAAGAAACTCCTTAAATATGTAAGATTTTCTGCCAGAGTTCTTTCCCACGACCTGCCTGTCCTGGAACAGTGGTTCTCGAGAATCACAGTGCACGAAGGCCTTCCGGGCAGCCTTCACGGCCTGACCTGGAGAGATGTGCAGGAACGGGAGATGGCCCATGTCCTGGGGGCTCTCAAAGGCAGGCCGGGTTTCTGGTCCACACCCTGCGGGGTGACTCCAGAAGAGGCCAGGCGCTGCCTTCAGTGTTGCCACCTCCTTCTGAATGCACATTTTCCTGAATTGCACAAGTAATTACTTTACAAACCCAAAAAGCTGTCGCTTGCAATGCCCGTCTTCTTGCCCACTGTCTGATAACCATTCGGAGTGCCCCGTGTGTAGGTGGGCACGCCGGCCCTCTCGCTACCCGGTGGCTCCAGACGTGAGGCTCCTGGCGCACAGCTCCGCGCTCTTGGCCCGGCCCCACGGAGGCCTGGGGTGCGGTGCCGGTGGTCTGTGCCCTGGGGTCTGGGATGTGGAGGAGCCAGGCAGGCCGGAGGCAAGCATGGGGCCCAGCAAACCGGTGCGAGATTGACTGGCCCTTTTGCTGGATGCTGTGAGTGTGTGTTCTCTTTGTTTTGCAGAACCGTGGGTACCGATGGATGTGGCCGAGAGCCCTGACCGGGACCCTCGCTCTCCAGAGGATGAAGAGGGGCAGCAGGGGCTCTCGGACGATGACATCCTGAGGGAGAGTGGGTCTGAGCAGGATCTGGATGGAGCGGGCGGGAGGGCTTCCGACGCCGAGGACGAGGAGAACGCCGCCCCGGGGCTGAGCCAGGAGGAAGAGGAGAGCCGCTCCGACGAGGACGACCAGGACTCTGAGGCTCCGGAGCTGAGCGGGGGCCCGGCCAGCCCCCCGCGGGCCGAGGGGGACCGGGGGGAGGAAGACCGCACCAGCGACCTGAGGGACGAGGCCTCGTCGGTCACCAGGGACCTGGACGAGCACGAGTTAGACTACGACGAGGAGGTCCCCGAGGAGCCTGCCCCCGCCACGCACGAGGACGACACCGAGAAGGCCGGGCCCGAGGATGATGAGGAGAGGGGAGAAGGGGCTCCCGGGGAGGACGGGAAGGTGGGCGTCTGCGGCGTGGAGGACAGGGAGCCCGTGGAGGCCGCCAAGGAGAAAAGAAAAGAGGACGACGATGGAGAGATCGACGACGGAGAGATCGACGTGAGTATGCCCAGCGGAGCCAGCAGTGCCCCCAGAGGAGGGGGACAGGAGGCGTGTGCTGGGAGCCATCGCCGTGGTGATGAGGGAACGCCGAAATCAGGGGATGTGGGCTACAGTCAGAAAACTGTCTTCCATTCGGTAGCTGGCAGAAGTCCCGTGGACCCTCACTCATCTGGTGCTGTTGGTTGGATTGCGTTAAAATTCTAGATTTTTTTTTTTTTAAACAAGCAGTAATTTTCTGCCTTTTTCTTTGCTGTCTGTAAGTAATATTTGAGTTAGTATTCAACTAGAACCATTGTGGATTTCGGTTCCTGTTAGTTTTTTTTTATATATATAAATTCATTTATTTATTTATTTTGGCTGCACTGGGTCTTCGTTGCTACACCCGGGCTTTCTCTAGTTGCGGCAAGCGGGGACTACTCTTGTTGCAGTGCGTGGGCTTCTCATTCCCTGACTCTCTTGTTGCGGAGCATGGGCTCTCGGTGTGCGGGCTTAGTAGTTGCGGCAAGTGGCCGTGCACGGGCTTCTCATTGTGGTGGCTTCTCTTGCTGTGGAGCACAGGCTCTAGGCCTGTGGGCTCAGTAGTTGTGGCGCACGGGCTTAGTTGCTCTGCGACATGTGGGATCTTCCCGGACCAGGGCTCGAACCCGTGTCCCCTGCATTGGCAGGTGGATTCTTAACCACTGCGCCACCAGGGAAGTCCCCTGTTAGGTTCTTAAGCCTGAAAAAACTTCCTTCCAGCTTTTCTCTATTATTTTAGGCATTTTTGTCTTTGCCCTTCTCTGCTGAGGGTTGCGGCTGGGCCAGGCTTCTTAGGGAGTGTCCCTGAAAAGACCCTCAGGACTGGATAAAATGGGGTTGTGTGTCAGAACGCTTTGGCTTTTGACCAAGCCATCATATTGTCATAACTTATTTAAATTAATCTGGCCTTCAGATTAAGGGCAGGGAACCCAGTAATAATCATCTTAGTTGTGCACAGGTTGGGTTTTTATGACAGATGATTCTGTTGAAAGAATTTCTGTCACGATCTTTTAAGAAGTTGAGTCTGTGGGGGGAAGAGCCTGAAGTCCTGCTGAGAAATACTTTTACTCAAAGGGGTTGAGAGAGGGACGGAGCAGATTGACAAGATCTGGTGCTTTTAATATCCCGGAAAGGAGATTCTGCTCACCGGAGAGTCGCTGTGGCGAGAGGTGTGAGGAGCGCCTCAGAACCACTCTGGGTGGCCGAGAGAGGAGGGGCTGGTCAAGTGCATAACCCCGGCTCACCAGAAGGGCCAGGCTGCTGCGACAGCTGGTATGGACGCTGCGTCGCGGTGGCCGTGGCTGCAGCCTGGTTTCCAAAGCCCGTGCTTCGCAAACTTCGGCTCACGAGAGCAGAACTTTGTGGGGCGCTACAAGATATCGTATGCAGTTACAAGCTTAGAAGGGGCGCTACAAGATTGCGTATGCAGTTACAAGCTTAGAAGGGGTGTTACAAGATCGCGTACGCAGTTACAAGCTTAGAATTTTAGATCTTTTATTTTCTCACAACTAAGTGTAGGAGATGGTCTCCTAAATTAACAGCCGTTACTTATTAATACTGTACTCGTTTAAAAGGGTATTGGCGGGACATTATCTATGAACACTCTTAGATTTCGCCAGCTATGCTTCCCTTCCCATCTGGAAAGTTCACCTTGACCACAGGGTTACCAGAGGAAAAGGAGATGCCATGAGACTCCAGTTAATCAGTTTGGACGACATTTGGGGCAGAAGATGAAATCATTGGTTGAGGTTGCCCGTGAGTTTGGTTTTTCAGTTTACAAAGAGAAAAGCCACGTCTGCATCCTGCCACCAAGGATTGAGGGGCTCCTGATGACTGGGGTGCTGTGGCCGGCGTTCTGGGCAGTCTCTTTCCCATTGAGAAAGGACCAGTTGCAAGCTCTTCTTGCTTCAACTGTTGAATAAGCTGTATGGGAAAATTCATTACCTTCCTGCCTTTCCATGATCATATGTGGACAGGGAGGTGTCTCCCTGCAGGTCCCGGGGGCTTTGCCGTCACCGCACCGCCAGGCTTTCCTGCCGCACTTAGATGTGGTGGCGTGGGACCTTGGGTTGAACTGAGCTGGCCCGGGAAAGCACCCATCGTCTGGAGGTTTGCTGGTTTCCCCCAGAAACAGTAGGTGAAATAGAAATCCAGTTTGAGTTTCTTGCCCACTTGATCCTAGATGGTTGTTTGGTTTGGCTTGTGCCTGCCTGGCACCTCTCGCAAGGGCCTCACAGCCCTACTGGACCCACAGGCTGCTGAGACCAGAGCACAGCTTCGTTCAGCCACGGGGTGGCACTGCCCTTCCCACACACAGCCCCACGGACCCTGCAGTGTGTCAGGCTCATTGTAACACGCTGGGGGTGTAACTGGGAAGGGCAGAGCCCATCACCCCACCATGGATAGTCAGGCCTAAACGGGAGTGGGCACTATGAATGGAGACGTGGGCCCTCATGGGAGCGCCCCTGCCTTCCAGGAGCCCCTTGGTTCATTTGCCCTTGCCTGTGCCTGCCTGCGTTCCAGGCTCCTCCCCATCCTTTAACCATTGGCTTCCTTCCGTGTCTCCTCCCTTCTGCAGGCTCTGCCTCCTGCCCCTGACTCTGTTACATCTGGCTCAGTGCCTTTGCTGGGCTTCCACAGTCTGAATTGACTGGGTCATTAGTGTGTTTGTTTCTGTTGCTGTTCCGTGCCCACACCTCCAAGAACACAAGTTCCCTAAGTCTGGGACCTGCGTGGCTTTGCCCCTCTGTTCCCAGGACCTGGCACTTTGGAGGCAGCCAGTAACTGCCCTCTCAGCAGACGGGCAAACTCCAGCTGCTTTGGGGCGCGTTGAAGTTGAGTGCCGTTGAAATGGGGGTGGCAGTGGGTGGAAGGTCTACACCGGAGAGCCATTGGCATAAAGAGGCAGTTCAGGCACTGCGTGTGGGTGACCAGCACCCGCACTAGCCGCTGTTGGAAGAACCCAGCGTAGACACAGATTAACTCGTATTGGAAAACCACAGCTGCTTCGCTCCTGCTCTCTCCATCCCCGTTCCCGTCCGTCCTTCCTCGTCGAATCTCGGCTAGAGAGTTCGCCCCACGTTCCCGCAAGCACACACTCCTGTATCTTTCTCTCCCGAGATGGACAGGGAGCCAGAGGTCTGCACTTGGGTCCATGAGCAGCCTGCTTCTGACAGGCCTTTGGCCTGGTCCCCTTCAGTTTAAATCCCTGCCAAGTAGCCTCTGGTCCAAGTGGAAAGTGTCCATCCCAGGGGGCCTTTTTCCCATTGCTTTCAAGCACATTTTTGGTATCAGAAGTGAACTACCTGGATGTTTTTACGCAGAAGGGCAGTTTGGCTCACACCTCAAAAGTGCGTTCGCTGAGGCCCCTGAGCTTTTCCACGTCTGGCAGGGGTCTTACAGCCCCGCTGACTCTTTGAAGAGGCTCACCGTTCCCAGGGCCTCTCCTGCGCTTCACTGCCTGTCTCTCCCCTCAGCATCCAGGCCTGGAATTATTGGGAACGGCCAGCTGAGTGGAAGCACCTAAAAGGCCCTGTGGGGCTTCCCTGGTGGCGCAGTGGTTGAGAGTCTGCCTGTCGATGGAGGGGACGCAGGTTCGTGCCCCGGTCCGGGAGGATCCCACATGCTGCAGAGCGGCTGGGCCCATGAGCCATGGCCGCTGAGCCTGCGCGTCCGGAGCCTGTGCTCCGCAACGGGAGAGGCCACAGCAGTGAGAGGCCCGCGTACGGCCAAAAAAATTTTTTTTAAATAAATAATGTGCTCCGCACGGGAGAGGCCACAGCAGTGAGAGGCCCGCGTACGGCCAAAAAAATTTTTTTTAAATAAATAAAAGGCCCTGTGATTTATCCTCCTTTTAACTGAGAAGCACTTTTCTCTCCTGTCGGGGTACACTGTCCCTCTTTTTTCCCTTGTAGATTTTGGGTCACTGGGACAGGTGAATTGATTTGCGGGGGAGTCACCCCCACCCTCCCCAGCTTTCCTGCTCTGTTAGTGGTTTCCTTGATAGTGACATCAATTTGTACAATAAACCTTTGACATTCTTTTGTCCGAACCACATAGTTTATTATAACTCAGGCCTTGAATTACTTTTATATGTTTTGGTGTGCTACCTTCAGGTACAAATGCTTTTCTGGAAGTGCCACTCCCTGCTGCAGTGGGGATGGGATTTTGCAAACAGGATTGTGGGCCAACTATTTATAGCACCCGGCTTATTTGTGGAGGGGGGCCGAGGGTCCCCGACAACCGACAGCTGAAGCGCGGGTGAGTTCGATTTCGTCAGCTGTCTCACCTGTGCAGGAAGCCACACTTAGGACAGGCAGACAGAGCATGCGGCCGTGTGAGGCCTGCCTGGCTCACTCCCGCACCCCTGCTGAGTTCCACACACAGACCCCCTTCCTTCGTGGCTCTGTGATACACCTTGACAGACTCAGGGCCTTCCATCTTTGGTCCATCCTTTGTCTCCTCCGCTTATGGACTTGTTTCTCTTTTTTTATATCTCGCTTGTCATCTGGTTGACAGAACTTCAGCCACCTGGAGTGTGCCATCCCCTTGGGAAAGCGTGGCATAGTTTATTCCCTTCCTCCTTTCGTCAGTGACTGTCACACTGATAGGGTGCGTGCTCAGAGACGGGGCGGGGTGGGCACGCCCCGAGTGGACGGGCCGCATGACTCCTTGGGCGGAAGTGGTAGCTCTGGGCCCAGCCACAGACAGATATACTTGGAGGCGTTTTCTTTGCAGGCGGTCTTTTGTCTTTTCTCCTGTTCACATCTACCTGCTCCTATCGCGTCTGGACCCACAGTATCTTCTGCCAGAGGGCTTCCAGGCAGGTGAGCCTTCGGGCCTAGGGATCTGGGGACGTCCACAGCACTGTCCCCTGGTGGGAGCCGGGGAAGCAGCCATGGCGGCTTGGCCGCAAGTGACTAAGTGAGGCCTGCCGCCTCCCTCGGGGCGGTTGAGGGGCCCGGGCCGCCGTCCCTGCTCACCTGAGCAGCCCAGAGCTCTGGGGTGGGAAAGCTCTCCTGCCAGTGGCTGACCTGGCCAGAGCCCATGGAGGCCATTTATGGTTTTGTATTTACCCCCTGTGGGCTGGTCCCCTCACAGGAGAATCACTGTCCGTCCCAGGTGCCGCCCCACCCACCCACCCAATCACCCTTCTGAGGCCAGAACATGACCTCTGGCCCCAAAGGGTGTGAATGCGGGATTATAGACCCGAATTGCTACCCCACTTCACAGGTACAGAATTGAGGGTTCAGGGAGCCCCTGGTTGGCCCGGGGGGGTGCCTGGGCCTCTGCTCCAGGGCACGTGCCGCATCTTGCTTCCTTACCTGCCGAGACTGCGGAGCTGATAGGTGGGAAATGACTTCTTTTTGTTATTTAGGTCATATACAGGCTTTGTGGTTTTGTTTTCATTTTAAGGAAAATAAAAACCTGCCCAAAGGAGAAAGTGAAAGTCACCCATGCTCCCCTCACTCAACGTTTTGACGTGTTGCCTCTGAGGGGTTTTTCTATCACGATGATACTTGCGCCCCGGGTGGGAGCTCTGGGTGCTCAGAAGGTCAGTGGGGGAGAGCACGGCTGGGGCGGAGGGCCGTGTCCATGGTCATGGCGGCAGGTGTGATCCAGGCTGCCCTGTGCCCCATGCCCTGTGCACACTCACCCCAGGGACACGCTGCCATGGTTCTCCTAGATTTGTAAACTGTGGAGGGCCTGGCACTCACCCCCTGAGTTAGTTGTTGGTGCCGTTTTAGCTGTTTATAGACCCACCAGTTTGCTTCTTGCTGGACCTCTGCTCTCTGCTGGCTCCGGGATCAGGGGCTGCCCGTCACAATTCCCACCTGACAGTTACAGCCCTGACCTGACAGGACGGCTGTCCAGCCACTGAGCGCTGGGAGTCTGGTTTCAGAGACCTCCTTCTTGAGCCGTAATTACGGGAAACTCTTTATAAGATTTAAGAACTCCTTTTGTTTGTCCAGCCCTTGAAAGGCCATTGTACTAAATGAATGGTTAGTTGACACTTGAGGGTGTTCGATTGCTGAGTGATTTGTTGATGTTTTCGTCTGCTTGGCGTCTGAGAAGCCGCAGAGGGCTCCCTCGTGGCTCGTGGTTCAGGTGACCACTCCCCGTCTGAGCGAGGGAGCTGGCTCCTCGTTGCTCTTGTGCATATTGAGAGTAACACCTTTGCAGAAACACCTGTTTAACCCGATCTAGTGCACTGACTGAATCTTGATTTCTGAAAAGCAGTCACTCTGTACTCATCATTTCAACTCCTGTGCATTGATTTCCAAACGAAGCAGAAGATTTGAATGAGTTCTGACCTCTCAAAAGAGTTTTGTTTTTCTAATGAGAACAAACAGAATCTGCTCTCAACTTAGATGTGAGCTCCTGTGTAATAGATAATAGCGCACTGCGGTTATGCCAGGAGGGGAGTAGTGAAAGGAAGGCACGGCTGGGGGACCAGAAGGGCGGGGGCTTCTGCCATATAGCACAAAATCAGCACATTTTCCTCAAACTGAAATCATTTTCGGGGTCGGGAAAATGGGGAGATGTTGTTCACAGGGTACAGGTTTTCAGTTATAAGATGAATAAATTCTCAGGACCTTTAAAAAAAAACCTTGAATAACTTATTTAATCTTTCTCTCTAAAAGAAATTCTGTTGACTCTCTTTTAAGGGATATAACTTTTAAGGGATATAACTCTGAGGCATCTGTTCTTTTTTGTTATAAAATGCCTTTTAATAACTTGGTATTTTTAAGGCAAAAATTATACAAATATTTAAGCTTTAAAATAAGTCATCATAAATCTAGGGTTTGCCTTCAGTATTTCTTCATTCGGTAAATATCAATACTTGCTGTTTACTCTGAGCCTGACGCTGTGCTTGGAGCGGTGACCCGTGGTGAGCAGAAAGCAGGGTCCGATTGGGCAGCCACGATGGCTGGGACCCGTGCTCCAGGGGCAGGGGGCTGTGGAACCGGTTGTGAAGGGAGATGGGGGGCCCTAAGGAAGGGGACTCGAGCTGTGATCTGGACATGAGATGAGTTACATGCCGGGGAAGAGAGGCAAGAGTATGGTCAAGCCAGACTTGCAAAGGTCACGGCACTGTGGGGAGCATGGGGAAGGGTTCAGGAGTGTGGACACCCTTCAGGAAGCAGTCCCCAGGCCAGGTGGGGACTGGGCAGTAGTTTGGACGAGAGTGGCGCTGCAGGAGGTGGGGAGAGAAAGGTCCAGGTGACTCCCAGACCTCTGCCCTGCTTGTGATCCCTTGCTTTGACCACATGAGGGCGCTCTGGAATGGGCTGGGCCCTGGGGGGTGGGGTGGGGGGCAGTGAGGAGCTCCATCTTGGACTTACCTACTTAACTATGTTAGCAGGGCGCTGGATACCCGCCCAAGCTTGGGGCGATCCCGGAGCAGCGTCTCAGGGGCACGGGTGGGGACTGAGGAGGGTGCAGAGCAGTGGTCCAAGTCGAGGCTGCTCTTTGGAATCCCTGGGGGAGAGACCCACCCGGGCTGTGGTCTTTAAACCCTCCTGCATTATTCTAAAGCCAAGGTTAGGATCTCTGGACCAAGAACCAGAAGAGAAGGGCCCAGGTCTAAGCTAAAGGTGGATACGCTTGGTGGCCTGAGTCGCCTAAATTCCCTCCTCCTTGCCCGTGGACTTTTAAATTAGAGAAAGTGTCTCATTTGAAGGACATAAAATATTTTGTCCTGTAAATTTTGTTTAAATGTAAAAAATGTTAAAAACCTGAAGTGTAGCCATTTCCTGCCCAGAATTACTAATTAAGAGAAACAAGACGACACGCTTTTCGTCACGCATCGCGTGCTTCCCAGAACGGTGTGTGTCTTGTGTGGTGCTGCACTCCTGTGGGTAAGCTTTGAGAGACCCCCGTTGTGTGGACGAGGAGCCTAAGGTTTGGAAAATGTATGTGAACTTGGCCACGTGAGTGGCCAGGACCTGAGTCTTGTGACAGTACCTTTTCTGGTTTAGTGAAGCCGTGGTGGTAGATGCCCCTCCTGCCTCTTCCCCTCATGAAGACAAGTCTCTCTTCAAGTCACGTTGTCCTCTGTTTCAGGATGATGACCTGGAGGAGGGTGAAGTGAAGGACCCCAGTGACAGGAAGGTGAGGCCTCGTCCCACCTGCCGATTCTTCATGAAAGGTAATTGTCTGAGTGAGGGGCCTTTGCGCGGCCCGCTTGTGTGGCCTCGGCTTTTCCTGGGACCGCGGTGGTGGTTCAGCCCAGGGCCTGTGCAGGGCAGTTCTCAGGGCCGGCACTGACGGTCTGTGGTGGCAGTGGCAGTGCATCGATGTCAGCCGTGGGCCTTTTCTGGTCGCTCTAACGCCTCTCTCGGAGGGGAGCCAGCCTGCTCGTTTCACCCTGGGATGCCAGGCCCACCTGCCTAGCACAGACCTGTATCTTCACTGTAGACAATATTATTAACTCTTTCTAAGTGGTCCTTCTTATAAGGCCAAATGCCCCAGCCACCAATTGTGACATTTTCCCACCTCTGTAAGGAGAGTTGCCACTTTCTGCAAGATGTCTCAGAGGCATATCTTTCATTTGGAATGGACTTCTAAATAGAGAGGGTCGGCCTCTGGAGGCAGCAAGGCCCCTCCCTCCTGAAAAGTGGACGGAGTGAGTCAAGTAGCTGTGACAGTGGCAGTGTGACAAGGCTGGTGGGCAGTGGGCACTCAAGCCCAGGAAGATGTGTCACGGCACCGTCTGGTGTGCGTCCGTGGTTGAGCGTTTCCCTTGCACGGCAGGAAGGGGTTCTTCTGCCCTGGGTTTTGCGCTGAGCCCAGCCGCCTCGCACGGGCCCGGCCCCTTGCGCAGCCCGACGCTCACAAGAGCTCCCTGTACTTCTCTTCCAGATGTTGTGACACCACTGCCCACTCCTCCTCCACCAATACCAAATCCCACACCCTTCAGAGGCCAGGCTAAAGGTACAAAACATCCCGTACTCACCTCTCTAGCGCCTCACAGTGCCCCTTCCCCGGAGGCCAGACTCCTCTCTCCTGGATCCAGAGCACTGCTGTGAAGCCAGGGGAAGGGGGAGACTCTGAGGGCAGAGAGCGGCCATGACAAGGCCCACGGGAGCTGCGTGCTGCCTGCACGGGGGGTGGGGGCATGGGGGCGGTGGAGCCCCGTCCTACGAGTGGCCTCGAATGAGCCTGGCCCTTGTCCCGAGGTGGCCCAAGGCTGCGGGTGCACGGGAACACTCGGGACCCCGGTCAGCGCGTGCTGGGGCCGTGTCCTCTTCGCCGTGCTAATTCTGTGCTGCTGGTTTCTGCCGAGTGGGGGAGTCCAGCTCGTCTGAGTTAGACGGCCACGCGATGGCTCCGTGTGCGCTGTGCCCGTGGAACGGGAGCGTAGCCGCCCTCGGGATGCAGATACGTGTGCAGTACCTTGTAGAGAGTAAATTGTTACGGGTCTTCAAAGGCTTTGGTATTTTAAGTGTCATTGTTTCAGAAAATTTAAACTTAAGCTGAAGACTTCTTTTTCATAATGACGTCAGCCCATCTGGAGTTTCTGGAGTAAAATGATGGAGACAAACACGCATGCATACACCTACATGTACTGCAGTCGTTTCCAGTTAGCACGGTCCACAAACCGTGTGCTTCAGAAACCTGGCCATCAGTCAAGACCAGCCGGAGGCCCCCGTGGCAGCAAGGGCATCAGGCGGCAGCATCCGCTGTTGAGGCCGCAGAGGCTCTGGTCCAGGTGCCTGGGGTCCCACTGCTGACGTACTGCCCAGAATGTAGCCCCGGGAGCGCGCACACCATGAAGCCCAGTTGGTGGTGGTACTGCAGGTCCGCATCACCGGGAGGTGCCTGAACAGGCGAGGACAGGGTGCCCTTTCCAGGGACGTCGGGGCGTCACGTCACAGTAGGAGGGGAGGTGCCTCCAGGTCACACCGAGCACCCAGTTGGGGTTTCGGGGAGTGAGACCAGTGGGTCAGGCATTTCGCAGTGGAAAAATCTGAAGCTAGTGGTAAGTGGCCTTTTTTTGCAGTTTAATTGGGCCTGTTCCGTAACTTGTTTCAGGAATGTATTTTTTTAATATTTAGTCACCTTTCCCCCATACTGTTTGTTTATTCTACAGCATAATGCGATAGAGTACAGAAGGAAATGGGTGTTCTGGAACATATCCTGCTTTTTCTTAGTTATGAGAAAGGTTTTGGATGTAAATGTTTTTGCTTACCTGCAGTTGGTAAGATTGGTGTTGAATTGAGATGACTGTCTTTCAGTTCTCTCCAGTAGCTAGAGAGTCACTTTAAAAATAAAATGAATTTTTTCGTGTTTGGGGAGGATGTGGGGAAATGGAACTTCATGTCCAGCTGGTGGGAACATGAACCGGTGTGGCTGCCCTGGGCACAGCCTGCTCAGTGTGATGGGCGGAGCTGCTCTCTGAGCCGGCCACTCCCCTCCTGGGTGTCTATCCAGGAGAAATGAAGGCGTAAGCCACGCAAAGACTCGTACTAGCAGCATAGACAAAACAGCTACATGACTATGTGGAAACAACCCCAGTGTCCATGAGCTCATGAATGGATAAACGAAATGTGGTCCATCCTGATACTACAACGCGGCTGAACCTTGAGGCCACTGCCAAGTAAAAGAAGCCAGTCACGAAAGGCCCCATATTGTACAGTTCCACTTATAGGAACTGTCCAGAGTGGGCAGATCCATAGAGACTGAAAGTAGGTTAGTCATTGTCTAGGCCAGAGAGGGATAGGTAGCCATTGAGTACAGGGTTTCCTTTTGGGGGATGGAATGTTCTAGAATTAGGTAGTGGCAATGGTTGCACAACTTTGTGAATGTACTAAAGCCCACTGAATTGTGCACTTTAAATGGGGGTATTTTATGGTATGTAAATTATATCTTTGAAAATGCTTTTTAAAAAGCGTTTGTTAGCTGTGTTTCTGTTGTTATTGTGATCTGCAGGGTTAGGGTTAGGTTGCCCAGATGGACACATTGATATTTGTGACCACTGACAACAAAATGTACGTAGGAATACAAACTGAAACGTTTTAAAACACCACTACTTTGTTTATGGTGTATTTTTACCTGTCTTATATTTAGGTTGAGTCATCAAGACATGAAGTTCTATCCACAAAGGCATAAACAGCATTTTCTTTAGACTGTCTTCTGCTTTGGGTGTCTGATTACCTAGCTGTCAGCAGCACCCAGCCCATTCTGTGGGCCAGGCCTCCTGTGTCCTCTCCTTCCTGCTCCCTTTTTCTCTCCCTCCCTCTTTCTTTCCCTTTTTTAAATTGTGGCGAAATACACAATATAAAATGTACCATCTTAGCCGTTTTTAAGTGTACATTTCATTGGCATTCAGTACATTCACATTGTGGCCATCACCACCATCCATCTTCAGAACTCCTTTCATCATGTAAAACTGAAACTGTCCATTAAACACTAGCTCCCCAGCCCTCGGCATCTGCCCTCCTCCTTTCTGTCTCTATGAATTTGACTACGCCATGTGCCTAATAGAAGTGCAGTCTTACAGGATTTGTCCATTTGTGACTGGTTTATGTCACTCAGCACAGTGTCCTCAAGGTTAATCCAGGCTGTAGCAGGTGTCAGGATTTACTTCCTTTTCAAGATTGAATAATATTCTACTGTGTGGATGAACCACAGTTTGCTCACCCATCATCCATCAGTGGACATTTGGGTTGCTTCCATTTTTTAGCTATTTTGAATAATGCCGCTGTGAACGTGGGTGTGCAAACATCTCTTTGACACCCTGCTTTCAAATCTTTGAGTATATACTCAGAAGTGGGATGGCTGGGTCAGGTGGTAATTGTGTTTTTAACATTTTGAAGAACCACTCTGCTGTTGTCCATGTTGGCTGCATCACTTTGCATCCCACCACTGAGCACGGGGTTCTGGTTCTTCTCATCAACGCTTGTTTTCCGATTTTGTGATAGTATCATCGTGGGTGTGAGGTGGGGTTCTGATTTACGTTTCACCATGATTAGTGATGTGGAGTATCTTTTCATGTGCTTTTTGGTCGTTTGTGTATCTTCTTTTGAGAAATGTTTACTGCCCTTTTTTTCTTGTTAATTTATTTTTGGCTGCGTTGGGTCTTCGTTGCTGCACACGGGCTTTCTCTAGTTGCGGCGAGCGGGGGCTACTCTTCTTTGCAGTGCGCAGCCTTCTCATTGCGGTGGCTTCTCTTGTTGTGGGGCACGGGCTCTAGGCGCACGGGCTTCAATAGTTGTGGCTCGCGGGCTCTAGAGCGCAGACTCAGCAGTTGTGGCGCACAGGCTTAGTTGCCCCGCGGGATGTGGGATCCTCCCAGACCAGGGCTCGAACCCGTGTCCCCTGCATTGGCAGGTGATTCTTAACCACTGCAGCACCAGGGAAGTCCCTACTGCCCATTTTTTAATCCCTGCATACTCTTGTGTTTAAAGCAGCAGGTCTCAAGGTGTGTTCTTGAGACCCAGGGCCGCCCTGAGGTCAGTGCTCTAATGACACTAACACTGTGCCAGTCGGCAGGTGTCGCCCACTGTATGTGCACCGAGAAATGACATCCGGGGTAGAGCAAGAAGAGTCATAGTTAAACTTTAATTTTGGGTCTAGGTCTTTTTTTTTTTTTAATAACTTTATCGAAGTATAATTTAAATGCCATAAAATTTGCCTGTTTTAAATGTCCAGTGATTTTTATTAATTTACCAAGTTGTGCACCCAGCACCACAGCCAAGATGTAGAATATTTCCATCACCCCACCACAGCCCCTCAGTGTGTCTTTTCGC
>NW_006796283.1:3278585-3287444 GCF_000442215.2 Lipotes vexillifer
GCTCCCCTGCGACACTGAGGCATGAGGGGCGCCTCCAGGGAGGGCGCGCCAGGTGCGGCTGTGAGCCCAGACAGCCAAGTCTCCTCCGGGACACCCAGGAGACCAAGACAGTGACTGTACTAATGATAAGGTTCAGGCTCTCAAGTGAAAATCAGAATTTTGGAGAACTTGACAGCTTCGAAGGGTTTGATGACTTTTCCAGATGACCGTCACGTGATGTCACAAAAGCATACCTGGGTAGAAAGCCATTCACAGTTCAAGGTGGACTGGTGGACCTCCGCCCAAGAGTCGGAGTTGTTCAGTGATAGGACTGCAGCTCGCTGTAACAGAGCCTCAGAGGACACGCAGAGTGTCTGGAGAGGCTGTCATGGGTGTCCCCAGGCCGGCTGCACCTCCTTCTCTGAAGCCACCCAGCACAGCAGATGGGACGCAGAGCACAGTTGTCTGTGAGAACCCAGCTGTCTTTCATTCTAATGTCCAATTAAAGAGATTTGCAAAAAGGAAAATAATGCTACTCCCATCGCTAAGTATTCTTAAAACGTTTTCATAAAACTTTTATGTTAACAACTATTGTTAACATAAAATTACATACGTTATATTTTATGTCTTTAAATTTTCTGTTTTAATTTCCAATATAAATATATCAATTAATATAATCAATTATTAGATATCGATAAATCTAATAATTACAAAGGCTCTTTGGGGGCTTCCCTGGTGGCACAGTGGTTGGGAGTCTGCCTGCCGATGCAGGGGACATGGGTTCGTGCCCCGGTCCGGGAGGATCCCACGTGCCGCGGAGCGGCTGGGCCCGTGAGCCATGGCCACTGAGCCTGCGTGTCCGGAACCTGTGCTCCACAACGGGAGAGGCCGCAACAGTGAGAGGCCCGCGTACCGCAAAAAAAAAAAAACAAAAAAAAACAAAGGCTCTTTGGGGGTCCTGAGACCAAAAAGTTACAAGAATCACTGGCCTTGTTCACAGAGAAGCAGTGCAGAAATTCTTTAAACTCTTTCAGCTACTGTGATGGCTGCGTTCCTTAAGAAGTTAAAATATCTCAGAGTACTGCTCAGTGGACCGTAACTCTGTCACAGTTCCTGTGACATAGGAAAGTACTTGAGTTTTTTGTGTTGTTTCATTAAAAGTTTGTATGCGACAGTTCATTGGATTTTATGCCTGTTAGAATAAGCGTTTGTAGATCTTGGGTTGGTCTTTAATTATTTGATTTTTATGTGTTCTGCCTTCCTTTTAGGAAGTAATTTTTAAAGACCATGAAGCACTTTGAACTTCTTTATTTTATGTTGCCAATCCCTGTATTTGTTACTTATTCTGAGTTGTTCACACTAACAGGAAATGGGACCAAGGAATACTTAAGTAGGACCACTATGTCTTATTTAGAAATAAGAAAGTCTTTGTTTAAAATTCTAGTGTGAATGAAGCAAGCATTTTGTATGGAAACTAGAGAGAGATGGTAAAATTATGTCCGCTGTTGCAGTGGGACGCATTGCAAATGCGGTGACATGCGGCGTATAAATGCCATCTGGAGGCACCACACTGACGCCAGTCAGACCAGCAGTCAGAATTTTAAGGTCTGTAGTGTTTCTGGACCCACTGGCAGCCACGCTCACACATGTGCCCGCAGAAACAGGCACTTTCTGCTCCCCTCACACCATGAGCGAGCTGGGCTCCTTGGGCTGCTGTGTGTGGTGTGTTTTCCTTTCCTGTCGTCTCTGTGTTCAGGTGCTTGGTTTCTGCTGAGACTCCGGCAGGCTTTCACTGTGTATGTGTCTGCTTCACTGGTAGAGTTTGGGTTTGTTACTTTTGAGCTTGCAGGTTCCTTTTTTGTAGGTATATTTATTGTGTAGTGCAGAAAAGCAGGGCTCAACGCAGAGCGTATCATACAACCAGGAAAAAAATGGGGATGGATATACTGATTGACCGATCGATTGATCCCCCGCAAATGGATCACTGCCTTTGGTGCAGGGCCCTGGAGATGGGGAAACATCACTGAGTACCTTTCTGAGCACTTGGATGCCTTTGCTGACCTGCATTCCCGTGCCTCAGCACGCCCCGCACCGCACTGCCACACTGCATCCTTCTTTTGTCTTTTTGTTTTTTGGCCGTGCCACGAGGCTTGCAGGATCTTAGTTCCCGGACCAGGGATTGAACCTGAGCCCCGTCAGTAAGAGCGCCGAGTCCTTAACCACTGGACCACCAGGGAACTCCCAGATCCTTTCTCCTTGTTCCCTTTGGGCTCATATCCCTGTCCACGCAGAGTCCTTACAGAATAGTAAGACTGTTTAGTCATCCAGTCACAATCGCAATCCACATAAATTTTGTGTTCGTGAAGTTTCATTTAGAAGCAGAAGACTATACAATTTTTAAACCAGTAGATCTATTTTTGCTTCCATTTCCTGGAGAATTTTTTTTTCCAAACAAATTGCTTTTTAAAATTACGAAAGTTGGGCTTCCCTGGTGGCTCAGTGGTTGAGAGCCTGCCTGCCGATGCAGGGAACACGGGTTCGTGCCCCGGTCCGGGAAGATCCCACATGCCGCGGAGCGGCTGGGCCCGTGAGCCATGGCCGCTGAGCCCGCGCATCCGGAGCCTGTGCTCCGCAGCGGGAGAGGCCACAACAGTGAGAGGCCCGCTATGCCATGTGAAAAAAAAAAAAAAAAAAAAAAATTATGAAAGTAATATGTGCTGACAGAGTCAAAACAATAACAGTTTGGGGTGTATCCTTCCAGACTTTTTTCTGCACAATTAAAAATTCACTTTCCAAATGGCTGGTGGGATTACACTATTCTTGCTACTCTTCCTGCCTGCAGGTGTGGGACATCTGTCCTTGCCCGTGTGTAGACTGCCCACACGTCTTCCTGGAGTAGTCTCCCCCTCCTCTTCGGAGGCCAGGGGCCGAGACACATGCAGTGTGGACCTTACCACTCTGGGAGCGGGGGCCCGGGGGCGGGCGTCTCGGGGGCGATGCCCCTGCTCCTGCCTCTCACCGTCCTCTCTCAGCTCTGCTCATCCACCTGCGCCTCCTCCCTCCCCTGCCAGCCTGAGGAACAAAAGAGCTCTTTTTGTCAGTGGGCTCAGGGGTGATGTTTTTGTTTTGTTTTGAAACTTTTTTAAATGCAAAAAGAACAGAGAATCACACATACTCATTTATCTGCTACCCACATATTTATTTTAGATTTTAAAAAATTATAGAAACGCTGTGGTTTATATTGTTAATACTTTTCTGTGCTTACAGTTTTCTACAATGAGTTTTTGTCACTTTTTAGCTACGTAAGCAGTGTGGACCATGCCATGAGTTTGTTTATAAGAGTCAAGCACTGGGCTTCCCTGGTGGCGCAGTGGTTGGGAGTCCGCCTGCCGATGCAGGCGACGCGGGTTCGTGCCCCGGTCCGGGAGGATCCCACATGCCGCGGAGCGGCTGGGTCCGTGAGCCATGGCCGCTGAGCCTGCGCATCCGGAGCCTGTGCTCCGCAACGGGAGAGGCCACAGCAGTGAGAGGCCCGCGTACCGCAAAAAAAAAAAAAAAAAAAAAGAGTCAAGCACTGAAGAGGTGCATGATGTTTGGAATTCTTTATTTAGAGATGTGACCGCCAGTCTTTTCTCTTTGAAACTCTCTGAGTCTCTGGGATTTTAAACCCCCTGTAGTATATATGTCCCAGCCTCTGACTTATATGTGATCTCTCAAACACTTTTAGAAATTAAAAAGTTAATTGGTTATTTTTGCGTTCTCAGAGAAGCAATTTTTTAAAGCATACTTTATTTCATATTTAATTTGGAGCATTGTATTATTAAGTTGGTTTTAATACAAGTTTGAATACTCATAATGTTTAAAAGGTAAAATTTAGTGTTTCTTTGAATACCAAATGATTGTTTCTCTTTAATTTACATGACACAAGAAAAAACGTATTTTGTTGACAGAAACATTCAAATGGAATATCATGTTTAGAAGTGAATATACATTCAAAGATGGCTTACAGTTTAACTCATGCTAACCAATTGAAAATGTTTTTTAAAACCACTTAGATATTGTATGCCATATTTATTTTTTAAGCCTATATACATATTACCTATTCAAAAAATTAAATTTTAAAAAAGTGATTCACTCACTAATTAATTTTAAAATGTAGACTTCTTGCCTCCCGTGCTGGAAAGTCAAGTGGTTTTTGTGAATAGTCTTGGTGTTCTGTTGCTGAATAATGCTAAAAGTTGACCTTCTTAATTCTTTGTTGTAAAGTATAAACACCCAATTTATCATTGCTGTCTAAGTGTTTTCTCTCTAACGCATTTTTTTAAGTACCAGAAATAGCCTGAAGTGGTTTGGTAGGAGAAATGCAGATGTACAGAGCTGGTAAAGACCCCCCTGGCACGAACGTGCAGAATTCTGATCATTTTGGTGCTTCTGGTTGATTTCTGTTTCAGTACGGGCAGTCTTTTGAGTCAGAATAACGACCCTGTCGGTGCACCTGTAGGCTCCCCAGGGCGCGTGTGTCCTGAGCAGCAAACCCCAAGGCAGGGCCATCCCGATCATCTGGATCATCTGGGCGCTCTCCGGCTTCTCTGTTTCAGGGGAAATGAAGTGTTCCTATGGTGACTGTGGGACAGGGGCCCTCCGGGAGCCCTTTAGAAGGTGCCGCTTGCAGGACAGTCCCAGACCTTCCAGGCCTGCCTGCTGTGGCCTCATGGGGTGGCCGGGACCGCGCTCGGCCCGCTGCCTGGCTGCCTGGCCCGGCACTAGGGGAGCAGGGGGAAGCTGACCTGTGTGCTTGGGCCGGGCGCCCCTTCTGACCTGGCTTTTATTTCCGTAGGGAACTGTACCTGGGGCATGAACTGCAGGTTTATACACCCTGGAGTCAACGACAAGGGCAACTATTCCCTCATCACCAAAGCCGAGCCTTTCCCGCCCAACGGCGCCCCGCCTCTCGGACCTCACCCTCTGATGCCTGCCAACCCATGGGTGCGTGAACACCTCTTTCATTGCTAGCAAATCACACCTAAGCTCTGTGACTCTGTGACTCAAAGCACGCTAATACGCCTTGTACGGCAGGCGTTTCCGCCTTCTAGCTGCTCTGGTGTCTCCAGGTAGAGGCCCCCCAGGCTCAGGGCAGCTGGGTTGGGCGGAGGGAGGCTTGGAGGAGAGAGCAGGCAGTAGCCAGCTGGTGTGCTACTTGGTGTTTTTGCTCCCCCGTTTCTGTATAGATTTTAAAGTTTGCTTGCTCTCTTAACTTTTCCCTTCTCATTTTTTAACAGGGTGGGCCAGTAGTTGATGAAATTTTGCCTCCACCCCCTCCAGAGCCCCCTACAGAGAGTGCTTGGGAACGAGGACTCCGGCATGCAAAGGAGGTAATGGAATCAGCAGAAAACCCGGGAAGAAAACTAGTGGCGGTCCTTGCACACAGCCAGCATTTCTGTCTCTCCGAGAAGAAAACTAGTGGCGGTCCTTGCGCACAGCCAGCATTTCTGTCTCTCCGAGAAGAAAACTAGTGGCGGTCCTTGCGCACAGCCAGCATTTCTGTCTCTCCGAGGCCTGCTAGGGCCTGACAGCCCAGGAGGCCAGGGAGGCCCCACCAGGAGCACGGCCCACAGGCTTCCTGGGGCTTGCAGTGCATCGCGCCGTGCCTGAGCCAGGGCTGCAGCCCCCGGCCCCTTGGCGGCACTCCCCAGAGAGTTAGTGCTCCCGCTGCAGCCTCTGCGTCTGGAGAAGCCGTCCTGTCTCTGGAGAAGCGGCTCTGCGCCGGCCTGCCCTCTCCCCCCGCACTCTAGGCCGCACCCGGCCCGGGTGCCCGGGCTCACCCTTCTTGGCTCTGGGGCTGCCTTCCCTTCAGGGAGATGGCAGACTGAAGCAAAACTGTTCCTGCCCTGGGCACACGCTCCCCGCCCCCAGCCCTGACCCGCTCCCGGTGCCTCTCCTGTCCGGAGCACACCTACCTGCCTCCCCACTGAGGGCACGTCTGGAGCCCCCTGGAGTCACCACTCTGTCACCTCTTCCCAGACCTGGGTGGAGCTCCTGAGTGCAGGGTTCACTGTGTCTGCAGGGGCGGGGCACTCCCGTTCCCCAGAAGGGTGTGTGGGGTCCCATGTCCACCGCCAGCGCGGAGCTTAGGCATGTCCCCAATGAGTGCTCGGTCGTGTTCTCCTGCCACTCCAGCCCGGGCTTCCGGGGTCAGTCGGGACAGGATCCCCTTTGTTTTCCTAAGAGTAACTGGTGTTGGCTTCTCTCTTCTTAAAATGGTAGGTGTTAAAAAAAGCAACCATTCGAAAAGAACAAGAGCCTGACTTTGAAGAGAAGAGGTTTACGGTGACCATTGGTGAAGATGAACGGGAGTTCGACAAAGAAAACGAAGTTTTCCGAGATTGGAACTATCGGATCACGAGAGATGTCAGAGACACAGCGTAAGGAACGGCTCTGCCTCTTCCTTCCCTGTTGAGAGAGAATTCGGTGTCCCCAGCTGCATGGGGCTTGGACTCTGGAGAGCAGCAGTGCCGAGGTGACCCAGGGCGCGTTGGGGCCTGTCCACCCGCCAGCCTGAGGATGGCCTCCCCAGGAGGGTTTCAGGCAGTTTGCAGCTGACTTTCCCTGTTTTGCTTCTGGGGAGGACACGTTTTAGCTCCGTGCCTGGGCCTTGTGACTGCAGGGGGCCTCATGCCCGTTTGGGTTCCTACGAGAGCTCGGAGAGGTTTTACAGTTGCTCCTAAAGCCCCTGGGGCCCCGTGAGTGTCCTCCCCACTTTTCCCCAAGTTCCCCAGGAACCAGGAAAAGCTGTGAAATTTGTCATTAAAATCTGGGAGTATGGCAGGTTTCTTCATTGTTTCCTCCAGACATTTTATCACTGGTTTTTTAAAACAAATTGCAGAAGTACATGGGGTTGAAACACCTGTCAGCTCTTGAGGAGCTGTGTAGCGTCCCGAGCACAGCCCTCGGCTCCCAGCACGTCTGCTCCGGGGTAGGTGCCGCTTTGTTGCGCTCACCTCGGGACCGAGCGGCCCAGGCCTCTCCTGAGCAGGCCGGCTCCAGCATTGTCTTGTCTCACAGTGACACCGTGCATGGAGGTTTGCTGCTACAAAGCACAACCACTGATTTCTGACTGAAACGACAGTCAGAGGCTGAGAAAAAGGCCCTAGGCTTGGCTCTGCGTTTCCAAGATCACCAGTGCTTGCCTGAGCAGTGTGAGGGTTGGAGCGTTAGGAAGGCGTCTGGCTGTTGGGAATGAGAAACAGCTGTGTCACTTGGTAGAGCAGCCCAGGTCACCCCGCCAGCACCCCGCATGTGCTGGGGGAGAGATTTCCTAGAAAGCAGCCGCTGCAGGCCACACAGACGCCGCGCGGCCTGGCCAGGGCCTCGGACCTCTGCAAGCTCTGGGCGTCTGTGTTTCCCCCGGCAGTTTACCCAACGGGAAGGGTCAGTCTGGAGCCCAGAAGTCCCTGAAACAGCCTCCAGGGCCATCTGCTGCCGGGTGTACACTTCCCTTCCCTGCGCCCCACCCAGGGTTTGAGTCAGGGACCCGTGCAGGTCCTCTGGGTCTGTGTGTGTGGGAGCTGGGGCCTCCTGTTGCCTCTTCCCAGGGCTTAGTCAGCTGTCCTGTCCTTGTGATTGAAGGCCCACCTTTATCACCCGCACAGGGGTCTGCTCCCAGACCTCCTGTTTTATTCATCGGGTCTGTTTCTTCACGGGCCGGGCCGTCTGTGATGTTGTGAGGTCACGGAGGGTGTGTGTTTTTTTTCTTTTTTTCCTTTTCTATTATTTGGCCACGCCGTGCGGCATGCAGGATCTTAGTTCCCCTACCAGGGATCGAACCCTTGCCCCCTACAGTGGAAGCGCGACGTCTTTAACAACTGTTCTGCCAGAGAAGTCCCTCGGAGGGTGTGTCTCGTTTTCCCCGTGGTTTCTCGGCTGGTCTTACACGTTTTGGTGTCCATGTGATCCTGAGGGTCTGTTGCCTAGCTGCATAAAGAAATCTCATCAGCAGTTTTACAGGGATTTGCCCTAAATTTGTAAATTACCTGACTGACTTCTCCGTGATGTTCGGTTGTCCTTTCCAAAGACAAAGGACGCGGTCTCATTTATTCACACGTGCTTTTGTGTCTTTCAAGAGTGCTAAAGTTTTCTGCAAATAGGTTCTGCACGTTTCTGATTAAATGAATTTTGTTCCTCAATATGTTTCCTTCTTTTTTGCTATAGGGTAAGAGGGGTTTTCTGTACCTTCTGTCTCCTGACTGGTTATTATCTATGTACATAAGGGTGTTGGTTTCTGTATGTTAAGTTCTCTGCATCTGCCTTACTGGGCTCCTCTTGCCACTTGAATCGGCTTCACCGTCGTGTCTTGGCTTTTCGTGTATAGCATCATTTGATGTGCAGATTGAGGTGGTTCTGGGATCTCCTGTAGTCTGACCACGGCAGTGCCTGCAGCACACGGGTGGGCTGCCTGAGAGGCACTGGGCTTCCTCAGCCCGTCCGGATCTTAACGGGAATGCCTCCCTGTTCCCGATAAATAAGGTGCTGGCTTTAGTTCTAAAGTGTATAAAAACATGTTATCACGTTAAGAAAGGATCACTTCCTATTTTCATTGAGAAACGGGTATTGGATTTTTGTCACAAACGTTTTCATCATCTGTAGGTGTAATCCTGTGACTTTTCTCTGTAGGTCTGTGATTTTCTTTAGTATATTCATTTTCTAATATTGACTCAGCCTTGCAGTGGTGGTGTGTTATTTTTTTTAATGTGGTGTCTGAATTTTTGCAAATATCTTATGTGATGTTTTTGCATTAATATTCCTAAGCGATAAGCTTGACTTTTACTTGCTCTTTTTCCAGACTTGAGCCTTATGCAGACCCTTATTACGACTATGAGATAG
>NW_006796283.1:3287454-3301386 GCF_000442215.2 Lipotes vexillifer
TCTGGCGTGGCAGTACGAGAATTTCCGGGTGCAGTACACAGAAGCGGAGCCGTACCATAACTACCGGGTATGTGGGGCTTACGTGTGTAGGTCAGAACTTCGCTGATGGACCCATTAAAATCATCCCTTTTTTTTGTTTTGTTTTGTTTTTTTTGTTTTGTTTTGTTTTTTGCGGTACGCGGGCCTCTCACTGTTGTGGGCCCTCCCGTCGCGAAGCACAGGCTCTGGACGCGCAGGCTCAGCGGCCATGGCTCACGGGCCCAGCCGCTCCGCGGCATGTGGGATCTTCCCGGACCGGGGCACGAACCCGTGTCCCCTGCATCGGCAGGTGGACTCTCAACCACTGCGCCACCAGGGAAGCCCTAAAATCATCCCTTTTTTATTTATAGGACTTTATATGAGCTTAATTGTGTGGGCGTGGTGTACTCATTTCAAGCCCCGGTTGACTGTTCGTGGAAAACTGATTCGGGTCCGTGGACTAACTTTGTGGTGATTTGAACAGATCCTTCCTTGGATTAGTCTGTGCTCTTGCTCTGTTTCTCACCGGAGCTGCTGGTTGGGTGACTGATGCCAGCGGCAAGGGGTGTGTCCCACCCTCTTGAGCACATCACTCTTTCAGGCTCCTTAGGACCACCCTTTACGGGTCGTGCCGCCTCATGCGCTGGCTGCCTGGGCCACTTCCAGCCGTTGCTATTGGTGCTTCTCTGAGATGTAATAGATTTGTGAATATATGCGCTTCAGTCTCTGCGTCCCTGACTCTGCTTTTGGCGTGAAGCTGCCACTTGGAAGAGATCTGTTAAAAGCAGGTGAGCAGGGCTTCCCTGGTGGCGCAGTGCTTAAGAATCCGCCTGCCAATGCAGGGGACATGGGTTCGAGCCCTGGTCCGGGAAGGTCCCACATGCTGCGGAGCAACTAAGCCCGTGTGCCACGACTACTGAGCCTGCGCTCTAGAGCCTGTGCTCCGCAACAAGAGAAGCCACCGCAATGAGAAGCCCGCGCACCACAATGAAGAGTAGCCCCCACTTGCCGCAACTAGAGAAAGCCCGCGCGCAGCAATAAAGACCCAGTGCAGCCAAAAATAAATAAATAAAATAAATTTATTCAAAAACAAAACAAAACAAAAAACAGGTTAGCAGTTTTTGTGCCATGACTTAAGTCACATTCGTGCGTTTTTTGGAGCAAAGGGAGCTGACTGTCCGGGAACCTGTCAGATGGTGAGCTTGTGGTGAGAAGGGGCCCCTGGTTGACCACGCTGTGCCCTCTCCCCGGCAGGCAAAGCAGACTCCTCGCTGGGGCCGGCCTGCGGTTCCAGGCGCCTCATGACAGCCGGGGCAGCCTCAAAGGGAGCAGGACCTGCTGGGGTCCCTGCCACCACGTCCCCCTGTGCCCCAGGGCCAGGCTGCCTGTGCAGAGCTCAGTCATCTCCATCCCTCGACAAGAGCTAAGGCCAGAGAGGTCTTCCCAGCTCACAGCGGCCTGGGTGCTGATGTTGGAAGGGCAGGCTCTGCAGGGCACCCCCTGCCATGTGGCCTCAAGGCCGTTTCTAGCGCTGAAACAAGACCCCCGCCCCGGCGGTTCTGTCTCCTCCTGCTCTCGTGTGCCCTCCCCGCACCTCCCCTTCCGAGTGGCTAATCGCGGCATGTGCGTATGTTTGGCTTTTCCACGAAGGAAAGGGAGCGGGAACGAGAGCGAGAGAACAGACAGCGGGAGCGGGAGCGCGAACGGGAGCGGGATCGGGAGCGGGAGCGGCGGCAGCGGGAGCGCGAGCGGGAGCGGGAGCGCGAGCGGGACAAGGAGCGGCAGCGGCGGAAGGAGGAGTGGGAGCGGGAGCGCGCCAAGCGGGACGAGAAGGACAGACAGCACCGCGACCGCGACAAGGAGCGCGAGAAGGAGAAGGAGAAGCCCAAGGCCCGCTCCCCGCAGCCACCAAGGTGAGGCGCGTACCTTCGCCGTCCCCGGCCTGGGGGCAGGGACGGGGGCCGCGGGGCGGGTGCGGCCACGGTGTGGCGCTCCAGGAGCTGGGATGCTGGAGCTGGAGTCCCGGGTGGAGGGCTGGTCCTCCCTGCTGGCTCCGGGCTGTGCACCGGCAGGAGGCACTGGGCCCAGGGCCGGAGGGGGGGCCCGGCTCTGGGGTTTCGGGCAGCCTTTTGGCAACAAAAGCGCAAACACGTATTTGAGTGCCAGCCCAGGACACGTGGTCCTCAGCAGAAGTTCATAGCACTGGCTGAAGTGTGTATGTCCTGTGTGTCTTACAACTTTGTTGAGATGTAAGTCACATATCATGTAGTGCACCCATTTAAAGTGTCCAATTTCAGTGGTTTATACCGTAGTCACAGAGTCGTGGTGGCGTCACCACAATCTTAGAACACTTTCGTTTCCCAGGAGGAAATCTCATACCCATTAGCTGTCATTCCTCATTTTCCAGCCCCTGGCAGCCACTCATCCACTTCTGTCTCTGTTTCATATAAATGGAGACATATAATGTGTGGTCTTTTGTGATTGGCTCCTTTCTCTTAGCATAATGTTTTCCAGGGGTCAGCCACTTTGTGGCATTTATCAATACCTTCTTCCTCGTTATAGCCAAATACTATCCCATGTGGATGGACCACATGTTGTCTATCCATTCGTCCGTTGACGGACACTTGGACTGTCCCGACGTTTTGGCAACGTTTGGTGGACGTTTATGTACAGGTCTTTGTGTGGACATAGTTTTCCTTTCTCTTAGATATCTATATATCTAGGAGTAGAATTCCTGGGTCACGTGTTAAATATGCTTAACCTTTTGAGGAGCCGCTAAACTTCCACAGCAGCTGCACTATTTCACATTCCCACCAGATATATGTGAGGGTTTGGATTTCTTCCTCACCCTTGTCAACACTTACTATTACCCATTTTTTAGGTCCTAGCCATCCTAGAGGTTGTGGAACGGTGTCTCATTGTGGTTTGATTTGCATTTCCCTAATGATTAACAACGTGGAGCATCTTTTCATGTGCTTGTTGCCTGTTTGTATATCTTCTTTGGAGAAATGTCTATTTAGACGCTTTGCTTGGTTTTCAATTTGAGTTGTAAGAGTTCTTTATATTTTCTAGGGACAAGTCCTTTATCAGAGATCTACTTTACAGCTACACTCTCCCATTCTGTAGGTTGTCATTTCACTTTCTTGATGATGTCCCTTTTCTTTTTCTTTTTTTTTTTTTAAGGAAGCCCTCTTATTTTTTCCAGCTTTATTGAGATACAGCTGACATATAACACTGTGAGTTACAGGTGTGTGATGTGGTGATTTGATATACTTACACATTGCAGGACAATTCCCACAATATGGCTTGTTATCACGAGCCTCACATAATTGCCTTTTCTTTGTCCAATATTAATTGACCGGGTATGCAGGGGTTTGTTTCTGGGCTCTGTATTCTGCCCATTGGTCTGTGTATCTGTTTTTATACCAATACCATACTGGTTTGATTACTACGGCTTTATAGTACAGCTTAAAATCAGGAAGTGCGATGCCTCCAGCTTTGTTCTTCTTTCTCAGGATTGCTTTGGCTCTTTGGGGTCTTTTGTGGTTCCATACAAATTTTTTTTTTTTTTAATAGACTGACACCAAGCATTGTAAATGGATGGCCACAACAAAAGCAACAATGTTGCAATTATCAAACACGAAACACACTCACACTATGTCATAATATTGACATTCAGTCCAGGAATCCTCCACTGTAACAGCTCTTTTACTTTGCAGTGAAAATTGATTTGTATATTTTTTGCCTCTGAGTCCTTGTGGGATTTTTTTTTTTATTATTCAAACAGAAAGTCACAAAAATTATAATCATCCTCATCAGTTCACTCAGTCCCATGTTTCCCATTTTGTTTTCATCTTGATCTTTTGTTAGCACTTTTATGAGTTCATCAGTTTTCCATTAGAGTTCTGAAAATGCTTATTCATTCAGTTCAGCCGTACAGTCAGTTACCAGAAACCAGTACTTGTCAGAGTCTTTTCATCAATTCCTTGAAGATGAAACCCTTTTGTAGGAACATATTTGCAAAAGCATCAGAGTACACCCAGAACGGTCTGTAAATGACAAAAGACTTAAAAATGACCACGGTTAAAGATTTGATGAAAGTTCATAATAATGCAATTGACAAGGAAATTTAGTTATTTCTGAGATATACATTTTAAAGTAATAATTAGAATAACTAAATCCTAAATTTTAGGATTGTTTTTTCTATTTCTGTGAAAAATGCCATTGGAATTTTGGTAAGGCTTGCTTTGAATCTGTAGATTGGTTTGGGTGTTACAAACATTTTAACAATATCAGTTCTTCCAATCCATGAGCGTGGAACATCTTTCAGTATTTTGTGTATTTTTCGGTTTCTTTCATCAGTGTTCATAATTTTCAGTGTACAGATCTTTCACCGCGTTCATTAGATTTATTCTGAGGTATTTTATTAGTTTCCATTATCAATAGGGTTATTTCTCTTTCAGATAGTTTGTTGTTTAGTGTATAAAAACACAAGTGATTTTTGTATGTTGATTTTGTATCCTGCAGTTGTACTGAATACGTTTATCAGTTCTAACAGTTTTTTGGTGGATGAAACAAGGCTCTCATCCCTAATTCTTGTCCTTTCGTTTGGACAAACTTCCGTCCTGTGTGCAGTTCTGTTTTTGAAAGTAAATGCCAGGACTGTAATCTTTCATTTTAGTTTGTGGTCAGTGCCAGATCTCACTGTTTTCATCCTCTGGATTACAATGAGCTGACCTCCTTGAACTTACTGTATTTTTTCCTAACATTGGGCAAAGTGGGGTTTTACAGAACCCTCAGAGTAGATCATATTTTAGACGTATTGAGAGAGTTCTTTCTTTCTTTTAATTTATTTTTGGCTGCATTGGGTCTTCGTTGCTGCACGCGAGCTTTCTCTAGTTGCGGTGTGCGGGAGCTACTCTTTGTTGCCATGCGCGGGCTTCTCATCGCAGTGCCTTCTCTTGTTGCAGAGCACAGGATCTAGGCGTGCCGGTTTCAGTAGTTGTGGCACGTGGGCTTCAGTAGTCGTGGCTCGCGGGCCCTAGAGCGCAGGCTCAGTAGATGCGGTGCACGGGCTTAGTTGCTCCGTGGCATGTGGGATCTTCCTGGACCAGGGCTCAAACCCATGTCCCCTGCATTGGCAGGCGGATTCTTAACCACTGCACCACCAGGGAAACCCAGAGAGAGTTCTTTCTTTAAAAGGCTACTTTGATGAATCTTTTTACATTACAGTAATCGCTCCTTAAGTTATCTGAAATTTATACATCCATTTGAGTGTTGGAAGAGCTTTATTTTGATCTTTCCGTAGTTGGTCCCTTTGGAGCCCCTTTTTGGTAGAAGCCCTGTGCCCTTCTGTTCACACCCGCCAGCTGTTCCACCTCCGCACCGTCACCACGAGCGTTCTGCCCCAGTCTTCGCTCTGCCGTTGCCCCTGACTCCAGGGCTTTACCCACTGCTCAGAGCGGTCACCCCACTCATTCCTGTCTTCTCACACTGCTTTATTGTTCTCACAGCTCTTATCACTCCCTGACATCATATTACTCGCTTATTTATCTGTTGTCATCTGTGGCCCTCGTAGAATGGAACCCCCAGAGGGCACTGCAGTCTCAGGGCCCAGCACAGTGGGAGCGCTCATGAGCACTTGACAGATGGCGTCGTGAGTTTTGGGTTAATGTGACACAAGAGAGCGTTCTGCTTTCCAGGTTCGAAAGATGGCTCTGTTTTTCATGCAACCCAGATGCCTGGTCCTAGAAGCAGGGACCCAAGGAAGAAGGGCAGGTGATAGCTCGGCTGTCACTGCGTGTAACTGTGGATTCCTGAATCACATTAGCAAGTCCACTCTTGTGCTTTCACGGTTTCTGAGCATATTTCCTCCGGCTACAGGCCGCCTTCCCCAGCCCTACTAGGACGTCCTGCTTGTTTCCAAGGAGCCAGCTGACTCTTCCCAGGTTGATGTCTATATTTCCAGCTCAGGGGCATCTCTGCACGAGTGTGGCTTTAGGGACCCTGGGGAAGGGCATGCCAGCTGTGTCTGCGTGTGACCACAGATCCACCCAACTTACGAGGGGTCACATCTCGATGGACCCGTCGTACATTGAAAATGCATCTAACCTGCCAGACGTTGTAAAGTGTGGAATAGCTCATGTAATTTATTGAACACTGTACTGAAGGTGAAAGCAGAATGGCTGTCTAGGTCCAGAAGGGTTGTTTGGTGTAGTGGTTGTCTGCCCTTGTGGTCACGTGGCCGATGGAGACACTGTGGCTTGTTGCCCGGGAAGGGATCCAAATGCAAAATTCAAAGAACAGCTCCTACTGAAGGCATGACACTTTCGCACCATTGAAAGTCAAAGAACTGTAGTCAAGCCATCGTAACTCAGGGACCATCTGTAGCTCGTGGGACAGACGCCTGTGTTCACGTTCCAGGGCTGCCTGGCCTCCCCACAGGGAAGAACAAGCAGACCCGAAAGCAGGGTTTCTTTAAAGGCAGTAGCACGTCTTGGCCCGGCCCCCAAGCAGCAGAGCACAGTGAGGACAGCCTCCAGATCTGACGTTTACACAACCACAGGGTCTCGCACGAGGAAGGGCTCAGTGAGAAAGTGGCTGAACTATCGGGTCAGGGTTCAGTAAACTTGGTGATTCTTCCTAAAATCAGATGCAGCTTTTCTCATGGGCCGATCTGCTCTGCTGCCGGCCCCTGACCTGGTTTGCTTCCTTCTGTTGGGTTCAGCTCTGGTCCCATGGGTCTCCACCCCCAGCACCTACTACCCTCGGGGCGGGTGCGGGGGACGCTCCGTCACTCGGGTTAGGCTGGCTCGCTGGTCTCTGGAGTCTTGAATTCCATCTTTGATCACCCTGGCTGGGGCCCCGCCGGCCCGGCAACCAGTCTGGAGGGTGGGGTTTCACCAGAGCACAGTTTCCAACATGGCCTCCTGTTTCCTTTCCCTTGATCAACCAGAGCTGAGTGACCACTTCTTTAGGAGGTGGCCAAATTCCCTGCTGTGATTCCTTTATGTGACCTCCCTTTTATAGAAGAGCTTGTTTATTTAGCCTTCGACAGGTTGGGAATTTTTCTTAATAGATTTATTTATTTTATTTATTTATTTTTGGCCGTGTTGGGTTTTCGTTGCTGCGCACGGGCTTTTCTAATTGCGGCAAGCGGAGGCTGCTCTTTGTTGCAGTGCGCGGGCTTCTCATTGCAGTGGCTTCTCTCGCTGTGGAGCATGGGCTCTAGGAGCGTGGGCTTCGGTAGTTGTGGCACGTGGGCTCAGTAGTTGTGGCTCGCAGGCTCTAGAGCGCAGGCTCAGTAGCTGTGGCGCACGGGCTTAGTTGCTCTGTAGCATGTGGGATCTTCCAGGACCAGGGCTTGAACCCGTGTCCCCTGCATTGGCAGGTGGATTCTCAACCACTGCGCCACCAGGGAAGCCCCGGGAATATTTCATCAACAGTTGAATAGAAAGAAATTTTCTCACCTGAGACAAGAGACTGACAAAGCTTCATCCAGAAAGACCACTTGGGAAGCTCTTGTCTCCATCCTCTGTGTGAGGGGCTCTGGACAGTGGGGCATAGTCTGTGCCGGCATCTCACTTGTGGGTCCTGCGGATGTACCTGGGGGGAGATGATGACAGAGTGAGCATGGTGATGGGTCTTCCGTTTCGTCTGCAACAGCACGAGCTCCCGAAACCCGCCTTGCGGCCGGGAGGGGGAGGGAGGCGGGCGCACAGTGGGGTGGGCGCTGCCTCTGCCCGGCGCCGGCAGGACCCAGGGCTCCCTTCTTAGACCACCTCCGAGCCCTGCCCCTCACCTGCCCGAGCTGTCACCCTGAGACACGTGGTTGGTGAGCTGCCTACTTCCTTTTGGCTCTTCTCCAGACCCCGGGCCGGATGCCATGTCGCTGTGTATGGGGATGGCACCACTCCCTTTGTCCAGGTTTGCCTTTGTAATTAGGCGTTTGGAGACATTTTGCGCACTCTGTGGCTGGGCTGTTTCTAGACTAGAGCAGAGCCTTTCAGCCAGCTCTGTGGAGCTCAGCTCTGTGGTGGGAAAGTCCCTCCTGATCTTTATGGCCAGGCCAGGGGCTGTGCTCTGCCGGGTGGGCCGCCGGCGGTGGGTAGGATGTTCTCGGCACAGGCAGAGGAGTTTCATTCCAGACAGAAACGGTAACCAGGACCTTCCTGCGGGGATTGCCCAGACTGCCTGTTAGCTCTAAAGCTGTTTACTGAACGTTTGGGTGTAGTGTGAGGTTTGGTGCCTCTTGGTTGAAACGGCCCGCTTCTCGTTTCCCGGGAGACCAGTAGTCCTCGTGAGGGAGCGCTGTCCCCGCTTCCTCACACTCTCTGGAGCCCGACAGGCTGTCACTTCAAAAGCAGGGAGGTGCCCTGCTCAAGCGTGCCCACCTGGGGGTCTGGGGGCAGGCGAGGAGCCACTGTTCTCGAAGGCCCTGGGGGTGGGGAGGTTACTGTGAGGTTCACCAAGCAGCGGCTGGACCCCTGCCCGTGCATCTCCGTTCGGCTCACGGTGGCCCGTGGGCCGAGGCCGCCTGGCCTTCCGCTGCCCAGGAGACAAGGGTTATGGTCGCTGCGGTCTGCTCTGACCGGTCCGTGGGACTCTGTTGTCTTTGCACAAAAGTGCATGTCAGGCTCGCTCTGCTTTGGGCGCTGTTCCCTCCGTTCCCCTGGGTGCCGCTGCTCCCGCTCTGGCTCAGCTCCTGCCGCGCTGGCTCCGCCTTCAGGGCCATCCCGTCTTATGTGTGCAATTCCTGGCTTTCAGGAATTTGAACACCACGAGCTGTGATCTGTGTAGACCCTCATGGTGGTGTCGCCTGCCTTTGCTAACCTCGAGGGTGTCAGACGCTCGCTCTGGACCCCTGCCGCGCTGTCCCCGAGCACCTCCCACTCCACTCTGTCTCGGTCCTCGCCCTTAAGGATTAGGTCCCCGGCACTGACCTTTCTGTTAGCAAGAAGGACGCTCCCTGAGAGCTCAGGAAACCTTTCTTTATCTTTCTCATCTCATCCCAATCGATCCTGGTCACGGCCTACCTGCTGACCTGCTTTGAGCAAGTCACTGTGCCCGGGGTGTTTTCGAGGAAAGGTGTACCTGTGTTTTAACTTCTTGCCTAACGCACTGAATTACAGAGGCTGCCCGACTGAGAAGGTGGAAAGACTCGTGGTCTCTCACGTGTTCTGACCTAACTACAGACGTGCGGGTTGCTGGGAACTGGGTAAATGCAGGTGAATATGAAAGCAGTCAGGCTGTGGCTGCGCTTCACAGTGGGAACGGCATGGGGCCTGGAGTCAGCACAGAACGGAAGGCAGCTTGGGAGTGGGCTTGGGAATGACAGGGCCTCACCTTGGAAACAAACTTTTCACGACCCCGCCCACAAATTCAAGTCCAACCTCACGTTGGAGTTGAAATATGTTTTCAGAATCTGAGGATTAAAGCGAGAGGTCTGTGGTCCCAGGTGCCACTCACTGGGCACTGCCCTCACCTTCCCAGGCCGCCTGGGGAAACTGAGTACGAATGAGGGGGCGGGAGCGTGAGTAATGGGGCCTGTTCCGTCCCCTGCTCATCTGCGTGCGGGACCCTGGGTGCCGCCAGCCTGGCGGAGGCTGGAGGAGGGCTGCTCACAGCCGGGCAGGTCATGCAGGCTGATGGCCGTCCTGGCCGGGGCCCTGGGAGCTGGCTCCACGTCCACCGGGCCCCAGGGTGACCTCGGCCAGCGCTTGGGAGGCCAGCAGCTTTGAGGGGAAGGGCTGAGAGAAGCCCCTCAGGAGGCGTGAGCGAGTCCAGTCGGGAAAAACCCACCTGGGTGCTGCCCGTTCCCTCTCCCTGTGTCTCTTCCCGCTCTTTCACCCTTCCATCTTAGAAGAGAACCTTCCTCCTTTTTATCTTCTCTTATCTTTGACCACAAACTGGGCTTGCTGCTTAGGCTGGAGTCTGCAGACACCCTCGCTGTGGCCTGCCGTGCCTCTCACCTCCGCCCTGGCATCGCAAGGGGCCTCGGGGGCCCTTTCTCCTCAGAGTCCCTCTCTTGTGGCCTTGAACAAAGGGTCAGGTGCCTGGAAGATAAGATGGTTATGTGGCCATGCTGGGGTGGGCTGCTCAGAGATCTCTAGAGGGTGTTTTCCCCCTCTCTGTTCAGAAGGGTTTATGCAAATTCCAGATCTGTTCTGTCAGCTTTTGATGCCAGCATGGCTGGCATTCGTCCCCCTCCCAGCTGTCCCCACTCCCTCGGGTTTCCTCCCGTGCATCCCCAGCTTCCCGTCATGGAGCGGCCCGTGCGCCGGCCGTCGGTGGCTGGCCCGTGGGGAGAGCCTGGCATGCCTGCTCTTTACTGCAGTCCAGTATAGTTGCTTGTCTGGCTGCCAGGCTTTCCAGGTCTCTTTCGGCTCTCCTCTGGGGTGTTGTCAGAGAGCAGAGGGGCAGGCTGCGTGCCAGGGGTACCGACCTAGGCCCCATCCTCTGTCACGGCTCCCCCGATGTCTGAGTTGGGAGCAGACCTGCTCTGCCTCTTCCCCGCCCTTCCCCAGTAGTATAGGAACAGTTCCCCAAAACAGGATTGTTAATGAACTCTGTTGGCACTCCGAACTGACATGGCTGCATCGTGAATCACACCGTTGGTTTGCGTCTGTTTCTCCCTGTGTTAGAAGAGCCACAGGTTGACAGAGCTGGGCCATTCTAATGACTTATGAAAAACCTAGTGACCAAGGTGTTCCGTTTTCTGTTGCATTTTTAGAATGAGAACAACACAGGAAGTGTAAAGGTGAAAGCTGCTTGGGATGGCCCGGGCCAGGCCAGAGTCATCAAGCGGGTTTCACTCCCTTCCTGGACACTTCCAGGAGGAGTCACTGAGGAGCTGATGGGGCAGTGGTGCTCAGCATTTGCGGCTGAGATTATAGGGATTTTATGCCTCAGTTTAGTGTGTCCTTGGGGAGATTTTAAACGTTGGGTGTTGTTCCTGGTGTGGGACTCTTAGCAAATAGTAGGTATGGAACTTCCTTGTTGGTGGATTGATTGAAAAGTTCTGAAAATATCAACAGGTGTTGGTTGTTGTATGTTATGATGTAATGTAAGAAGACGTTGGTGATAGAAAATGTATGTAATTCTAAAAATCTAGTCCCAAAAGGCAGGACCATTTTTGAATAAAACTGTGATGTTTTGTTGGCACCCATAGAAGGTGGGAATCAAAGGCAAGACACAGTTCTTAAGTCTGACAGCGCTGTAACCCAAAGCCCAGCAGGTTGGGAGCAGGGCTGACGGGCACCGCTACCATTGTTCTCTACGTCAACGGACAGGACACACCCAGAACCCTCTGAAAATTGAGAGTATCTGGAATTGTGACAACGCTGTGGTCCTGTGTGCAGACAAGATTCTAGAATAGGAGTAGACAGATTAATGGGAGAACACAGCCCCTCGGAGTAAGAATTTATATGCCCCAGAGACGGCATCGCCCACGAGCCATTCTGGGACGGAAGTGGGTCCACTGGCCTGCGGGATAGTGGACAGGAACGTGCACCAGAGAGGGGGAGGGGATTAAAATAGACGGCAGGTCTAGAGCAGGTAGAAGCGAGTGTGGCTTAGAATGGAGAAGGCTCTGTGAACCTGGAAGAAGCTGTTACACTTGTAACAAGCGTTAGCACCACCAGCGCAAGTGAAAGCCAATGGCCTGGGAGAAATACAGGACGCAAAGCGTTCCCAGAAAACCGGCCAAGGACGAGACACAACCAGAGCTCAGGCGGCCTCCCCACCGCCAGGCGCCGCCGCACAGATGGGAGCCCATTTCTGTGCGTGGAGCCGCCAGGGCTCAGGTTTACTTTTGCGTGGGCTGCGCTGTGGCGCCCCCCACCGGTTACTCGGGAGCCCAGAATTGCTGAGAGGGAGGGAAAACAGGCCCCCCCGCCGTGCTGAGTGCAGCTGCTCTAACTCGCAGGGAACGTGTGACAGTTTACCCAGAGATTTATATAAAGGGTGATTTTCTTGTTCGTTGTGTTTTTTAAACACAGAAACAGGTAACCGTAGAGAAATGCCTAAATTACGTAACACCTGAACGTGAACTCCTGCACCGTCAGGGAGGCCAGCTCCGGGTGGAGCAGTCCCCAGGCGGTCTCAACTGTGCTCCCAGGGTTCATCGCGGGGAATTAAATAGAGGCAGAGAGGAAATTCAGAGGTGCTAAATGGTGGCTGACCGCAGAGAGCGAGATACTGGGATTTTTATTTCTCTGTTTTTACTTTCTGTGTGATTTTTTAATTAATAAATATCACAAGGCCAGCAGATACCTTCATATCGAACTGCTGCCAGTTCTGGGACCCTGTGCTCTGGCTCACTGTAGAGCAGGGGTGCTTTGGCGTGGGGTGCGGGCGCCTGGCTTGGACCTGAGCCTCGTCCCCAGTGCTGAGCTGCCGCCGGCCCCCTGCGCGGTTTGGCCTTGCTGCGTTCCCGGCTGGCGGGGAGCATGTGGGGAGCCCGCGTGGCGGTGGCTGCTCGCGGGGCCCAGCAGGCTCTCAGCCTCGATGCTTCGCCACAGCTTGGACCTGCGCTGCTCTCGTCCCTCTCGCTGGGAGACGATGTCCTTTCAGTGAATTAAACCTAAGAGGACAAAGGAAATGTGTAAGGCTTGGGTTTAACTTGTTTGCAGACAAGGAGTTCCTCAATCCCTTGAGCTTCCTCAGTGCTGGTGTGCGGCCACTGTGCGCCAGCTCTAGAGAGAACGTGCCAGGCCCCTTCCTCCCTGTGCTCCCGGAGCCCATGCAGCGGGGAAGGCGGGGGTTCTGGGGGAGGATGGTGCCGGATGGCCAGCTACCCTGCTGCCCTGGAAGGCACCGCTCGTGGAGAGAGCCCCGCGTGTCTGGTTCCAGGTGCGGTCTCCCATAGACGGAGCACCTGCTGCCCTGTGTGTCTGGCGTTCCTGGAGTGAGCCATTAGGTCACAGTCTCTCCTCTGACTCAGTTTCTTTCACCAAACGGCATTGCTGTCTGCCGGGAGGTGGCCCTAGACCTGCTAATCCCTCTGTGATTTCAGCCGTCAAGCCGAGCCACCAAAGAAGGAGGCAGCCTCTGCCGGGCCCCAGGTGAAGAGAGCCGACGAGTGGAAGGACCCCTGGCGCCGGTCCAAGTCTCCCAAGAAGAAACTTGGGGTATCGGTCTCCCCTAGCCGGGCACGACGGCGTCGAAAAACATCAGCCTCATCGGCCTCTGCCTCTAATTCCTCCAGGTAAGGAGGCAGGGAGGTCAGTGGGACTGAGCGGCGTCTGTGTGCTCCGCGGGGCTGTGGCATGGCTGGGTTCCAGAGCATCGCTGGCTAACAGGACTGACACTTCACACCTGGTGAGGCTTCACATACCCCCCGGAGCCGTCAGCCGGGGTGCAGGCCACCCAGAGTGGAGCACAGACCTGGGCAGGGGCAGCGTGGGGAGAAACATTGCTTGGTGGAAGACCAGAAGAGCAGCCTGGTCCCAGTGTCTAGTCGGTCCACCTGTCGCCTGTGAGTTTGGGTCAGCAGCTATGAAATCTGTGTGTGTAGTAGGTCTGCACAAACAAGTGAGGATGCTGCGGGCGGTGAGAGCGGGGGCTCTCCCTGAGGGGCCTGCAGAGGTGGACGGGGCCTGGACGTGTCTGTGGACTCAGGGTTTCCACTGCCTGCACTGGTGGACACACAGATGCACACGCGTGTGTCTGCCTGGGTCAAACACACTCACCTACGCACACGGGCACACGTATCCTGGCTCTGTCCCCCGAGGGCCTGGGAGCTGTGTCACTGGCGACAGTGAGCACATCCAGCACCCAGGTCTTGGTTTCTAAGCACCATTCCCACAAGCCGGGGGACTGGAGAGCAGCGTGTCCGCGAGGCAGCCAGAGGGCGGGCGTGTGCGTGCGAGCCGGGGCGGGCAGAAGGAGACCCCGCCTTCTCTTTCCCCCCCC
>NW_006796283.1:3302107-3319059 GCF_000442215.2 Lipotes vexillifer
CTTCCAGACACAGCTCGTTCTCAGGCAGCCGCTCCAGGTGCGTCCCTGAGGCCCAGCAGGTGTGGACAACGCCGGCTCATCCGGGTTCCTGCGTGACGGCAGCTTTCTGCTTTGACGGGGGCCTTCCAGGTCCTCATTGCTTGAGGAGGAGTCTCGCTAGGTTAGGTGTCTGGTGAATTCTGAAGAACACACAGCGAGGGCCCGAGGAACCAACACAGGTGCATGTCAGGGCTCATAGGCCACACCGATGTTGGCCTGACTGGGGGCTGTGCTCATAGCACAAACGAGGCAGCCATGGGGTCAGCGCCAGCTCGGGTGACCTCCTGTGGACCTGCACTGGCCACGCGTGGTGGGTCACATTCCAGCACACTAGAATTTTGGAGTGTGCGCAAAGATACAGAATGTCCGGGGCGCTCAGATTCAGAATGTTTCCATCTTCACAGAAGGTGCTACTGCCCTATTCCAGAAAGATTGGGAGTATTTCCCCACTGAAAATAGGCAAACTGCTTGGACTGTTAGAGAATTTCTGGTCATCGTCTGGGTGGGAGGAGTCACTGGTTCCCATGAGGAATAGGAAACGGCTGACACCATTTTTGCCTCTTCAGCCTTTTCAACAAGTGCAGGCTGCTGCGTGCGCCTCCGCCCCCGGTGCCACCTGCACACGGACCCAGAGTCACTCCCCCGCCCTCTGCCTCCGGTCAACCTGAGACGCGCAGGTGGGGCCGCACCCAGGGCACGTCTGGGACCAGAGGGAGGCTGCGAGTGGAGGGGGCCGCCTGTGTGGCTCTGTCTCCGCGGTCGCAGACAGGCACAGCTCTCCCAGAGGGCCGCAGCGGGGTGTGGACCCACCCCTACGCGCTCACATGCACACCACGCACAGACCCACACAGACACACGTGCCCACCGCTTCCCTGGGGAGCACGTCACAAAGTGTTCTTGGGGTAAACTGATGGGTCCTCCTGCGGGGCCTGTGGCCCCCAGTGGCGCCCCTTCCTGGCAGGCTGTCTCACCCTAGGACAGCGTAGAGCGGGTGGGAGCAGCCCAAGGAGATCATTGAAGCTGTTGCATCTGAAGGCCATGTTTCTGTGATCGTGGACTTAGATGACAGCTGGGCCTGCTTTTCCTGAATGTCATCTTGTGCTGAGTGACAGCTGTGAGAAAGGAAAGCCAGCCTTTTGCTAAGGGTATCCAGAGGGCCAGCTGTGGACACTGGGCCTCACAGCCTTCCTGCCAGAAGTGTAAGCAGTGCCTGGGTGTCCAGGGGAAGGCTGCTGTCATGGGACAGTCGGGGAAGGCTGCCTGTAGGAGGCTGAGAGGGAGACAGCAAAGATATCGATCATCAATGGCAGGAGAAGCCTTCTGTGGTTTCACGTGAAAAATAAGGCTGGTGAGCTGTGGGGGAAAAGCCTGGAACCAAGCTGATAAATTTGGGGGTTCTGGAAATCCCAGGGTGTGGGGGGCTTACCTGCAGTCTCCCCTCTGTGAGCACTGGGTGACACGGGGACAGACGGAAGAAAGGCCCTGTGTGTGGTCTGTATACGGCTGAGCTGTTCTCACAAAATCGGGGGCGCTTTCTTCGCTACTTAACCTTCCCCTCGGGTTGTGTTTGCGAGCCCCACTGACTGTCCCAGGGCCTCCCCGCCAGCTCCCAGGTGACGGCTGATGGAGTACTGCCTGCCCCTTGGCACCTCTTTTTCCCTGTGACGTGCATTTGAGGAGATGACCGAGACCCGTCCGAGGCTGGTCGGTAGCCCCGCGGGGGTGCGGCTGGGCGCAGGCCTCCTCTCACCTCGGTTCGCTCCCTGTAGGTCCCGGTCCTTCTCCTCGTCCCCGTCCCCGTCCCCGACGCCCTCGCCGCACAGACCTGTCAGAACCAAGGGGGAGCCGGCTCCGCCTCCCGCAAAAGCAGGGTGAGTGCTGCGGCGGCCTGGGAAGTGGGCAGGGGCGCGGGGCGTAGGCCTGGCCTCGCGCTTCCTGGCTGTGGGCCAGGACACCCGTGCTCCAGCGTGCTCACTCTGGTGCTGGAGCCTCACTTGTCAGGAGCCAGTGCGGCACGTGAGGGCCCCTTGCCCTGGGGACCTGCTGTGCTCTGCCCTGGCTGTGTCCGTGGCAGCTTCAGCCCTGCCGTCCTCACCTTCTCTGCTGCTCCTGGGACTGGTCACATCGATCCTTCTCAACAGATGTGACGACGGGAGGGGTTAGAAGCATCTAGGACTTAGCACACAAACCTCACAATACCTGGCGTGCAGGGTTGGGGTGCATGGTCCGCCGGGTGAGAGTGTGCTCCGCTCCTGCAGCTCTGCCAAGCGCGAGGCCCGTCCTGACGTTGGCCGTCCCCACGCGCGTCTGGCCCCAGCCCCTGTGGCAGGTTTTCCTCCTGAATGGGGTCGACTCCCGGGCCTCAGGCTTAGGGAATCCTGGGCGGCTCACTGTTAGAAAGGGAACGGTGTTGGCATATAACTTAGGCCACAGGCACCGCATCCACCTGAACTGTGTTGTTGGGTGGGGACCCCGACCACAGTGCGGGCGCTTCGGGGCCCCAGGCTTCACGCAGATGGCGTCGGGCGGGGGTAAGTGCGGGTCTCCCTCCTGGTCGGCACAGGCTTGGACTCAGCCCTGCTGCTGTGCTGAGCAGCTTCCTTTAACCCAGACTCTGCTTCCTGCTGGCGTCAGAGTTGCTGGCAGGGTCTGCTCTGTGGCCCATCTGCGCCGTGCGTGTTCAGGGCGCTTAACAAACTGGCAGGGTATCTTCCCCACGCAACGGTGAAGAACAGCTTGGGGGCCGTTTTCCCGACTGCAGTGGTGTCTCCAATTACTGAGGGAGCACAGCCCAGCTCTCGGCACTGCTCCGGGGCTCTTCAGACGGCCCCGTCTTCCTCCCTGTCCTTTCTTGGATGGGGAGGCCATGGGACGCTCAGTGTGGGGTGGGGGTCCGCGGGAAACAGCTCCACACAGGGGAGTGTGCCGCGTGCACTGCACGCGCCCCGAGGTCGGCCAGCAGGGCCGCCTCCGCTTGCCCAGCCGGGTCTGACCCTCCCTCTGTCCCACGTCACAGAGAGAAGCTGCTGAAGAAGCCAGCCCCACCTCCAGCCCCACCGCAGGCCCCCAAAACCACTGCTCCTGCCCCCGAGCCCACCAAGCCCGGAGACCTTCGGGAAGCCAGGAGGAGGGAGCGGCAGGCCAGGAGCCCGCCCAGGAGGTGAGTGCACCGGCCTTCCAGGGCTGGCGGAGGGGTGCTCGCAGGCAGCGGAGGCCAGGGACCGCGGCACATCACCGAGCCTCGGTGTCCCCAGCAGCTCTATGGCTGCGAGGGGCCCGGGTGCTCCCTCGGTGCCAAGTTCGCCCTTGCTGGAGGCACAGTGTGAGGGGAGCTGGCCAGGGCTGTGGTTGGTTCACTCTGAGGGAATCAGAGCTCCGCCCACTGCCCGGTCGGTGGCGAGTCACTGGGGGCGCGTTGGTCTCAGGCCAGCGAGCCCCGGCTTGGAGGAGCCCCCGCGTGTCAAGGCCACAGAAACGTGAGCGGCCGGGCTCTTGGTTGTATTGCAGGCGGACTGTCAGCGGCAGCGGCAGCGGCAGCAGCTACAGCGGCTCTACTTCCAGATCCAGGTCATTATCACGTCTCTCTGGCCCCAGTCCCATCAGCATCTGCCTCTGTCCCCCAGTCAGGGTCCAGGGAACCCCGGGAGAGGCCACGTTAGGTGTGAGCACCCTCCTCCCTCGGGTAGCGGCACCGTGGGTCCGAGGAGCTGTTCCCGAGCCGCTCTGGCGAGGAGGGGGTAGCGGACTGAGGCAGCTGGGGGCGGCCGATCGAGAAGATCTGAGCAAAGAGCAAGCAGGAGAGAATGTGCTGCTGTTAGTTGCTCAGAGAGCAGACAGTATCAGATCAGCCCTTAGATGCCTCGAGTCCGGTTTTCTCTTTCATTTGCCGGCGGCAGGTGGTGTATATACATTTGCCCAGAGCTGTCAGAGTAGGTCTGGGGTGTGTTAAAGACCAAACGTTTCAAAAAGGCTGGGCTCTTCCCTTCCCTGTTGCAGCCTCCACACACCTTAGGACGCAGTGCTGCTGGTTTTCTCAGAGGGCGGGAGTCCCTGTGGAGCCTGGGCTGTGAGGGCCTAGGAGGTCGGCCATGTTCAGCGCCTCCTGAGCGGGCCCGTTGGCTTGTCTGGCACAGCGTCTGCTCGCGCTGTGGCCCATGTCCGCCCTCTGTTGTGCCCCGTCGCCAGGTTGGGTGTCCAGCTCTTGGTCACACTCAGCCGTGTGTCCCTGCCCAGCTAATAATAGCACAGTCACCTGTGAGCACGAGGGCCTGGCCACAGCCACGTGGGCGTCCCCTCCCTGGGCAGCACCTATAGAGTGCCCAGAGCCCCCCACATCTCGGGCTGGGTGGGTTCCCCTTCCCTGGGAGCAGGAAGCAGGTCTCAGGCTGGGGCCGCGGTGCAGACGTGCTTGTGCGTGCAGGTCCCTGAGCGTGAGCAGCGTCTCCTCCGTGTCCAGCGCCACGTCGAGCAGCAGCTCAGCGCACAGCGTGGACTCGGACGACATGTATGCGGACCTGGCAAGCCCCGTGTCCTCGGCTAGCTCGCGGTCCCCAACCCCAGCCCAGACCAAGAAGGAGAAAGGTAGAGCCTGTGTGCAGGGGAGGGGGCGTGCAGCGGCCCCACGCTGCCAGTGATGACGCCTCCCCCAGACGGCACGCGGGCGGCCGCCTCGGCGGAACAGAGGCTCTGATGGGCGTTTCTCACGGGCAGGAAAGTCTAAGAAAGAAGATGGTGTGAAAGCAGATAAGCGGAAGCGGGATCCGTCCACGCAGCCGCCCAAACCCTCGAGAACCCCTGCAGGCGGCAGGTCCTCCCAGCAGCCCACGACCCCCCAGCAGGCGCCGCCCGGCCAGCCCCCACCGGCCGCGTTCATCGCCCACAAGGAGATCAAGTTGACTCTGCTGAACAAGGTGAGGCCGTGGGCGGTGCTGCTGGGGCTCTGGGGCCCGGGGCCGGGCCGGCAGGCGGCTCTCCACATCACCCGTTTCGTCCTGCCCTCGTGGCCAGCCCTGTGGGCAGTGCCTGTGGGCACAGGGTAGATGGGAGACGGGCCGGTTCCCACACAGCAGCCCTGGGACCTGGGGCAGGGAGCAAAGCAGACTTGGCCTCTGAGTTGACATCCGCGATGCCCTGAGAGACCGGAAGGCCTGAGTCCCACCCCTGGCGTGGAGGCCTCGAGACCGTGGGCCCTGCCCCGCTTGGGGCCACGTGGCGCAGGAGCCCCAGAGGAGTGCCTGCAGCCGCGGAGAGCAGGTGGCCGCCTGCTCCAGGGCCTGTGTTCGCTCAGGCCCTGGTCCTCCTCACAAACACCCCGTTGTTCCAGGCTGCTGATAAAGGGGGCAGGAAGCGCTACGAGCCCTCGGACAAGGACAGGCAGAGCCCACCTCCAGCCAAGCGGGCCAACCTCTCCCCGGACCGAGGTGAGCCTCCTGCGTCTGGAGCCGGCGCCCCATTTACCCTTAAAAAGTCTCGAGGGCCTCAGGGACTTCTGATTGGGTGGGTCATGTCTATCGACATTTACAGTTTTGGAAGTTAAAACTATATATAATGCTTACCTTTAAATAACACAGATAAGATTTTTCATAGAAAATAACTATCTTCCAAAACAGACGTTAGTAGGAGTGGCATTGGTCTTTGGTTTTTTACAGCCCTCATACGGCTGGGATCCCATCTCTTCTGGTCACACAAATCACTCGGCCTCTGGAAAACCCCACCCGGGCTGGTGAGAGGCCGTGAGCGTGTGGAGGGCGGGCAGCATCTCAGTGTCGCAGGACGCACCTGACTGCTGCCCCAGCGGTGCTCGGCCACCCCTAGGAACCACTGGCCCAGGCAGAGCCTCTTCCTGACGGGCTCTAACTAGTAAAGCAAAAGCCTGAGTGTTCCCAAGCCGTCTTTCCCCCTTAAAATGGAGAGGTCCCATGAACCCCACCAGGAGCAGGAGGTGGACACCGCCCGCCCCTGAAGCACCCGCTCCGGGGCCGCCTGCATGCCTCTGCGGGGCAGGACCCCCTCCGTCTGCCCTCGCTCAGGGCCCCGCACTCGCACAACAGGAAGCACTCCTTCCCGTTCTTGGTTTTGCTTATAGTTTTTAAGCCGCCGTGCCTTTTTGTTCCCCATTTGAAGACCCTCACTGTGAGTTTCTTCAAGGCACGGAAGGAGGGTTTTGTCTGCTTGGAGTTGGATGCTCAGAGCTCGGTGGCCTGTTTTGATGCTGGCTCAGGAAACCAGAACCGAAATTAGACCTCGGCTTCCGTGTTTTTCTGGGGCTTCATTTTCCAGTGTAATCAATCCTCCCCTTTTCCTTTTTCTCACTGGCTCTGCTCCTTACGTCTTTCTGTGAAAGTGAGGAAGCCGAACTGAGCGGCCACCGCTTTGTGGCATGGGGTCACCGGTGGCCAGAGGGGCCACCCCATCCCTGTCTGAGCACACCAGCCCCTGTGCAGCTGGCCCCATGTGGAACTGGGACCCTTGTCTTACCTGTCCTTTGTCACCCAGGTTCTCGGGACCGAAAGTCAGGTGGGAGACTCAGCTCCCCGAAGCCAGAGCGGCAGAGGGGCCAGAATTCCAAGGCACCTGCAGCCCCAACAGACAGGTGAGTGTCTCCCCCTGGCCCCCATGCCCTGGGCACAGCACGCTGGCTCCTTTGCCACATAGAGGGCTGGCGCAGCTTCCCTCCCCAGGTGGAGGCCAGCAGGACTAGCCAGGGGCAGGCTCAGAGGCAGCAGGGATGTGGCACGTGGCTCAGATCCAGAGGCAAGAGGGCGGTCTGGCCCGTGTCTGAACTCTGCCCCACCAGTGGGTCCTAGAATGAGGAGCGGCCCTGAGCGTGCAGCTCCGGGCCAGGGGACCAGGACCCAGATGGTGGCACCCCTTCCCCTCCCTCCCATGTCAGGCACAGGAAGTAGAGGCATGGATCCCCTTTCCCCAGGAAGTGGGCTGAGTCTCTGTACAGCTGCACCCCTGGCTTTCGGTCGAGGGCCAGGTGGGAGGGGCCGCAGGGAGGATGGGCACAGCCCCCGGCCCTCGGCCCACAGCACGACTTGAAGCCGGGGTCAGCAGTGTGGGGTTTCACATCAGAACAGAGCGGGGTGCGTACGAGGACCAGAGTAGGAGGGCAGGATGGCGTGGCTCCAGGCAAGCCCTGACGCTGTGCCCCTTCACCCGTGCAGTCTCTGCTCCACGATCGGGGGTGTGGGAGCGGCGTGGGGAGGCCACCTCGACTGTGGCCAGAACCCGGGCTGGGGACAGGAGGCCAGGCTGGGCCCCACACGCTTACCCATTGTGGGGGCCCTCGTCCAGTGGGGAGGGGCGCCTTCCACCTGGCAGGTACAGCTCCTGGGGTCCAGGCCCCTGGCAGGAGGCTCATAGAGAGGCCCTCCACCCCTCTGACTGCCTCCCCACCCCCACAGGAAGCGCCCGTTGTCCCCCCAGTCCAAGAGCTCCAGCAAGGTCACCAGTGTGCCCGGCAAAGCCTCGGACACCAGTGCTGCCACCGGCGCGTCCACGGGCACCAAGTCAGGGAAGGCCAGCACGCTGTCCCGGCGGGAGGAGCTGCTGAAGCAGCTGAAGGCTGTGGAGGACGCCATTGCCCGCAAGCGGGCCAAAATCCCCGGGAAGGTGTAGCCCGGGCTCTGCTCCCCGGGGCAGAGACTCACTTGTTTTTATAAATAGGGTAAGCGCAGCCATTTTGGATTTTGCAGTTAATGTCTTATTTTGGCTGTGATTCTTTTTAAAAACTAAAAAAAAAAAAAAAAAAGTTTCTCAGCTGGAAAAGAAGCCACACACGTAACGAAGATGACGCTGAATCCCAGACTGAAGCAGCCCCTTCCCGGAGCAGAAGTCCGGCGAGCCGGCTGGGCGGGCGGCAGCGTGGTGAGGGCTGGCTCGATTTTATGTAAATGATGAGTCCTCCCTCTGCTAGTCAGTCAGGCGTCCTCACCACCCAGTCGGTCGCGCCCTCGGCACCCGCCCTCCTACTGTCGCCAGGAACACCAAGTCTGCCGAACATCCTCCCCGCCCCTGCCGTCCCCAGGATCAAAAAGTATATATATATTCTTGACTAAAGTCTGATTGGGAAATACTCCTGTCTTTTATTTTAAGCATCAAATTGTTTTAGTTGATTTAAAAAGGAAAAAAAAAATACAGAAAAGACCAAAAAAAAAAAAGGCCGAGGGTATTGTTGGGCATCTGTCAGATGTGGAGGGTCTTTTTTTGAGGGGTCTCCTAAAATAAAATATTTTGATAAACAGCTGTCTTGCCCTGGTGGTGATGTTTGCCTGTGCCTGGGCCCCCGCCTCGGCCCTCCGCTTGGCAATGCCCACTGGGCTGCTGGCTGAAGGAGGCCCCACCCCGTGGAGCACTCACCTTGGTTTCCTCGCGGGGGCTGGCCTGGCAGGGCTTCCTGAACACCGAGATCTCCGCCTGAGCGAGAGCCCACCGTCCCCAGCAGCGGGCCCTGAGCCAGAGAGGTGACCCCAGCCCGAAAGCCAGTTCTCCACTCAGTGCCTCAACGCACAGTTGGACCCCACTCGGACATGCAGGTATCTGAACATGAGACACCCCGGCCTGGACTACGGTGCCGTCTCACTGCAGGCTGGGAGAGGCTGTCGTCGAGTCTGAGAGTCACCGCCCGCAGTGCCCTCCTCAGCCCGTGCCCTCCTCCCGGCGGGACCAAGACCACTGGAGGGGGGGACCCTTTCTTGCGGGTTGAACTTGCAGAGTGGTGCCGGGGCCTGGGAGTGCCCACGCGCCATCCCCCCATTGGCACCTCTGCTCTCGGGTGACTTACTTTAAACCGAGTTCCATGAGCCCTTGCAGGCGACATGCCTCCCAGAGCCCTGTTCTCGGCCGTCAGGAGGCCACAGCCTGGGGCTCTGGCCTGGGGTCGTGACCCTGAGGCTACATTCAGTTACCTCAGTTACTGGGTGCTCTTTCCCAAGGCTGTGTAGCCACTGACCTGTGGGACAGGAGAGCCGGCCAGGAGCCAGTGCCACACCATGGGGCCTCCTGCGTGGACTGTTTGCAGTGCAGTCCACGCCCGACCCACAGCACAGCACACGGGATGCTTCTTGCGTCACCGGCCTCAATACTGTGTCTGGGCAATTTCTCAAGACTTATCTGATTTACCCTCGGGTCAAAGCCAGGTACAGAGGGAACTGCCATTCTCCGAAGGGCGAAGGGCGGCCTTCAAGGACACAGAGCCAGAATCCAGGACACCTTGGCTGACAGCCTGTCCCTGCATTCTGCACCCCAGCCGCTGGGCCCCATGAGCCAGCCGAGCAGTGATGGCTTCTGAAGCCAGGAGCCCACAGGTGAGTGAGTCCTCCACGCTGGTGTCAGCACACTGCCCCCCCCTGGCCCGGCTGACCAGCCAGCTCCTGTGCCAAAGGGCTGGGCTGACCTGGCTTCCCATGCCTGGGTTGGATCTACAGCCCTGGGTCCCCTGGACCGGAGCTGGGTTTAAACTAGCAGCTTGCCATTTGCCATCTGGGGACAGGGGTGTGTCCTGGGAGGGGTGAGAGTCACACCCCTAGCCAACTCTCCCCCAGGTCTAGTGGAAAGAACATTCCAGGCCAGTCATGTGGGAAAAGGGAGGCTCTGTGGTATAATGGGTTCTCAGCATCTTTGCTCTCCAGGGGACGTGAGGGCTGAGGCCCTGCCAGGCGGTTAATATGCAAAGGTGGGAGTGATTCCCAGTTCCTCAAGCTTCTTTTCTGCCTACTGACCCCTGCCCCTCCCTCCAGCCCTCCTCCTCCACAGCTGCAGACCCCGACAGAGCCCCTCCCCTGCCTGTTTGCATTCCTCCTTCCCACCCCGGGCCTTTGCACGCACTGCTCCCTGTTCCTGGGACTGTGACCCAGCTGCACCTCACCTTTCCTCTCCCAGCTCAGGCCGGGCCTGCCCCGGCCCCTCATGCCTTCCCCTGTCTGCTGCGCCAGTGCTGTCCTGGAGCTGGCCTCCTCAGGGGGAAACTGGTGTGCTTTCCCCGAGTGTAATACAGCAGAGGCAGAGAGCCCAACCTCGGCCCTTCTGAGTTTTCTCATACTAACCCTCCTCGTCTTGAGGGAAGGGGGGCCACAGCCCTCGGGCCGCCCTCCCCAGGCCAAGGCACCCTCCAGCTTCTAGTGTGCCCGTCTCTCCTCCTCTCGCTCTTGAACAGGTGAAAAAAAAGAAAGATTTCATTTTTGCAGTTTATAACTTCCGTAACTCAAATGTGAAGGATCTCCAGCGTCATGAGTGAATACACTGAGCTAGTGGGGCAACTCGGTTCCGTGAAAGTTAAGTTCCTGTGGGTTTCTCACGCCTGCTGGTGATTTACAGCCGCTGCCAGTCCCCGCCCCGCAGCGCCAGCCCTGTGCCCCCGTTGCCCTCAAGGCCTGGGCCTCCACCCTCCTCTCGCTCTCTGCCAACCATCCAGCTCCCCCCGTGACGGCTCAGCCAGCGCCTCAGCCCCTGCGGGCCCATCAGCCCCTGAGGACGGCGGTCAGCCCCCACCGGGAGGAGGAGCTGGGCTGGAGGAGGCTCAGGCCCTGGGTCAGCGGGCAGGGACCCCTGCCCCGGGCAGCCGCCCTTGAGGGGCCGTGGACAAGCATGAGGCGAAGGGGTCATTCCCGGCAGTGCAAAGTTTGGGGAGCACGAGAAAACTGGGCTGTGTCCTAGGTTGACTGTGGGCAGGACTGCCTGGGGCCCCATGGTCAAAAAGGCCGCACCACAGGAGGGAAGGGGGAGAGGGTATTGCCACCCCCACTTCAGACGGGACTGCGGCCTGCCGCTGGGCTTCCCTCTAGGATGGGGGAGAACTTCGAGCCTGGAGCTGGCAGGGCCTGGAGCAAACCCCTCCTGCAGGCCACGTCCCCAGCCCAAGCCCACTTGGGCTGCTCCTGTCCAGCCAAGGCTGCAAGGGCTCCGAGCCACAGGCAGGGCCACCCCAGAGGCACTCAGAGGGACTGACCCTGGTGAGTGTCCCTGTGGCTCCTGTGTTTCTGCCTTCCTGCCCTGGCTCTGCCCTTTCCCATCTGCCCCGCCTTCCATCTGTGGTCTCTGCATTTGTCTGAGTCTCCCTAGATCTCTGTGCCTGTCTCCATCCATCCCTCCTCCCCTACCTCCATCCACGCCCCCCGCCCCGTGCCCCTCCATCCCCTTTCTGCATCTCTCCAGGCAGGGGGACTTGGGAGCTTGGTCGAATGGGTGTGGTCTGGGGGCAGAGATGTGGTGGGTGTGGTTTGAGGGGCGGAGCCATCCAGGGCGCCTCCTCCAGGACGCCCTCCAGCTTTCCTCCCGCAGCTGCCTTTCCAGTATTGCCTAACCCTGTACCGGTGTGCTTGCCTCAGCCGCCCGCAGGAATGAGGCACTGCTGGGCTCCGCCCTGTCCTTCCGTGGGTGCCTGGGACTCTGACCCCAGGCAGGCCACCAGTGCACACAAAACAGCTCGGGCTGGTAGTGAGGAAGGAGGCGCAAGGCCCGGCCCCGGGGTTTGTCCCCGACTTGCCCACCCAAAGACACAGAAAATGCTGAAGCTCAGCCCCTTGGCGTAGGGACCCCTGAGCCTTTCACTGCCGAAGATCCTTTCCGGGGGACCCCGGCCCCACGAAGGCAAGGACACTTCCCCTTGGATTCCCCCCCAGGGGCCAGTGCCAGGCATGGGTGCCCCCTCCCCTCACTCTGCAAGGGCAGCTCCACGCCTGGGGACAGGGCAGGTCCACTGCACGGTGTCCCTGCCCTGGAGGGGATCACACTACCTTTGGGGCCGAAGCAGGAGGGACTGGGATTTCTGAGGCCCTGGGTGCCCTGCAATAAGGCGGGCCTCATCTCAGCCTAAGAAGGGTCTTTCTCTGGACCTGAGCATCTGTCCTGGTGGAAGGTGGAAGGGGCTCAATTGTGTCCCCCAAAACTATGTTGAGGGCCTAGCCCCAGTGCCTGGGAAGAACGTGCCTTTATCTGGGAGAAGGGTCTCTGCAGCTGTGCTTAAGGTCAGGCTCTTGATGAGATCACCCTGGGTAGGTACAGAGAATGTCTGTAGAAGGTACAGAGACGAGAGACACACATGGGGAGAGGCCATGTGGGAGTGAGGCAGAGGCTGCACTGGTGCGTTTACAGCCCGGCGCCCCAAGGATTGCCAGGAGCTGCCAGAGGCTGGGAGAGGCAGCAAGGATTCCCTCTCAGAGACCCCACAAGGAACCAGCCCTGCTGACACTTTGACTTGGGGCTTCCGGCCTCCAGACCGTGAGAGAATAAACTTCTGTTGTTTTAAGGCCCCCATTTTTGGGCGCTTTGTTATGGCCGCCCCAGGAGATGAATACAGGTGGTGAGCTCCCTGCCGCAGGAGGTGTGCAAGCAGAGGGTGGATGGCCACGGGCAGGGGTGTGGTAGGCAGGAGCAGCCCTGGGGCCTCAACGTGTCTGGCCATCCATCGGTCAGAAAGAAGCTGGGAGAACAGCCGTGACGCGATGCCCGCTGTGGGAACATTTCCTCCAGACCGAGGCTGGGAGGGCGGGCGGACTCGGGGCCCTGAGTCACACACTGCCCACTGGAGGTCCTGGGAGGGCCCTGGCGTCCCACTGCCTTCTCCATCCCCCTCTCAGGGGTCTTCCTGTCCACCGAGTCTGCGCCTCCAGAGTCAGACGGGCCCCTTCGTGGTGTACATGCTGGCTCCTGCCAGCAGGTGAGGAAACCCAGAAGGCAGGTTGACTCCCTCCTCCACGCCCAGGCCCTCCTCAGCGGGACATTTTATTACTGATTCGAGAGGACCAGGGCAGACGGGCCCTCGCCAGCATGGCATCCGAACCTCAGCATTCAAAACTTGGCAGGATCTGGCCCGAAACCGTCTCCCTTTTAGGGTAATGAAGGCACCCCCAGCACCCTCACCAGCAGCACGGAGTTGGTGCAGGTGGGCTCCGGGGGCCTCCTTAGAAAGCTTCTTAGGGCACCCTGCCCTTTAAAGGTTCCAGGGCATTGTCACCCCCTCCACCTCAGACTTGCACTTTCGTTGACTGAAACCACAGAAGCCCAGCAGAGAGTCCTGAAGAGGCTCGCTGGCCCCCAGCCGCCCGGTCCCTTCTGGAACCTCCCCACGTGGCAGGAGGAGGGGACGGGAGAATCAACCCTGGGTGAGGACTGGGCAGTGGCGCAAAGTGAGCTCGCTCTCGCCTCAGGCCACCAGGTCCAGACAGCAAAAACGTACAAGGGGTTAGGACTTGGCACTTGGAGAAGGTTCGAGAGTTCCTGTCACACAGGAAAGACCGTTCTGAGCCCCATCTGCAAGTGCTTGGCCTGGGGTAGGGTCCCTGGAGGTGGGGGGGAGGAGGGCGGGTGGGTCCACCCTGTCCCGAGGGGAGGGACAGTTGCAGGGAGGGGAGGCGGAAGCATGGCCAGGCCCTTCCCGAGGAGGGAGGGTGCCGGATTTTCCCCAGGCGTGGCCCGGGGTATAAAGCGCGCCGCAAGCCGGCTGCAGCCAGGGCAGCCACGGGTACGCCGGGACCTCCAGGTGCGCCGCCGCGGAGCCCGGAGCCCAGCCCCCGCTGCGATGGTGAGCCGCTCCTCTCCCCGCCCTCCCGCCTGGACGGCGCCACCCGGCCTGCCGCCCGACACCCAGGCTGAGGACGTCGCGGCAGGGTCCGGGAAGCCGCCCAAATCTGGGGGCAAAAGGGAGCCAGGAGCCCAGACCCCCCCGGGCCTCCGTTTCCCCACCTGTAGAGGGAGGCTACGTCCCCCCGCCCGCTTTCCACAGGGAGCAGAGCCAGCGGCAGGCAGGGCGGGGCCCCTCCCCGGGGCGCCGCTGACCCCCCACCGCCTGGTCCACCAGCCCCTCCGTGTCCTCCTGCTCCTGCTCTGGCCGCCCACCAGCCTGGCTCTCCACAGCCCCCCACTCCGGCCGGGGGCCCGCACCCACACAGCCGGGACCCCGCGCTGCTACTCGGCGGCGGAGCTGCCCCTGGGCCACGCCCCTCCCCACCTGCTGGCTCGAGCGGCCAAGTGGGAGCAGGCGTTGCCAGTGGCGCTGGTGTCCGGCCTGGAGGCGGCGGGCCGCCGGGGCCGGCACGCGGGGCCGCCGGCCGGGAACCAGTGCCCCGTGCTGCGCCCCGAGGAGGTGCTGGAAGCTGACGTCCACCAGCGCTCCATCTCGCCCTGGAGATACCGGTGAGAGCGGGCCTCCCTGGGCACGGGCCCCGGGGACCCCCCCCCACCCCGAGCCCCAGCGCTCTCACCTGCTGACCTCCGGCCGGCCCGCCCCACCACTGGGAGGTCAAGGCTCCCCCACGAGCTGGTCCTCGCCCAGTGTCTCAGACCTCAGCCCAGACCTCAGACACCAGGGTCCCCCTGGGAAAATTTGGGGGGCCCCCATTTGAGTCCTTGCAGGGGTGGGGCTGGGACTGGCAGGGAGAGAAGGGGCTTCTGGGTTCTGGGAGGGCCGTGGGGCACACGCACAGTCTCACTTCTTGGGCACCAGCTGCGTGCCAAACTCTCCCAGCGCCCCACACCTCCCGCTCTGCGGCCCGGAGCCGCCCCTGAGCACGTGGAGCAGCCGTGGGGCCGCGGGCAGGGAAGGGGGCGCCCGCCAGGGCTCTCTGACACCCCGCCTGTCCCGCAGCGTGGACACGGACGAGAGCCGCTACCCCCAGAAGCTGGCCTTTGCCGAGTGCCTGTGCAGGGGCTGCATCAGCGCCAAGACAGGCCGCGAGACAGCTGCGCTCAACTCGGTGCCGCTGGTCCAGAGCCTCCTGGTGCTGCGCCGTCGGCCCTGCTCCCGGGATGCGGCGGGGGTGCCCACGTCCGGGGCCTTCAGCTTCCACACCGAGTTCATCCGAGTGCCCGTGGGCTGCACCTGTGTCCTGCCCAGGTCGGCCCGGTGATCACCGGCTCGGCTCCTGGACTGGCCTCCAGGGACGCCCCTCCTATTTATGTGTATTTATCGGGTATTTATGTGCCCCCCCTGGGGCCCTGGGCAGGTACTGAGGCTCCAGGCCTCTGCTTTGAGACCTGGCCTGGGAAGGGCCCAGTCCCCGGTGCCTGGGGGATGATCCTGTGCTGGGCAGCCCCCAGCTCGAGAGGCAGTTTATCCTTTGACAAAAACAGCTGGGCTAGAAGGAACATTCTCACTCTTCTAGAACTTGCTAAAACACCTACAGAAAAGGGAAAAGGTGTTCTGATGGCCACCTCCACTTCCTGGCCCCCTGGGCTCCCCTCACCCCAGCCCCCTGGGAGGAACAAGCACCCCTGTGTTTCTAAAACAGCTGTTTATTTTACACGTGAATACGCGTTGTCTCACTGCTGAACAGTATCTCAGAGCACAGCACTGGCTGGCACAGAGCGCAGTGGGTGAAGCCACTCTCTCACCCTCTACCCTGCCTGGTGGTTAACACCCAGCTGGTCCCCCAGGGGCAGCCACTGGCCCAGATCATGGTGTGTCTTTCTAGGAAGGTCTATGCATGGACCCAGGTGCACCCAGGGCGGGGTTATGTTTTAACAGAGTGGAGCCCAGGTGTGCCCCGCTGGCCATGCAGTAGCTCCCGGGTCTGGCGATGGGCCTCGTTCCCAAAGCCCAGCCCTCTACCCACAGACATGGGTGTGGCCCCTGGGGACTACCTCCCTACCCCATGGACAGGTGTCCTGGGGTGACTTCCTGGGGGGGTCCGCTCAGGGGGACATGTCTCTGTAGCCTGGCTGAGTCATGCTCCCCCAACCCCAGCAGAGGCCCAGGCAGCTCTGGACACCCCCTTGGGCTTCTGTCCACCACGGGTGACCTGCCAGACAAGGGGCAGCCAAGCTAACGGGCACCTCCCAGCTCAGGCACCCAGCCAGCCACCTTAGAACCACCTGACCTATCACGACACAAGGTCCTGGCTCAGAGCACGTTTTGGGGCAATGAGTTTAGGGGCCCAGGAGTGCGTGGCCTCAGCAGTTCTGGATCAGCTACGATGCCCGCTTTGGAGCCTCAGTCCCCACACCTCTGGCGCACGTCAGCTCTAAGGGCTGTGGGGCTGCAGGGCAGTTGTCTGCACCCCCCTGCCACTTTCACCTGCTGAGTGACACCTACTGTGTGCAGGGAAGAGGGGAGGGGTCTCAGAAGGCTACCCGAAGGAAGTAACCTTTATCTTGAGCTTGGAAGGAGTCTTCAATCAGCACTTACTGAGTTTCTGCCCTGTGCCCAGGACTGGGATCAGAGCTGTGAACAAAATGGATAGCTCCCCACCTGCCCCGTGGGTGACCGACAACCACGGCACCATCAGCGAAGCCCTGGGCTGGTTGGTGGTGAAGGGATAAGGGAAGGGAGAGGGGCTGCAATGGAGTCCACCTGAGCACCACCTGAGTGGCCATCCAGGGCCCGGTGCTCCAGGCAGAGGGGATGGCCTGTGCACAGGTTGAGAAGGCGGCCTGCCTGTGCCCGGGGGTCATTGTGGCTGGAGCCCAGTGGGCGGGGTGACAAGAGCAGATGGGGGCGGGGGCCAGAGACAGTGTCCGTCCTGGTCTATGGGAGCCTGTGGGCTCCGAGCCGGGCACCGGGTGGGACAGGGCAGCGCTGCGAGTGGCCTGGGAGTGGGGGCGGAGGAACGGTGGGCCGACTGGATTTATGCTGAAGAGTGTTGGCTGACAGGCAGTGTGCCCTCCAGGCCACAGGTCCCTAGAGACCCCCAGCTCTGAAAGTGTGAGAGCAAGAGGTGAGCGATTTAAGGGCTTTTCCAGACGTCGGGGGAGTGGGTGCCGGGGAAGGAAGGGGCTTCCCAGGCTGGGGTGTGAGCTGAAGCCAGGCAAAGCTTCGGGGCCACAGGGGCTCCTGGCCCCGCCATGGCTACTGTGGTGTGTGTGCGGTGTGTGCGAGGGGGGCGTGTATGGTGTGTGGGTGTGTATGTGTTACAGAACCCACTTTGGGTTCACTCACCCACTGATTACTCCCCCACCCTCCCTCCCTCCCTGCC
>NW_006796283.1:3319069-3324167 GCF_000442215.2 Lipotes vexillifer
GTCTTTAAAAACCTTTCCCTGAAAGCCACCAGGGAGTTGGGGGGCGTCTTTTGAGCACGAGCTGCCTGGACTCCTTGCTTGGTGCCTGCAATAAACCCTGCACCTGCCTTCACACAACGCATGTCAGCAGACTGGCTTTGCTGTGCACGGGTGAGCAGACCCGAGTTTGGTTTGGTAACAATTTTGGCGACCTGGCTGGAGCGGAAGTCCCAAGTGGGCACCTTGCCCACGGCACACTGGCCCCAGGGTGGTCCGAGGGGTGCTCCAGCAGGTGGGTCCTAGCAGATCAGGGAGCTTGGGGGACACACACACCCTCCCCCCCAGACCTGAGACGTTCTTTTCCAGAGTAGAAACACAAACAGTTGGAATTCCAGATACGTGTTTCATGGAACAGGCGATGCACCGAGATCCCAGTGCCAGTGAGGAAGATGACAGCCCAGTTGCCGGTGAACCCGAAGGAGTCTGCAGAAAATGGGGTGCCCTGGGCTGGGGGCTGCCCACCCCCACCCGTCTGCAGGAGAAGCCCTCGAAGCTTTGGCGGGACGGGAGTGGCTCGAGGCCCTGGTCACACGACCTCATCAGTCACCGGCATGGGGTTTTCCTGGGGGCCACCCACAGGGACCCCTGCCACCTCCTCCTCACTCGGCTTCTTGCGGGCCTCGGCTGGGGGCCGGGGCGGGGGGTTGCTGGGTGGCTGCTTGATGGTGCCCCCCACCTGCGGCCGCTCCTTGGGCTTGGTCTCGATGGGGGTCCACTGCTCCCCGTGGATAGCCGCCTGCAGGACAAGGAGGGGCTGGGCTGGGGTCCTCCCAGGCAGTCCCCGCCCCGCCATACGGCCTCCCCGCCCCTGCGCTCCCCCACCCCAGCCAGAAGCCAAGACACGACCGAATTCAGTGACTGGAGCTCAGAGAGGTTATTTGATGGGCCTGAGGCCACACAGTTGGAACCCAGCTATTTCACCACAACACAAGGGGCCCCACAAGGGCGAGGGGTGCTGAACCCCAGGGATCCTGAAAGATCCCCTGGAGGCAGCTTCCAGGTGCACAGCCCAAGACCAGCCTTCTGCCCAGGGACTGAGGGCCAGGAGCAGGACAGAAGCCCAGGCCCGAGTGGCCGTGATGCTGAGCTGAGGCCGGCAGCTCTGGGTGAGGGGGGTGGGGAGAGGCCCAGGAGGGTGGCCAGGGAGGCCAGGGGCCCAGGTGTGTTGAGGAGGAAGAGGGCACAGCCCAGGGAATGTGCTGAAACGCAGACTCCAGGGCCAGAGGCCAAGTGGACCTAAGAACGTGTATCTTTGGTTTTGTATCCCCTAATACATTAGTTGATACAAAAAAACATGTGACAGCATACACTTTATGAAGCATAAGAATAAAGTGAATTTCTAGAATCACACCTCCTAAGTTAAAAACTAGAACACTGGGGCTTCCCTGGTGGCGCAGTGGTTAAGAGTCCGCCTGCCAGTGCAGGGGACACGGGTTCGAGCCCTGGTCCGGGAAGATCCGACATGCCGCGGAGCAACTAAGCCTGTGCGCCACAACTACTGAGCCTGTGCTCTGGAGCCCGCGAGCCACAGCTACTGAAGCCCGTGCACCACAACTACTGAGCCCACACGCCTAGAGCCCGTGCTCCACAACAAGAGAAGCCACCGCAATGAGAAGCCCACGCGCAGCAACAAAGACCCGACGCAGCCAAAAAATAAATTAATAAATTAATTAAGAGAAAAAAAAAAAAAACCAAACTAGAACACTCTATCCCAGAAGGTAAAACTAGAAAGTTGAAGGAAGAGAGTGCAGGAAAATATGGCATACGGGCAGGGAAAGCCATTTTTAAAAAGCAGAAACTATAAAGCAAATAAATATATTAGACAGACAGACTTCTGCTCAGGGAAGGATTCATGGACAAAGTTAGATCCTTAATAGAGAAGGAGGAGTACCCACAATGGCTAAAACTGACAAAGGATTCACAATTAAAATACACGTGACATTCCTGCAAACTAACAAGAAAAAGACAAAACCCCAGTAGAAAAATGGGCAAAAGATCTGAACAGGCAGCGTAGACGCACTCAGACAGCTGAAGCGAATGAGGCGGCGGCCAGCTCGTAAGCAGCGGAGCAATCAAGTCGAAATCATCAGGCCCTGTCAGCCTGACTGAAGCTGGTGGCCGTGGTGGGGCTGGAACCGCGACTCGGCGGGTCAGGGGCACCACGCGCAGGAGAACAGCGAGCGTCCGGCAGCCTGCGCCTGGTGGGGCCCCCGCCCCATCCCTACCGCCCCCTGCCCTGCTGTAAAGGTGGCCTCGTGCAGCCTCGCTGACAAGGGGCCCTTTGCGTAACCTGGACTCCAGGCAAACCCAGCCCCAAGGGTTCTGCACGTGGCATCTGCCCTGCTCACGAGCCCCTGACAGCATCCCGAACTGGATGGATCCCAATCCAGGCCGGGCCTGCCGGCCGTGTGACCTGGGCCAGCCACGTCCCCTCTCTGAGCTTCCGCCGCTTGTCTGTGAAGTGGGGGCCCCACCTCCCACCTCGCAGGGCTGCAGCGCAGGTTACGGAGGACGTAGGGGAACGGCCAGCACGTTAGATGGGCCAGAATGGAGGCTACATCGGAACTGTCCCCGCGACGTGAGCAAGGACACGGGTTTGGCCTGCAGGCCCAGCCACTGGGCCACGGCTGTCAAGGACTGGCGGGGCTGACCACGGAGGACACTACTCACCAGCAGGTAGATGCTGCTTGCGATGGCCAAGCAGGCTGTGCCCAGGATGGTGGCGAGCAGGAAGCCGGCAGGTACCGACAGCCTGGGGAGGGGGTGGAGGACGGAAGACAGTCAGAAGCGGGGTCTGCAGCCCCAGGCCTTGGTCAGAGGCCACAGGATCTCAGGACAAAGCCCCCAGCACCTTGAGTGGAGGGGATGCCCACTGCTGCCCAGGCTGGGCTTCTAACTTCGGCCCTGGAGCTGTTCTCTGCCGGGTTTGCACAGGGCAAACCGGGCAGACATAGGGGCAGGGCGCTGGGCCCCCAGCCGCCACCCAGGAAGGAGGCCCAAGCAGCTGCAGAGGCGCTGTGCGTGGCGGTCTCCCCGGCAGCAACCACCAGACTCATTGTGGGATGGCTGAGCCCAACCGCCCAGCTGAGCCCAGTCAACCCCAGGACACTGATTATTCCTGACTCAAGCTACCAGGTTGGGGCGAATCATTACCCTGTAAGTAATGACGGATACAGGTTTAGGGAACCTCTGGCAGAGCCCGGGAGGGGCCTAACTTGACCCCAGCAGGCCCCTGCTGGCGGTGCTGGCGATCCCAAGTGGGCAGAGACTCACCCAAGGTGCAGGAAGGCCCGGATGTAGTAATTTCTGGTGAGGGGCCCGAACACCTTCACCGCTCTGGTCAGGTACTTTTGTCCGCTAGGAAGAGGGCGGGAGGGGGGACAGACCGCGTCCAGCTCAGCACACCCCACCGCCCACGCCGGCCCAGAGCGCCCGGCTCTTCCTCCCAGGGGCCCGGGGGCTCAGCAGCTGGGCAGACACCCAGTGGGCTGGCGCTGGGGACAGGACCAGGCTCCCGCGTGGTTACAGCTCCTGCGGAGGCCGCCAGGGCAGGGCAGGGAGACTCACCGCCTCTCCATGGTGGAGCCCTTGCCTCTCTTACCCCGCGGGTACTCCAGCAGGCAGATCAGCACACCTGCCGCTCTGAAGCTGCGGTTAAGGAAGAGCCCAGCTCAGCCTGAGGGGCCGCAGTGAGCCCCCTTTGCTGATGAGACGAGAGGTGCGGCCGCTGCCTGAGGTCATGCAGCTGGGAAACAGCTGGACGGGATTCCCATAGCTCTGGCCACTTTGCTGCCTTCTTTGCTGTCCTGTGCCCTCCCTCCCCCCACGCCTGCCTTGGCCTCCAGAGAGCCTGTAACAGCTGGGCTGGCGGGGGGAAGGGGGGACCGGGTCCACTCGTGGATAGGCCCGGCCGGCTAGGGAGGGTGGCTGATAGACGGGGGTGTGGAGGGGATCCCGAGCATTCCCGAGGCCTCAGTGCCACCCTCAGGGGGCACTGACACCTCCCCCCCCCGCCAGGGCCCAGCCCGGTGGGTCTGTCACCTCCCTGCTCTGAGCCCCTCCTGCCTTCCGGGGGCAGTGGCATCTCTACCCCCCCGCCCCGACCTGGGGTGTGCAGCGGGAGGATACATGGAGTATGCGCCCAGGTACCACTGGGCAAACTGGCCGGCCGTGGCCACAATGCCCCCGGTGATGAGGACTGTGGACAGAGGAGAAGCAGGTTAGCAGGTGCCCCACCCCACGCCTGCAGGGGCTCCGGCCACCCCCCTGTGCTCCCCCTCCCCCAGAGGGGCCACCGCTGCACCACAGAGCTGCCCTCTGTCCGCCACTGTGTTAGCCCAGGAAGGGGACCCAGGCGGGTGCAGCCCCTGGCTGGTGATGGGGAATGGCCGTAGGCATGGGGGTCGGGACGCCTTCCCCTGGGAAGCAGCATTCGAGCCAGGGAGGGGCCTGAGGAGCTGCTGAGGTATGTGTGGGAGAGAAAAGGCCTGGGCTCCAGCCTGGACACACTCCCCAGGCCACTGACCCTCAACACGCTGAGTGTTTGCTCGATGCATTTAAAGACTGCACTGTTGGTTGCTGACTTTGTACCGGCTGCGTGGACGTTCTCTCCCGGCTGGGGGTGTCCTGGACGACCCCATTCGTGTGTTTTGTCTCATGCAGTTCTGAGCGGACTTGGTCTCTCCAGCCCTTTACCTGCAGCCCTGTGTGCGCCTCCCACCAGTTCTGAGTGGACTTGGTCTCTCCAGCCCTTCACCTGCAGCCCTGTGTGTGCCTGCCGCGGGCGAGCGTATCTCTGTCTTTCCTCCCCAGTAATTATTTTCTTTTCTATTGCGGTAAAATCAGTGAACAGCTCAGTGGCGTGAAGCACATTCACATTGTTGTGGCACCGTCCCCACCAACCGTCCCCAGGATTTCCAGTCATTTATTGAGGTATAATGATTACATAAAGTGCACAGACTTTTTACATGTGTGACCCCCTACGTGATCTCCACCCGAATCAAGATTCCCGCCACCTCAAAAAGTTCCCCGAGGGCCCTTTTTTGCTGAACCGCAGGTT
>NW_006796283.1:3324293-3327138 GCF_000442215.2 Lipotes vexillifer
TGAACCGCAGGTTTGTCCAGGCCCTTCCCGCGGTGGTTTGCATGGAGCTCCAGCTCTTTGTCTTGTTGGGTAGTTTCCTACTGTGTGAATCCACCACGATTTATTTATCCATTCTCCTGTCTTTGGGACGTGTCAGTTGCTTCTGGTCTTGGGCTATAATGAAAAAGCTGATAGAGCTGAATTCTCTATAGTTTAAGCAATCTGATAGTGAATTTAACCTTTTATCGACTGTGATTGCAGGTAACTTACTTTGCTATCTTGTGTGTGTTTTCTCTTGAACTATTATAGCTTTTCTGGTTGCTTCTCCTGCCTTCTGCTGACTCGATCCAACTTTCATTTTAAAATTCCTCTTCCTGAACCACATGTGGACTTTAGAAGCTTTAACTTCAGTCTCACCCCAAACTGCCCACGATTATTAATTATTTACAGTCAGTGCCTCAGGCTGGTGTTGCCGTCCTCCTCTCTGGATCCAGCTTCGCTCTCGCTGTAGCACATCCTTCAGTAGTTCTTTCCGGTGACCTGAACTTCCTGGTCAGTGGGCCCTGTGGCAGCCCCCACCCGCCCCATGCGCAGTACAGGCCTGAGTTTCCAGCGGTTTTGTCTTGTTTGAGACTTTTTTCGTCCAGGCTCCAGTGGCAGATGGTACAATTTCTTGCGGGGGATGATCTTTTGGTCTGTTTCTTCCCGGCTCTGGCCTCAGAATCTCACCGGGTAAAAGCCCTGACTCCTGGCGCCCCTCCCTTCGGCCCCTGAACCCTCATCATCTTCCGCCGGTGTCAGGCTCAGCTACGTTCATGTTCACGCTTGCTGTGCTGTCAGCGCCTCCCTGAGCTGGAGGAGGGAAGAGACATTTCCCCCGCAGTCAGGCAGCACCATGTCCACTCGACCTGGGGGTGTAATTTCCTTGGCCTGAGCCTCCATCATTAGCAAGAGCCTCAGCTCCCATGGGGCTGTGGTCTCACGATGGGGATGGAAACTTCAGCTAGTGGTGAACAAGGTGAACGTGGGCAGAGGTGCTGGCTACGTCAGGCTGCGTGCTCTGGAAAGACTTCTCTGAGCCGGGTGGGCGTGAGCTGAGAGGTGGGCTTCAGGAGGAAGTCGCTTCCGCAAAGGCCAGGGTGGGTGGGCCCCAGAGGACTAGAGGGCCAGGGGTGGAGCGGTCGGAATCGGAGGGGACATGGTCTGATTAGATGGGACTTTTGACAATAAAAAGGGCCCACGGGCTGCGATGCTCGTCGGGCCTGGCCTGGTCAGCCCAGAGGGCTGTAGTTAGTACTGAATCAGGAGGAAAAGTCAGCAAAAGGAGGATTTTGGAGCCAGAAGGGGCTGGCTGACAAACCGCCCCTTTTGATGGAGGAAGCTGAGCCGTAGTCATTGCAGCGGGGGATGGTGGGGGGAGAGGACAGCTCTGCGCAGAAGCGAGGACAGCCAGGTACTGACCCACTGAGTTCTCGGCCATTGAGACGCCAAAAGGGGGCCTGTCTGCCTGGGCACAAATCTTGGGGCTGGTGCCCCAAAGCTGCCCACCTCCCAAAACACGACCTTACAGTGCTCCCCTCCACACCCAGCTCCACTGGCTCCCCCAGTCCCCAAGATGGGCATGGGGGCCTCGGGGTGGGTCCCAGGTAAACGGTGGTGGGCTGAGACCCTCCTCATCACCATATCCCCCAGTCCTCCCACCTGCCCACTCGGACTGGGTGTGGGGCCTTCCTGGGAGGGGCAGAGCCGTGAGCGGCGTCTTCTTGCTTCAGGCCTCGCTGCCTCCTGAGAGGTTCCTGAGTCTGTACAGCATGGGCTTCCGCCCCCGTGAGCGCAGGGCGGCGGGGTGACGGCGCTGTCCCTCCCCAGAAGCAGCGGCAGGGAGCTGGGTGGGAGGAGGTCACATGGCTGTTTCCAGCCGCCTTGTGCAATGGCCTTCTGAGCAGACTCAGGGCTGGGCCCCAGAGACAGACCGGTCGCCCCCCATGGGCCAAGTCCAAGGCCAGGAGGCAGGAGGAGCCCACCTCCACACCCCAGGACCCCGGGGCAGGAGGGGCCAGTCCAGGCAGGGGTGGGTCACGCCAGGTTTTCCCAACCCTGCTGGGCGGTGACTCTCCGGAAACCACGGGGCGGGGGTGGGGGTGGCAAACGCTCCTTCCCCCGACTGTAACTTCCTCTTGTGACGGGGGTGGGGGGGTGGGGGTGAGGGTGGTGGAGTGAAGCGACAGAGGATGGGGTGTGGGTGTGCACGGGTCTGCAGGGGCAGGAGGGCCCCGGATCCCCCTCCCCAGCTCCAAGGCTCCGCTAGGAGGCTGCTGCCTGCTCCCAACACAGGCCCCCAGACTCCTTCCCGCTGGAGCCTCCAGTCTCGGAGCCCCCACCCCCAGGCTTCAGTTCCCACTTCCTGGCCTGCAGCCCAGGGTCTCTGGCTCCTCAGGACCCTCTCCCGCCCCCTCTCCAGCCTGCCCCTTCCTCCTTTCCTCGGCCATAGCCTGGGGCCTCCAGGCCCCCACTTCCCCAGCCCGGGTTCCAGCCTGGACTGCCGCGGAACCCCTCACCCCAGGCGCAGCTGCCCTCTGCAGCCCCGCCCCCAGTGCGGCAGCCCCCCCACTCACTGAGGCCGGACGCCAGCGCCTGCTCGTTGGCCCACATGGCCCACTCGATCTGCCCCATGGTGGCGATCCGGCTCGGACACGGCTCAGGCCCTTCGTATCCCGCGTCCCCAGAGCTCCGCCTGCCTCCCGCCCCGAGTCCCCCGAGTTCCGGCACCGCCCAGCCCCGCCCCGCCGCTGGCCCCGCCCCAGCCCCGGTTCCCCGGGCGGCAGGCAGGCCTGGCGGTAGGTGGGGGCCCATTGCTCCCCGGAGC
>NW_006796283.1:3327148-3359623 GCF_000442215.2 Lipotes vexillifer
CGTCCCCCACCCCCCCGCCACGAGAGCCTGGGACCTGGAGCTCAGGAAGGGGCCCTACCCAGCCGGCCCAGGCCTTCCCCCGTGCAAACCCAGCCAGCTCGGCCGCAGTGGTCTCGGGGCTTCAAGCCGGGACCCCTGAGCCTCGTGCGGATCCCTCCCCGGAGGTCAGCGCAGGCCCAGCCTCTGCCTCATCCGGCCCTGGGCTAGTGCAGGTGTGAACAGGTGTGGCCTCTGCAGGCAGCCCTTTGCTCAGAGACTAACTTGGGAGGGGTGGTGCTGAAAGTGTGGGAAGCCTCTGAGAAATTCCGGAGTGCAGGGGTGCTGGGCCTGTCCGCTCTCACCTCCCTCCTCTGACCCCTGCTTCAGGGTCAAGGTCAGAGTGCTCAGATGCCCTTCCCCTCCTCACCCCAGCTGGATTAGGACAATGGGGAGGGATGCGAAAGGTGAGGTCGCTCAGGTCAGGGGAATGGAGACGCTCACTTGGAGCGAGGGCTCTGGTCACGCAGACCCACAGCTTCGGGCTGAGTAGGGGCTCATGCCCCAAAGACGCTTCCCACCTCCCTTCCTGGACGGAGCTTAGAGCCAGGCCCAAACCGCGTCCCCAGCCTGTCAGCCTGAGTGATCATGTCCACCACGGTGGTGGCAACGGCCATGGGGCAGGGTCAGCTTAGCACCCCATATGTGGCTGGGCAACAGAGGGCGAGCTGGGGGCAGAAGTCGAGTCCCCAGCCCCATCTCCCGCCGTGCCCTCCCAGCCCCCTCGGTGAGCTCTGCCTGGACCAGGAGAAAGCATGCTCGTTGAACTGCCTTTACTGCGGCCTTGGCGCTGCTCCCCGGTCCCCACAGACCCCAAAAGACACTGGTCTTTTTGTGAAGACACCCTGTACCCACTCGGGGGCCTGGGCTCAGGGTCAGGCGGAGCACTTCATGGGGGTGTCCTGAGGTCGCACCCTGTGCAGTGACCCGTGCTCCAGCTCCGAGAGGGGACCCCTGACACGCCGTCATCTCCAGTGGTCAAGCTGCTGTTGGGGGCAGTGGAAGTGACCCCCGAGTTCAGGGCTAGAGCCCTTTATTGGCGATGCACTGGCAGCTCCCCACTGGCCGGCTCGGTCCCCCAGTGCTTGGATCTGGAACCAGGCTCCCATCTCAGCAAGGTGCTGGGCGCAGGTCGGGGAAAGGTGAGGCACCTGGGGGCCCCGCTCCTGACCGCCTGGGCACCTGCAGGCGTCATCCCACTGTCCAACTCGGCCACAGCACACTGCCCGGCCCGGAGCCAGGCGGCCACCCACAAATCCCAACAAGCGCGGCCGGGCAGCCGCCACACCCAGTTCCCAGTCCCAGCAAAGCGGCCCCTTCTCCCAGCGGCGGCCAGGGCTCCGTCGAGGAGGCGGTCAGGCGGCTGCCTTTGGCAGACCATCGGGACCCAGGAGGTGAGCGCCAGGGTCATCCAGGACTTGAGGCCCGGGTCCCACCTAGGGGGTTGAGGAATCAACGTCAGGGCAGGTGACAGGGAGCGACTTCCTTCCAGGAAGTGCCGGGCCCAGGGACCAATCCTCCAGCACAGCCTCGGTCCCTCCGGGCAGACCTGGGGTGGTCGGTAGAGGCCAAGGCCTGGGTGCACAGGTCACGGGTCTGGGAATTGGATGGATGTGGTGGAAATCCCGGCCCTGCCACTCGAGCAGGGGCCCTGATCTGTTCTGGGGGTCCCCACATTCCAGCCCCACCTTCCCCTCCCCTCAGCCTGGGGCTGAGCCCGCAGGGCACGTGCGGTGCGCGGCCAGGACTCACCTGAGTGGCAATGATGTATTTGATGCCGCCGGGGGTGGGGTCCATACCCAGCGCAGCCTTAAGCTCATCCGAGAGCGGGACAGGCTCCACGGGCAGCCCCTTCAGAAACCTAGGAGACAAGGCAGGACTGGACGGGGAGTGCAGGGATGGGGCATGTGCGGAACAAGCAGATCCAGGACGGAACACGAAGCGGTCGCCGGGGGCTGGGGGGTCGTGACTACCGACGGAGTCGGGGCCTCTGGGGCTGACGGACAAGGGTGCCCAGCATGTTCTTAATGCCCCGGGCTGTACACCTCAAAGTGCTTAAATGGTGGCTTTACGTTACGAGCATTCACCAGGCACACAGACGCTGAGAGGGAAGGCCGAGGGCCTGGCACCGTCACTGAGGGGAGGGTTTCGGGAAACCTCCACGAGGCTTTGGTGCCGCCTCTCACCCTGGCCCACGGCTGCTGCTGCGCACGTTGGGGGACACGGCTTAAGAAGAAAAGGCCTCAGCTGACGCTCGGGTTGGTGCTTAAACCTACAAACCACCCCCAGGGTGACCAGGGCGATGAGTCCTCGGTCGTGGGGCCGGTCCCCCGTGGTGTGGAAGGTAGCATATCCGGCTCTTCCCACCAGAAGTGGCACCACCCCCTCTAGGTGACAGATCAAAGGGCCCCACCCACACTTCCCGCGCCCCTAGTGGGCAGGCGTCCCCTCACTGAGAACTGGGTCCCTTAAACAGCGGCGAGGAAGAAATCCAGACGCCCTGCCGTCACAGGAGCTGCAGGCGGCACGTGCGTGCCCCCGGGGCTGGACCGAGCGGAGTAGCGTCCGCGGTCACAGAGAGGCACACGTGGGACACACCGCCTGTGGTCCCACAGGTCCCTGCCTGCCATGGCCTCCCGGGAGGGGGCCCACAACTCACTTGTCTCCGTTCGACTCGGGGGGGAAGCTGTGCCTCACGGCAGCCGCAAACTCGGCCACAGTGTCGTCCAGGGTGAAGATCACAGCGTTGGCACCCGCGTCAAACGTGTATGCCACCTGGAGACACGAGGTCCGACCGGCTCAGACCAGCTCCCAGGGCCTGCAGGCCACCCACTCGAGACGAGGGTGGGGGGTCGTGCAACCAACACGAGAGCGAGAGGGAGCTGCGGCCCCCAGGGAAGGGCTCATGGCCCGGCGCGCCCCGGCCCCGCACCTGCCTTGGTCTGCCCGTGGTGTGCGTTGAAGAGGTGAACCAGGTGGATGACGCGCCGGGACGTGTCGCTCAGGTAGGAGATGGGCGGGAAGGTGTCCATGCAGGTGGCATGGAACTGGTTGCTGTCCTTCATGGTCAACTGGCCAAAGGCCTGGAAGTCGCGCTCCCTGATGCAGCGGGTCATCTCGGCCATGCGTGCCGGCACCAGCGCCTCGGCCCGGAACTGCAAGGCAGGTGGCCGCTCCGTGAGCCGAGCAGAGCCACAGGGCCCGGCTTCCAAGCGCCCTGGGAGCCACCCGCCCAGCCGGCCGCGGCCTCACCCTGAGCAGGGCGCTGGTCTCCACGCTGGTCTGCATGCCCACCGTGCTGCCCGTCGGCTTCCTCTCGGTGCTCACCTGCGGCGAGGGAGGGAGATGTGCGCCACGCCCGCGGCCCCAGGAGCTGCGGAGGCCCTCCCACCCCCAGCTTGGCCCTCCGGCTCACCACGAGGACGAGGACACGGAGCTCCGGCCAGTGTGACTCGGGGGCCACCTGACGGGCGATGCTGTCCTTCCCATCGGCCCGCTCCCCCATCTGCCACTCCACGAAGCCGCCGTACAGGCTGCGGCAGGCGCTGCCCGAGCCCCTGCGGGCCACTTCTGACAGGTCGCTCTCCACGCCATAGACCTGGGCCAGGGCGTAGGCTGCAGGCAGTGATGGGGGCAGGGAGGCTCAGACAGGCTGCAGGGGCGCCGGCCTGTGCTCAGTGCCACAGGAGGGGGGCACCCGGGGGATGGAGGCTCGGCCCCCAGCTCCACGGCTGGCATCCAGCACCCACGTGCTCACGCACTCACCCTCCGCAGGGGGCTCTGGCGGGAGGCCTGTGTGCCGAGGGGCCGGAGAAAGCTTCTCTGAGAAGCTCTGAGGGGTGCTGTTTGGGGCAGGGCCCAACGCACAGAGGGCAAAAAGTGTGCGTGCACGCCTGGGGCTGCTGGCAGCGCTGGGCACAGGGCCAGACTTGGTCAAGGGTCTGATGCCAGGATGCGGACCTGGGGGTCCACGAGGCAGGCCGTCTGCCCCCGATGCAGCCTGGCTCACTGGTCTCAGGCTACGTGGAGGACGTGACTCAGCTGCCCACCTCTGTGGTAAGTGCCTTTGCCCCCAGGTCGGGGGTGGGGGTCCCTGTTGGAGAGTGAGCCAACAGAGGGGAGGGCAGAGCAGAGATCCAGAGGGAGAGATGGGTTCCCAGTAGGCCGTCCGAGAGCCTGGAGCTGGCCACAGCCCTTGGGATTCTGCTATGTAAGCCAAGAAGTCGACCCCACTTAGTTTAAGCCAGTTTGAGGGGCGTTCCATCACGCACAAGGTCCTATACGCGGAGCTCAGCATTCAGACATGTGACACAGCTGAGGCCACGGCCCTATGCCCGGGGCACAGCACTGGGACCCATCCGGGGCACCCACCTAGGCAGGCGTAGCCTGCCGCTGAGGAGGCCAGGCCCGCGCCCGTGGGGAAATTGTTCACCGAGGCCACGTGCACCTTGTAGCTGAGGCTGAGGGGCAGCGGGTCCTCGTGGCCGTCGCTCCTCCGCTTGCGGGCCAGGCGACGGACTACGGGGACAGGAGACAGCGCCTTGGGTAAGCACGGCGGGGACCGGCCTCTGTCCGAGCTCCGCATGCAGACCTCCTTCTCGGGAGACCCCAGGCCCCAGGCCCCAGGCCCGGACCCAGCTGTGCTGACGGGTGTCCGCGGCCCCTGGGGCGTGGGAGGTACAGGGGGTGGGGTGGGGGGTGGCGGCGGCAGCGCCTTCTGTGCACTCGGACCCGCCCAGCGCGAGGAAGGGGCACAGGGGAAGGAGCGGGCCTGGCCTGACCCCAGCATCCCCAGGGCCCCCACTCACTCTCCCTCAGGCAGGCCTGGAGGCGCGGCTGCCCCACATCCTCCTCCCGGCCGTTTAGCCAAATTCGGTCCTCTGTGAAGTCCCTGTTGATGGCGGCCGTTGTGGTGGTTTTTAACTGGGAAAGAAAGTGCAGGGCCTCCTGGGTGGCGGGCATCGGCCAAGCACCCCTCTCTGTGGGGGCCTCTCCGGCCCTGGTCCCTCCTGGGCGCCCACTCAGGGCAGTGGCCTTGCTGGAGGTGGAGGCCAAGGCGGGCCGGGCTCAGGCGGTGGGAGCACCCCATGGGCATCCACTACCCAAGGCGTGGCCCATGCTCCCATCTCCTGGCAGAGAATGCAGGGCAGGGACCTCCTAGGAGGGGGCCAGGCGTGTGCATGCCTGTGCGCTGAGCACTCCTCACAGCGGGTGATGCGACGCACAGTGTTCGTTGGCTGGGGATTCACTGCCACCATCTGTTAACAAAGGTTTTGTAAATATTTTTTCGGTGTGTATTGCCAGCCCAGGCTCACCTGATCCTGGTGCAACGTGACACTCAGAGAGGAGTTGATGGGCAGGATCAGCTCCTCGTCTCGCTTTCCCCCTGGAACACATGGCCCACGGCAAAGCCAGTCAGTGTCCCAGCCCAGCAGACTGGCGCACTGTTGCTCCCGCCCACCAACGCCCCACCCCTTCCCACCCCCACTGCCACCCCACAGCTCCCCAGCTGCCTGGACCCTGCTGTCTCACTGCACAATCTAAGTCCTCTTCCTGCTGTGCCCCCGCCTTCAGGAAACCCTCCTGGATTGCTCCCCCACTTCACTTAGCTCCCGAGAGCAGGGCTGGACCCCTTGCTTCAGTGCTTCTGTTTCGTCTTTGACTCACTCAACAAATAGCCTTGGAGTGCCTACCAGGTTCTGAGTGCTCTGATTATAAGGCCCTTGCCTTTTCCTCCCAAACAGAAGGAGCCCCAGTTACTGAAAACTCTTCAAATCTCCCTGTTCGTACCCCCTAGAGACAGCATTCCCCCCACTTCCGCTGAGCACTTCCACTCCTGTCATATCACAGCAAACACAGGAAACCTTCCAGAAAGTCCAAAATTTCAAATCCATTGTTAGGCACTGGTGCTGAGCTTTTGTGCAGGGTCTTTGGCGTGGCAGACAGTTACGGGACACAAGAAAGACGAATACTGGTAGGTAGTACAGGAAAGTCCAGAAGGATCCCCCATAAACACGCCCAACTGGTTTCTGACAAAAGTGCAAAAGCAGTTCCTCGGATGAGGCACAGCCTCTTCCGAAAAGACTGCTGGGTCACTGGACATCACCACTGAGCAGAGCTGAGCCCCACAGCTCAGACCTTGGACAAAAAAAATCACTCAGAATGAATCAGACTTAGATTTCAAACGTAAAACCCTAAAACTTTTAGGAAAAAACATAAACAGTCTTCAGGACGTAGGACTAGGAAAGACGTCTCTGACTTGGTACCAAGGATGGAGAAGATGACCCACTGGGCCCTTTTAACAACTTCAGCCCCTTTGAAAGACCCTGTCAGGAGGATGGAGAGAGAAGCCACACGGTGGGAGAAAATATCTGCAAACCACACATCCAGCAAGAATTAGTATCTAAAATACAAAGCGAACTTTCAAAACTCAACGGTAAAAAGCAGACAATTCAGTTAGAATGTGGACGAAAGTCCTAAAGAGACATTTCACGTAAGACTCTCAGAAGGCAAGCAAATGAGCACTGGGAAAGCTGTTCAACATCACTGAGCGGCAGGAGAACAGAAATTAAAGCCACGGTGAGATGTTACCACACACCCATCAGAATGGCTAAAATAACAGCTGGTGACAACACCGCATGCGGAAAAGCTGGATCACACCTACATTATATGTTGTTGGTAGGGATGAAAAATGGTACAGCCACGCAGGAAAAGTTTGTTTCTTTCAAAAACCAAACATGCAACCACCCTATGGCCCAGCAACTGTACTCCGGGCCATTTATGCAGAAAAATGAAAACTTATGGTCACACAAAAACCTGTACAGAAAAGTTTACGGCAGCTTTATTCATAATTGACCCAAACTGGAAACAGCCCAGCTGCCTTGAAAGGGCATATGGCCAAGCAAACTGTGGCCCCTCTACGCTGGGAACGGAACAGGAGGGAAGAACTGACTCCAAGATTCACCCGGGCGACTCTCCAGAAACTAGTGAGCAAGGAGAGCGAATCCCAGGAGCATTCCTGAGACCAGAACAAGACAGACACGGAGAGCAGGTCGAGGTGGCAGAGTGGGCGTGACCATGGGAGCCAAGCCCCCGCGGGGACGCGCGTCCTGTGTGGACTGTGTCTCCCTGTGTCTAGTCCCGCGGGGACGGACGTCCCGTAAGGACAGTGCCCCCAGGTGTCCCGGCTGCAGGTGGTGCCCAGCTCCGCGATCGCACTGCCCTGCCGGGTGGAGGGCGCGGCGGGTCCTCACACCTGTACGCGGACACACAACCTCATCTAGACGAGGGCCCAGCCCACCTGCCGCGGGCGGAGGACCCGGTCCACCGCCCAAAACGGCCCCTCGGAGCCTCAGTTTCCCCGTCCGCAGGGCCCCCACATCCCGCGCCCCGAGGCCCGCCACTCACAGTACTTGATGACCGCGATGTTGACCGGCGCGGTGCAGGTCACCACCTCGAGCCGCTTCTCCGAGGCCATGGCCGAAAAACCAGCGCGACCCCAGCTCCCGGCAGCAGGCCTTTCCGACCCGCGCCGCAGCCAGCCCTGCGATTGGTCCGCGTCGCCCCACCTGCTCGCGTGCCGCCCAATCAGCGGCGGGCCCTGTCCACGGTCCACCTCTCAGCCAATGAGCGGGATCGGACGATGGACTGCCGACGCCGAGCCCGCCCCCGCGGGCCAGCGGACGCGCTCCGGCTCTGCGCAGGCGCGGGGATCTGTCCCAACGCGGTGTCCGCGCAGGCGCCGGCTCTGCGCAGGCGCGGGGTTTGCGCAGGCGCGTGGCGGCGGCCTTACCGGTAGCGCGCGGGTCCCTGAGGCGGAAGACTCGGCGTGAAAGCTGCTCTCAGCTCGGTGGGACGCGGGCCCCGCAGCCCGGGGTTCCCATAGACTCCCCACCCCCTGGTTCCTGGGTGGCGGGCTGCTAAGGGAGGAGCTCCTTCGGAGATAGGTGCTTACAAACCCCGCTCCCCCTTTTTTAAGCTCCATTTAAGCAAGGATTCTTTTTTCCTGGTTGAAATGGGTTGCCACATTTATATTGACTCTTTTATTGCTGTAAAATGTACCGTTTTAACCACTTTTAAGCGTGCAGTTCTGTGCCATTAAGTATCTTTATGTCGCTGGGCAACCATGCCCATCCTCCATCTCCGGAACGTTTTCATTTTCTTAAACTGGAACTCTATTCCTTACACAGTAACTCCCAATTTCCCCCTTCCCTTTGTAAAAATTTATTTTTAGCTTTAAAGTGATTCAGGTGTCAGTGAAGATAGGAGTATGTGGTATAAATTCTCCCACTCTGGGGGCTGCCCCCCCATTTCTGTTCCTGAAAGTATCAGCAAATAGCTTTCTTCCCCTTCGGTGTTTCTTGGAGATCATCCCCGATGATCTAGACTTGCCATAACTTGTCCACCGTGTCCCCTGTTGGTTGACAGTCGGGTTGTTACCAATTTTTGGACACAAGCTGCTTTTTTGTGCAAGTGTGAGTTCTTCTGTTGGAGAAATCCCTGGAATTGGCATTGCTGGGCCCAGCAGGATGTGCCTAAAGTAACGTTGATAGCTCTTGGCAAGTTCCCTCTGGAAGTTCCATTGATCATTGAAGCCCAGCCACCAAAGTAAGGGAGCCCGAACCTTCCCCAGCACGGTGGCTCCCCCTCTGCCTGACACGTGAAAAATGGTGTCTCACTGCCGTTTACAGCTGTGTTTCTGATGGTTGTTATTTTAAGGTTTTCTTGGAATCACTTTTCGGTTTTATGCAAAGCCACTGAAACTTCTTTGAAGAGTTGCTGGTGGATTGCTGTGGACAGCGGTCGCGGTGTGTTCTGTGAGCCACAGGAGAAAGGTCACCCGTGAACCTCAGTGATTTATGCTCTGCCGTGGTAGTGATGTGAGGGACAGCACAGACGTTCGTGAGACATCTGTTTTGCGCCAGGTACTGTGCTAGGTGCTCCACCCTACATCATCCGGGTAACTTCAGTTTTATGGTTTATAATTTAAGTATTTACTATAGAGTGAATGTGTCACCCCAGATTCGTGTGTTGAAACCTAACCCGCCAGTGTGATGGCGTTAGGAGGGGGGCCTCTGGGGGTGATGAGGTCATGGGGATGGAGCCCTCATAAAAGAGACCCCTCACCCCTTCCTCCAGGTGAGGAAACAGCAGGAAGACACCACCCGTGAACCTGGAAGGGGCTCTCACCAGACACTGAATCTGCCAGCACCTTGATCTCGGACTTCCAGCCTCCAGAACTGTGAGAGCTCAGTGGTAGTTGTTTAAGCTGCCAGCCTGTGGTGGTGTTTGCCATAGCATCCTGAACAGACTGAGACGGTACTACGTATACGTGATTTAGAGAGTGAATTACCAGATCCCCTTCTATACCCCCCGCCCAGGTTCCAGCTCACCAAAGGCAGCCACTTTTAAATCTCTTATATTTCTCCATGTTTCTAAATAATCTGCTGCTTTTCCCTCTTTCTTTCTCTTTTTCCTTTATTTCCATTTTCGATGGTGTCTGTTGATTATCACTAAGTAGGAATGAGGAATTCTCTTCCAACCCCACCGCAGTCCTTCCTCCCCCATACAGTTAAATGTTCTCAGTGTTATGATGGTGTAAACCATGTTCACGGTTGAACATGTAGGCATAAATGCCTGACTGTGTGCATGTGGCCAAAGGGCCCCTTATGTAGTGGGGAATCTTGAACAAACAAGCCCCCTGAAAGAGGGCTGGACGTAGACCCCCAGGCTGACACAGTGAGCCCCACGTCTCCCGAATGGTCAGTCTACATGCGTGTATAAGGTAAACTCATGATAGGGCCTCTATTTTCTGTTTTTTTGTTTTGTTTTGTTTTTTGGTCAGAGAGGTGCAGGTTAATGCCTGTTGCGTCATGGTGAGGGTGATAAACCAGACGGAGAAACTTGAAGGCACGTGTCCACACGTTCTGATTTGCTCCATTGAAACGTGTTTCACAGGAGTGGTGGTAGGTGCAGGGCGAACGGAGTCAGCTTGAATTGTCAAGGTCGAGGGGCAGCAGCGAAGCCTGGAGCATCTCCCATAGTCCTCAGATGTCCTGTCTTGTTTCAAAGCATTTTTTTTTTTTAATGTGGTAAAATATACGTAACGTAAAATTTACCACCTTAACCATTTTCAAGCGTGCAGTTCAGTGGCAATCGGGGCACTCAACGTTGTTGTGCAGCCATCACCACCATCATCTCCAGAGCTCTCTGATCTTCCCAAACTGAGACTCTGTCCCCACTGAATACTGACTGCCCACCGCTCCTCCAGCCCCTGGCAGCCACCCTTCTACTGTCTGTGTCTGAATTTGTCCACTCCAGGGGCCTCATGTAAGTGGAATCCTATAGGATCTGTCCCTATGTGTCTGGCTTATGTCACTGAGCATAATGTTCTCAGGGTTCATCCACGTGGTAGCAGGTGCCAGAAATTTCCTTCCTTTTTAAGGCTGAGTGATAATATTCCATTGTGTGGACGGGCCACGTTTTGCTTATCCATTTATCCATCAATGGATATTTGTGGTGCTTCTGCCTCTTGGCTGTTGTGAGTAATGCTGCTGTGAACGTGGGTGTCAAACATCCCTTAAAGTTCCTGCTTTCAGTTCTTTGGGGTAGAATTGCCCAGTGGTAGAATTGCTGGCTAACATGGTAGTTCTGTGTTTAATGTTTTGAGGAACCGCCAGTCTGCTTTCCACGCCCCTGCACCATCTTACATCCCCACCAACAGTCACAAGCTTCCCGTTTCTCTGTGTCCCCACTGACCCTTGTTCTTTTCTTTTCTTCTCTTTTTGTGGTAGCCATCCTAAGGGCTGTCAAGTGTGAACTGGTGTCTCATTGTGGTTTGATGTGCATTCTCAGGTTTCCTTTTATTTGTGGTGATTTCTCAGTGTTGAGAGAGCATGTGGGATGGCGTTTCTCAGACGTTGGCATGCGTACCAGTCACCCAGGGAGTGTGCTGCAAGGCAGGTTCTGAGTCAGGAGGTCTGGGAGTCTGCCTGTGTAGCCAGCGCCCCAGGTGTCGGCAGAAGCTGCTGGGTGAGGGCCACGCTGTGAGTAGCAAAGACAGATAACGCAGTGCCCAGGGGCCCTGCAGTCAGGCCAACCCAGCGTGGGGGTAACTTTCTTAGCCGCAGAGAGCGTGTTTCCTACAGCAGAGCAGTGCTCCCTGAAGGGACTTAATGGATGGGAGGTGACTTGAAAAGATGATATGTGTTTGTACGTAGATTTTTCTTTATTGCCATTTCGTTTCAATTCAGTCCACTCTGGAGATCCTCAGCAGCGAGGTTATTCTGGAACCGGGGACGTGTGAAACACCAGGGAGTTGAGGCAGTGGGAGATGGAAAGGGAGGGAGTCTCCTCTCCCCGGGGGAGATTACCTTGTTGGGGGAGGATTCGGTGCTTACAGAAAAGGTGACATTGCAGAGGTGATGAGGTGCAGGCAGACTCCACCACGAGGTGGGACACGTGGGTGATGCGCACGGTGTGGTCCAGGGCAAGCGAACGGTAGAGGAGCCGGGGGGGCGGAGCCGGGGGGGCGGGGGCACCGCGGAGTGGTGCTGGTTGGGGGGACGTTCTGGCGGTGGAGGCGGTGGAAGCGACTGAGCGGGAGAACGTCGTCCCTCCAGGAGGAAGCGCCTCTCTCCAGGCCAAGCCAGCAGCCAGGCGGCAGCCAGACCCTCGTGTGTGCTGGCGCGAGCACCCATTCAGAGCGAGAAGGGCCAGTGCCCCGGATTTCACTCCCCACCTCGCTTCTCATTGTCCTCTCCGTCACCGTCTGAAGTCCCATGGGACTTCTCATCTTGAAGGGCTTGAGCTCGGCGACCTCTAAAGGCCCAGGACTCTGACCCTGCGCCCGCACAGCGAGCCCGTCTCCGTGGGTCCCGGCACTGGCTCGAGGCTTTTCTGCAGAGGACGGGGTGGCAGACACCATTGGCTTTCTGCATCTTCCACCTCGGCCGCCACGACCTGCCTTTGCTGTGGCAGATCCAGAGCAGCCGTAGAAAACGAGCAAGTGACACGGACACGGAGGTGTGAATCTCAGAGAATTTTCAGGCCACAAAGTCTTCTTTTGATTTTGTTGGTATTTTTTTTACAGTGGTACAATATACATAACACAAAATTTCCGTTTTAACTGTGTTTAAGTATTTAGTTTTAAGAGCATTCACGTTGTGGTGCAGCCATCCGCCTCCAGAACTTTCTCACCGTCTTAAACTGAGACTCTGTCCCCGTTAAACACTGACTCCCCGGCCCTCACAGCCACCATCTACTTTCTGTCACTCTGACTTTGACTCTTTTACGTCCCCATGTCAGTGGAATCATATAGGACATGCCTTTTTGTGTCTAGTTTATTTCACTGTGCATCGTGTCCTCAGGGTTCACCTGGGTGGCGAGAGTCATGGTTTCCTTCCTTTTTATTGCTGAGCAACGTTCCGTTGTACAGATGGACCACACTTTATTCATCCATCAGTGGACACTGGGCTGCTTCCACCTCTTGACCATTGTGAATGATGCTGCTGTGTCTTTTTTTTTTTTAATATTTATTTATTGATTTGGCTGCGCCGGGTCTTAGTTGTGGCACGTGGGCTCCTTAGTTGCGGCATGCGGACTCTTAGTTGCGGCGTGCGTGTGGGATCTAGTTCCCTGACCAGGGATTGAACCTGGGCCCCCTGCATTGGGAGCACGGAGTCTTAGCCACTGGACCACCAGGGAAGTCCCTGCTACGTCTTTTGCTTTTCTTTGATATAAGCATCCTCAGCTGTCCAAAACAGGTCGGGAGGGCTCGGTTTGGCCCCTGGCCATGGCTCACTGACCCTGCTCTCAAGCAAAACGGTCCCAAATCCCATTCTGTGCTTCTCTTTGCCTTGCCTTGTAAGTATCCAGGAACCGCCCAGGCTCACCAGCCATCCCCATCTAGAGAAAACGGATCTCGGTGGAGTGGCCCAAGGGCTGAGGGCTGTCTGGGTCTGCAGGGAGGACAGTCCCGCCCCCACGTCGGCTGGACCATGTCCTGGTCATCACTGCAGGGGACGCCCGCCCTACCCTTTTCTTCTTGATAACTTTTTTCCCCCCAGAGCCATTGTTTCTGGGTAAAAATTTTCCTGTTCATTGAGGAATATTTGATGCACATAAAATAATACAGGTCACGTGGTCATTTAAAGCGTCAAAAAATGAAGCCCTAGCCTCTTCCGCTTACTTGGAGAACTCCGACCAGTTTCCCCAGGTGCCTGGTGCGTCTCCCATCCTGGTCCACTCGCAGATGCGAGGAGGCGGGGACCCTGCTTTCTGCGAGGTCTTGTCCCCGCCCAGCACTTCCTGTGTCTGAGCCTAGCCCTTCTCATAGTTATGTCTCTAAGGACCCCTGACTCTTCCTTATAGGATGAATCAAGCATCAAGATGACCCAGCTGCAGGGGACCCGCTGGCATCCTGGGCAGCTGAGGATGACCGAGTAGTGGGGTTGATAGCAGAAATGGAGAAACAGAGCTCAGTTCACGCTCCATGCGGAGACTCGTGGGAGGTCACCCCGGCCTTCACACTTTCAGGCTTTTCAAAACCACCTTCCATTGTCTCCCTCTTGAGGGAAGAGCTGTGTCACTGTCTAATAATCACAGGACGGAAGGTTCTGAAGCCTTCAGAGTCCTTCGAAACTTGGCTAAGTTGTGCGTGCTCCTCTGGTCATTCACAAACTTTCGTTGGGGTCCTCCTCCAGCAGGTGCTGTATCGGGTGAGGGGGGAGGTTGGCAACCTCCTTGTGGAGGTGAGACAGCTTCTAAAAATTGAACAAAGGGGACTTCCCTGGTGGTCCAGCGGTTAAGACTCCGCACTCCCAACGCAGGGGGCCCAGGTTTGGTCCCTAGTCGGGGAGCTAGATCCCACGTGCCGCAACTAAAGATCCTGCGTGCCACAGCTAAGGCTTGGCGCGGTCAAATAAATAAATAAGTATTTAAAAAAAAAAAAGACTGAACAAAAACACAGCAGAGAGAGTGGCACGGGAGACCACAGGTGACAGCGGTGGGTCGCCGGGAGATGCAAATATATGCTGTGGTCCCATGGGCGTGGCGACAGCCTGGAGGACGATGTGATTGTAACTGTGTCTTGAGAGCAAAGCCAGTCGGTGACATGGATGCATTGGAGCGAGGACTGTCTGTGGCCAGGGAGACCTCTAAAAGGTCACCGCGGTGGTCTGTGACACTGTCCTCTTCTGTGACGTAGGCTAAAGAGATAAACTGTCACAGACAGTGAGAGGCTGGAATGGAAGGTCTGGACCAGCCGGGGAGTGGCAGCGAACAGAGTCTGAGGCCTGGAGGAGTGAAATGGGAAGAAAGCATAGGGTGTGTCGAGGGCCCAGGGCTGGAGACAGAGGGAGGGCAATCATGGCAGATTCCACCCATAAAAATTCTAGAAAGTGCCATCGAATCTGTAGTGACAGAAAGCAGATCAGTGGTTCCTGAGCGGGTGGGGTGGGTGGATTAGGAAGGGGCAAGAGAAAGCTTCCTGGGGGTGGATATGTCTCTTCCGTCGATGGGGGGGCGATGGTGTCACAGGTGCTCATCACACGTGGACGCCTGCGTACGTGCAAGTGACCGTACGCCAGCTACATCTCAGTGAAGCAGGTTGATCGTGCCGGATTTTCTGTGAGGCGCAGGTGGATGATTTTGAACTGAAGGGCGCAGAGCAGGTCGGGGAGGGTTCTCGCTGTCGTGTGAGGATGGCGCGCTCGTGGTGGCGGAGGCGGTGTCTTTGCCAGCTGCTCATCTGAACGTACTTGCCTTCCGTCTTGGAAACGAGCGGGCAGCGCGGGAAGGAGATCCACAAGTGGGGGTGACGCTGCACCTGGGGGGGGCGTGGCGTGGCTGGTGAGCCCCATCCCCTCCTCCTGCTCGCGCCTCTTTTTTCTTTTCACGTATGGATTTTAAATTAATTAATTTATTTATTTGGCTGCGTGCGGTCTTAGTGGCAGCACGTGGAATCTTTGTTGCGGCACGCGGCATCTTTCATTGCAGTACGTGGGCCCATCTTTGCAAGGTGCAGGCCTCTCTCTAGTTTTGGCGTGCAGTCTCCAGAGCATGCAGCCTCAGTAATTGTGGCGTGCGGACTCTCTAGGCTCTCTAGTTGTGGCGCGTGAGCTCTAGAGCACGCCGGTTTAGTTACTCCTCGGCATGTGGGATCTTAGTTCCCCGACCAGGGATCGAACCCACGTCCCCTGCGTTGGAAGGCATATTCTTAACCACTGGACCGCCAGCTAAGTTCCTCGCGTCTGACGTTTGCATCTCCGTCCTTGAATATAGGCCCAGCGCACGTATGCACATGTTCAAGAAGCATGAGTTTCAGGAGTGTCGCCTGAGTGCAGGGCCTCCTGCGGGGCCTGATGCCATCGTGAAGAGACCCAGAGGCCCTGTTTCCGCCAGCACCATCGCCTGAGCCCTAACCTCGTCCGTCTGCATGGCCCCTGCTCCCCCCGTACGGAAATGAGTGACGTTTTCCCAGGAGCAGCTCGCTCTACCCTGGATCCCACTCCCAGCTGCCGTGTCTGACCCGAGTTTGGATCTCTGCTCTGCCATTGGCCAGTGGGCCGCTCACAATCCCAGCCTCTGTGCACTCCCATTCCCTACAGAATCCTTTCTCTTGGAGCCTGTTGGGAGGTGACACAGCTGGCAGGGAGCCAGCATCACCCTGGAGGCCCCGTGTTTGGACATGGAATCTTTACAGAGGGGATCAAACTAAAATGAAGCCAGTAGGTAACCCTGATGACTGGGGAGATAAGAAAATAGGACCCAGGGCTTCCCTGGTGGCGCAGTGGTCGAGAGTCCGCCTGCCGATGCCCTGGTCCGGGAAGATCCCACGTGCCGCGGAGCGGCTGGGGCCGTGAGCCATGGCCGCCGAGCCCGCGCGTCCGGAGCCTGTGCTCCGCAACGGGAGAGGCCGCAACAGTGAGAGGCCCGCGTACTGCAAAAGAAAAAAAAAGAAAATAGGACCCAGACACATAGGGGGATGACCACGTGAGGAACTGGGGAGAAGCCGGCCTCGGGAGGAGCCGCCCTGCCGACCCCTGGATCTGGGACGTCCGGTCTCCAGGACGCTGAGACAGGAAAGGTGTGTGTTAAGCCGCCGGGCTTGTGTACTTTGTCATGGGTTATAACACACCAGTTCCCCAGATCTTAGGAGCAAAGGCACAGAGCAGGCTGCTCTGCATGTGTAACTGTGGCTGTTAACAGGGACCCTCTGGGGGCTCTTCAGCGGCCCCAGGGTTATCCCCGCTCTTGCAGGTGTTTGGCGAATCTTGAGAGGTGCCTTCCGGCCGCATCTGCCAGCGTCTTGTTGCCGGGCTTCCCGTGAGAGGTTTACGGTTCCAACAGAAGCGCTTAAGGTCTCACTGAGACCCAGGGCGCTGGGCTCCCGGAGGCAGGGTGCGGAGGGCTGTTCACCAGGGGCTGCGGGCTGCCTACCTGCCTTGAGCCCCCAAGCCCGGCTCGCAGCAGCCCATGTCAGCCCTCCTGTGGACCAGGCGCTCCAACCTCCCTTTCCTCTTTCTCCTCAGCTTCTCTCTCTGGTTCCCCAAAGCCCGGCCAGCTCGGGACGGTGAGCGTCTCCCGCCGCTCTCCTTGCTTCAGCCCATCGCCCTCTGCCTGCCCTTCTCCCCCCCCACCAGGCGTGGGAGGGGATCCGCCTCCCACGTGGGTTCCAGGGCTCCCCTTCCTGCACGTCCGCCGCCCTCTGACCGTCTCACCCCACGCCCTGGCCCTGGGTCAAAAACGTATCTGCTCTCCTGATCTGGCGCCTTATTTGTGGTTTCCAAGTGAAAGGAAAGCTCAGAATTGCTTACTGAGCATCAGTGTGGTTTAGGAGCCAAGACTACAGGCTCTGGCGCCAGAAATCCCAGCCCTGCCATGGATACGCCGTGAGACTTTGGACAAGCTGCTTGGGCCCTCTGTGCCAGCGTCCTCCCTCACAGGGATAAAGCCGTGAGAGGGGTCGTGTCGGCGCCATGCCATGTCCATCCGCAGTAACTGTTGATTATTGTCGGTCCCCAAAGAAGCTCTCAGGTGAGTGCAGTCGCCCTTCAGAAGAAACTGTTCATTAAATCAGGAGTAAATAACGCAGCCTCTGTAGCTTCCAGTTTTCTGAAACGAGGGCTCCAAACACGGCGTCGTCTACTGTATGCACGAGGCTGGGAAGCCTCGCCAGCTGGGGTGGACAGCTGGCATCCCGCCCACACTCCTTGGCCTCCCTGTTCGAGCCAACCACTGTGGAAAGTATTTCCCTCATCAGGGGACACGTACACCCAGCTTACCTGCTTGCAAACACCCGCACATGTGGTCCTGCAGCCCAGCTGCCGCTGTAACTAGATCTGGGGCTTGATCCATGCAGCCTGGATAAGCCCAGGAGGCTGCTTGCCGGGCCTCCTGGGGCTGACGACGGTTATTACGTTTGTGCTAAGCAGAACAGACCCCTATCCAAGGGCGGGAAAAAGCCGCGATTGTGAGACAAGCCCCAGAGTTGGATCGAAGGGGCAAGAAAGTCTGGTTTAGACCAAGGCTCGCCCTGTTCCCTCTTTATTTCCCCATTCCCTCGGTGTTTGTTCAGGGCCTGTCCCGGATCAGATAGAGGTTAGGCACGTGGGATGCAGAGGCTGCCGCCACGTTGGGGGTTCGTGGGAGAAAGTGGCCTCGTGTGCGATGCTAAGGGTGACAGGCTTGAACTTGAGACTGCGGGGCAGGCAGCCTGTCTGAGGCCAGAACGGCACAAGCTGAGGAGGTTGTGGAGCCGCCCTTGGGGTGCAGGATGCAGGCTGAATGGGAGATGGCAGCAGGAGCCGGGGGGATCCTTCCACTGTCGGCCTGGGAGATGGCCATGAAGGTCGAGGTGAAGATGCTGGTCTGAGAAGGCCTGAGAGGTGCAAGCTGGCTGACTGTGGGGTGGGGAAGGTGAGTACAGGGCCCGTCTCTCGTGATGCACGTGTGAGGAAACTACATGGCCTCGGAGAGTCATTTCAGGAGTCAGTGGATAAAGCAGGAAACACGTCAGGGCAGAGCTACCCCAGTGACCGGTGGGTGGATGGCTCCCGGGAGCGGCGGACCCACCTCCCAGCTCCTCCCCGGGCGGCCCACCTGCCACTCCGGCCCTGAGGGCTCACGTTCACACTCGAGGGTCCCGGGTAGGGTCGGGGGTTCCCACGCCCGCCCAGATGATTAAGGGCCCCAGAGAGCTAGTTTGTGTGGAGGCTTCCATCTGTTTTTACCCACTTCGGAAGTTAAATTTGCTGAATTCGTTTACTAAGTTCATTTAAAATGATCAGTGATAAACCCATCGTGTGTTAACGTTTTGTGAACAATAGCCATTTTCTGAAGCAAAGTTGTAGTGTGGAGAGTGGTGGTGTTTTGCATCTTTGCGAGTGTCCACGTGTGGCCCCGTGGACGTCTGTGGCCAGGCTGTCCCCTCAGCCTCCTCCTTCTGACGCTTTGGCTGATGTGTGGGAAGGAAACCTAGCCGTGTGGCGGGGACACGCTGGAACCACTTTCGGACGACGTGGCTCTTGTTTGAAAGCACCAGAACTCTGCCAGTTCTGCTGTGATCCTGGCGCCAGCAGTGAGCTTCCCGCAGTCTGCTCCGCTGGCTTCCCTGGTCTGTCTGGTGCTTTGCGTCTTTGGTCCAGGCGGGGCTTTGTGACATCCGCATCGGTCATTTGGAAGATACTGCTTCACTGACTACACAGAGCTTCCAAATGCTGACGTTTCTTTTTTTTAATATATAAATCTATTTATTTATTTTTGGCTGCGTTGGGTCTTTGCCGCTGCGCGCGGGCTTTCTCTAGTTGCGGCGAGCGGGCGCTGGTCTTCATTGTGGTGCCCGGGCTTCTCATTGCGGTGGCTTCTCTTGTTGGGAGCACAGGCTCTAGGCACGCGGGCTTCAGTAGTTGTGGCACGTGGGCTTCAGTAGTTGTGGCTCAGCGGCTCTAGAGCGCAGGCTCAGTCGTTGTGGCACACGGGCTTAGTTGCTCTGTGGCATGTGGGATCTTCCTGGACCAGGGCTCAAACCCGTGTCCCCTGCACTGGCAGGCGGATTCTTAACGACTGGGCCACCAGGGAAGTCCCTGACATGTTTCATTTTATCGTATGAAAAGTCAGAAAAGTCTTTAAGATTGGGAAATTGCCAAGCTTTTACGGAAGACGGACATTTCCAAAATTGCCATTTTCTCTTGAAAGCGCAAGTGCTATCGTTGGCAGTAAATACTGTCCGTCCTCCCTGAAGTGGCAGGCTCACTGATCCTTTTCTGAGAAGCCATCTGCAAGGACTGTGGTCGAGGTGACCCTGCACACCTCACACGGCAGGTCCCCCTCCAGTGGCAGTGGAGGGCCGCGCACACTCCTCGCATCTCCACTCAGAACGTCACAGGGACCAGGACTCAGGATGGAGGACGTCCTGAAGCTGCACTGCTTTGCGTGAGCGTGTGGTGGTGAACTTGGGTGCCTCGGTCTGTGCAGAGCTGCCAGCGGTGCAGCCCCCTGCTTTTGCACCGTCGATGTTGTGAGGAATGTAACGAGTCTCCCTTAGCGTGGCCCCCTGGACAGGGGTCTGCAGGCCATCTGTGAGAACTACTCTGCTGGAGGAGGAGGGAGACGACCCCGGGGGTGAGCGGAGCCACTGGGACGGCGGGCCACGCCTCCCTGATGCCCAGCAGGGTCACCCCGACTGTCCTCAGTCTCAGCCTCTTTCTGGCCGGTTCAGAGCAGCTGCATGTCAGAGGTCACACTGCAGCATTCACAGAGAGCCCCCTGTGACTCCATGACCTGCCTTCCCTACTGCAGTACAGGTGTCACTGTGTCCTGGGCCCCAGGCCTGTTCCCGGGGGAAGGAAAGGGGGCAGGTGTTTGAGCTGGGAGCGAGGCTGAGGTGATTCCGCCTCTTCCTGAGGACCAGTTACAGGTGATCCTTATAGGGGACAGAAGCAGCCCTGGGGGGCAGAGGTGTGGGGAGGGGGGGGCCTGGGCAGAGCTGGCTGTGAAACCCTGGGTGGTGCGGAGCGCTGACTGGCGCCTGGGAGGACGGTCTCCATTCCACATGATACCCAAAGATGGCCCGTGCTCACCCAGCAGGATGGACCCTGGTGGGAGCCCCGCCCTCACACCTTCTGCCCTCCTGTCCGTCAGCGCTCCCCAGCGCCCTGCTGGCACCTGAGGACACCCCGGGCAGCTGCCAGACCATCTCTTGGGCAGCTCGGCTTGGGCTGGGGGGTGGGCAGCTGGGAGGAGAGGTTTCCTGGAGCCAGAACTTGGCGGTCAAGAAATGGACGTAGAGTCTGGGAGGGGTTAAAGGTCGAGGGTCTCCCTCGAGGTAGCGATCATATTTTATGTCTGGTGTGCTACGTGTCTTCCTCTGCTGCTGTGTCTCCCGGGCCCCTCCTGAATTCTGGAACAGAGGGTAGCCCACTTCCCTCTGCTCGGAAGCAGAAACCAAGGCTTCACGGTGGAATCAAGCCACTGTAAAGGCTGGAGCCAGAACGACTCACTGCTGGATCTGGGGGAGGCTCTGTGTTTGCAGCAGAGACTCCCACAGACCCCGGCTTGGGGAGCGGGTGCCGCCACGCCCCACATCAGCTCCAGCCTCTCCCTGCGCCTCTGAGTCTTGGCAGCCGGGGCGCTCTCCCTGGAATCCTCCGCCGTCCGCAAGGTGATGGCGGCTGGAAACTTGTCCCACTGAACTTTGCCAGGGAGCTATACTTAGCCACCAAGAGGAGGCCAGGAGTGGGCTCGCTGGGTATAGATAGTAACCAGCGGACTATTTTAGAACTTCCAGAGAACCCCCAACACGGTATTTATAGAAGCCTCTGGGCTTCTGGAAGGGAAGCCATAACCTTAGCGTGCCTGGGGCTTCAGGAGAGAGGTCTCTCTACGGGGAGCGGGGCGGGGAGCTGGGCCCCCGAGAGGCTGGGTGTCCCTCTCACACCTGTTCCGGGACCTGAGCCACGGGGCCAGGCGCTCGCGTCCCAGTCAGAAGGCAGCGCGTGCGGTTTTCTGTCCGCCGCCCGTCACGTGCCTCCTGGGAGCGAGTTTCACGTGGTGCTGAGGCCGCCCCGCCCTCGGCTCGTCCAGAATCCTGGCGATTTCTCAGGCTCCCGCTTTTGCCCAGACTGAGCTGGGCCGCCTCTGAAACACCCGCCTCCAGCTCCTCTGGTCCTGGGGCTCCCGTCCCCCAGCCTGGCTCCTTCCCTGGAGAGAGGCACCAACAGCGTGCCTGAAGCTGTGTGACCAGAAGGCCTTCTTTAGGGAGAAAAGTGGAAATGTAATGCGTAAAATTTGGGTAGGGAAAGCCTGTAGTTGGGGGGAACCCACGTAGCAGTCCTGCGAGGAAGGAGGTGGCTGCGCCCTCACCCGGGACGGTGTGAGGGATGGTTGTATGCCTTCCTGATTCCCATCTGTGGGTGTTGGGAGAGGGCTCCAAAAACCCAAACCTTAAGTGAGCCTCCCGGGTCAATGCAGCTGATCAGGCAAAATCACGAGGAATGAGGAACGGAGAGTGGGAAACTGTGAGGCCCGAGTGGCCGGTGGGGACGTGGCCCCATGGCGGGGACAAGGCATGCTGACTGCAGCCGCCCTCCTCGGAGGGGAACATCTCCCCCACTCGCCCCACGTTGACTCCCTGGCAGGTGCCCGGGCCTCTCTTCACCCCGCCTGCCAACCCACCCTCTGCCACCCCTGCCCTCCGCCAGCCCAGATATAAATATAAGAGCATTTTCCATGGGCCGGCACAGAAGGGCAAGCATGGACTTTATTTAGGCTGTGAAATTCCCTTCCTCCATCCCCAACAGGTGCCTTGCTTCATTTAGATATTGGTGCTCAGAAATAGGACACAATTTACAATATAGCCTCCTTCAGGCATCTGGATGCTATTAAAATAAAAAGCCATCCAGTGAGATGGGCACAAACACGAGTGCGCTTGGAGCTTAGCCTTTGCCAGGGATGAGAGGCTCCCCAGCCCCAGGCTGCCCACCCTGCTCAGCAGAGGCCCAGGCATTCGGGAGACAGTGGAGGGATGTCCCTGGAGGGCAGAGGCCTGTTCCACCCGCTGTGGGCCCCTGACCAGGGTAGCAGAGAGGAGGAGGGGTCAGGCACCTGCACACTCGAGAGGGGCCGTCCGGGTGGGTCACAGTGCGTTTGGAGGACGCGTTTCTAGTAAGTCGGTCGTGGGCTCACCGCCCCCTTGATCCGTTGTGGCCTGGGGGCAACAGCATTCCACTCTTCTCTCCGTAAGTCCAAGCACAGGGACCCACCAGGTTTCTCTGGGCAAACTGTGTGCCCTCATCAGCTGTTACAGGGTGAATGGTGCCCCCCATTCATATACTGAAGTCCTAACCTCCGAGTACCTCACAATGCGGCCTTATTTGGAAACAGGGTCTTTGCGGACGCTGTCAAGATGAGGTCATCAGGGTGGGTCCTCACCCAGTACGACTGGTGCCCTTATAAAAAGGGGAAATTTGGACACAGACACAGACACGCACACGTGAGGATGGAAGCAGAGAAGGGGGTGACGCTTCCGCGAGCCACAGAACATCAGAGGCGCCAGCATATGCAGCAGCTGGGAGAGGCCTGGGGCAGATTCTCCCTCGGCCCCGGCAGGGACCAGCATGGCCGGCACCTCGGTCTCGGACTTCTGGCCTCCGGGGCTGTGGGGGAGTCTGTCTCTGTGGTCTGAGGCCCCCGCTCTGTGGGTTTGTACGGCCACCCCAGCAAACTGACACGTTAGCTAAGCCTCCTGGTCCCGCCGTGTGTCCCTTGGGGGAGGCTGATCCCTGTCGGGGGGTGGCAGTGGGACTGGGAGTGCAAGCGTGGCTTCCTTGGAGAGGTTCTCTGTTCTATGGGCAGATCGATCAGTCTCCTTTAGGCTAGAGCAGCGGCTCTCCTGGGTGGTCAGTTTCATGAGGGTCGCCCTTGATCCAGGGAAGCCCAGTGTCAAGGTTAGGTTTCCTCTGGGATGTCCCCAGGCCCCCTCTGATTGCCATTATCAAACCAGCCACCCAGGGAACTTCAGCCCCCGACTGTGGCATTAGGAGGGATCTACAGGTGGGGACCCAGGGTTGGGGCTGCAGAGCTGGTAGCCGTGTGGGCCTGATGAGCGCTCCCAGCATCCTGTCACACGGGGAGGAGGTCAGCAGGTCTGGTGGCTCAGGGCCGAGACGGGGCCTCTGCCGCTTGCCGTGTGGCGCCATCCCGGGAGCAGGACCAAGGTGCTGAGCCCTGTCCCTTGGCTGGGGCCAGCCCTCCTGCAGAGAGGAGCAGGTGTCCCCTCCTGCATCAAGGATTCGGCCAGTCTCCGTTAGACTCAGACCTCCTTCCTCCTTCCTAAATGCCACCCTCCGGGGTCTGGGGCAGACGACTCAGACAAACTGCCAAGAGGCAGGGCCAGCCCAGCGTGTGACCGCCCGGGGCCTGGGGGTGAGGGGAGGCCACCTATGAGAAGGAAGCGGGGTCTCAGCATCTGAGTCGGCTTGGGAAGGTGTGTGTCTTGGGTGGGGTCAGAGATCGGCTGCTTGCTAGGCTGGAAGTGCTGCAGCCTCAGGAGAGGGCGTGCAGGAAGGAGGCCGGGACGCTGGGTGAGGGACTTAGTGCCTCGGGGAGGTGGCTGCAGTGACGACGCGTCTGTGGTGTTCAGTAGAGATGCTGCAGGTGCAGGAGAGACTCCCCTCTAAATTAGACTTCGGGGGGGGGGCATGAACGCCTGCCACAGACACGCGGCCTCGGTCCCCCTCTCGCACCCTCACCTCACCGCCGGTCCTTGCTGTACTGTCCCCATGTCCGCTCCCTTCCTTCCAAGGGAAGGCGCCCTGCTCACCTGCTGCTCTCACCCGGTAAGGACCGCACAGCTCGAGGATAGGGCCTCAGCTCCCCCCGCCCCGCTCTGGCCACAGGGTCCCGTTATCCAGGAGCCCTGCTGCCTCAGCAGAGGTTGTCCGAGCTCGGCCTCCTCTGCGGACCCAGGGGACTGGGTGAGCCTCAGAGCCTCAGAGGACGTTGCAGCAGGAGTGCGGGCTCTTTATCGCCCCAGATCCACCCGCTGCGGGGCCTCCCTCGCTGCTCCATCCTCAGGACGGCCTAGTGAGGAGGGGAGGGTGTGTGCGTGTCGCGTGTGTGCACCAAAGGCAGGTGGAGGGGAGCCTCCAGGTAGCTCTGCCCACACAGGTGGCCCACACGGATGTGCTCGGCCCAAGTCAAACTGCCGGTCCGGAGTGGAGGGCATCCAGGGCAGCCCCGCCGTCAGCCTCACGTGGGGATCTTCCGTGCTGACAACCGGCTCCCGACCGGCTGTCACTGGGAGGCACAGAACCGGAACCAGAGCTCGTTGGAAACGGCATGGACGAGGCTCTCAACCGGACGAGAGTCATCCCCGGAGAGAAGTCCCTCGCGTGGGCAGGGAAGGGCGACGCCCTCCCAGGACGCCCAGCCCCGCGGCCCCTCCGCCTCTCAGGGGGCGCAGCAGCCCGACTCCTCGTGCCGCGCCAGGAGCGCCGCGCGGGAGAAGGTCTTGGCACAGCGCTCGCACTGGTATTTCTTGGTGTCCGAGTGCGTCTGCAGGTGGGCCCGCAGGTTGGAGCGGTCGGCGAAGGCCCTGCTGCAGTGAGGGCAGGTGTAGGGCTTCTCACCTGGGGGAGGGGAGGGCGACAGGTGAGCGACCAGCTGCAGCGGCCAGAACAGCCCTGCAGAGGGCGGCCGGCCCCAGGCTCGCAAGTGCATAGGCCGTCCCCCACCCAGAGGCTCCTCAGCCCTCGCAGTGAGGCTGACGCCTTCACCTGCATCGCCCGCTCCCTCGGGGTCAGTGACAGGGGCCTTAGCACCTGCCCTCCGCTGAGGGGGTCATGTGCTTGATAACCTGGGCAAGACCGCAGCAGCTAAAACACAGATCTTGGCTAGATGGCTCTTTGCTTCTGCTGGAGCTCCCCTGGGGCGCTCTGTCACCAGCCCTGGACGGGAGAGGCGCTGCAGTCCTTCTGGCAGCTGTACCCGCCCCCCCGAAAGCCATGGTGGGAAACTTGAAGGCGGCTGTACAAGGGCAGGCGCTCAGGATCAGTGGATTCCCGTGTCCTCCAGGCCACCTCCAATCCGGGCGACCAAGGATTTGGACAAAGTCCTTCCGTTGGGGCCTTGCCCTCCAGGCTGACCCCCCAAGTGTAAAAGAAAGGGTCCGTGAGAGTCATCTGTTCAGCTCTGCCTGTGTGGAGAGTCCTGCAGCCCTAGGGGCCCTGGGAGGCAGCGGCCTGTAGTCCCGCGGGGCCCAGAGCATCGCGTCCTGGCCGCCTGACCCTGCGCTGTGATGGGGCGCTCAGGGGACATCCTCAGCGAGCGGTCGGGGAAAACCAGGTGGATTTCCAGCCTGGAAAAAGGCTCCTGCAAAACCCTTCTGTCGTGTGAGTCACAGAGCCGTGACTGAGGGTGAGGGAGGGTCCAGTTCCAGAGAGTGTTGTAAGTGCCTGGCCTGTTCCTGTCTCCCTTTCACCACGTGCTTGACAAAGTCCTGGACTTAAGAGGAAGGCCTGGGGTGGGGTCCAGCTCAGCCCCTGGCTGCCCTTGGGCAGAGCCGGCCCTTGCACTCTTTCTGGGCCATAGTTGGTAATCTACAGAATGAAAGACCGCGAGCTCTCTGCCCCGTATCCCCCCTCCTGTCCCTGTCTCCTGTCCGCAGCTGCTCCTCTCTCCTGCATCGCCTGTGCTCTGTGACCACCCTCTCACCCAGGGACGGGATTGCTCCTGGGTAAACCGCAGCCCATCAGACAGGCTGTGTGAGCCCTGGGGTCCTCACCCCCAAGCCAGGCCTTTCTGGCTACCCTCCTCCCCCGCTGCTCCAGAATTCAGGAAGGCCACGGACTGTTTGAGAAGTCAGGCCCCGCGGAAGCCCTGTGCATCCCGTGCTTTGCCAGGTGTTACGAGTTGAATCGTGTCCCCCCCCCCCCAAAAGATACATCCGTGTCCTTAACCTGGGTACCTGTGAGTATGACCTGATTTGGAAAGAGAGTCCTTGCAGATGTGATCGAGTTCAGTTTAAGATGTAGTGGAGCCGCGGGCCCTGAACCCAGTGTGACTGGTGTCCTTATAATTAGCGGGGAATCGGGACACAGACACAGGGGACAGGCCGTGTGAGGACAGAGGCAGAGACTGGAATGACACGGCCACAAGGAACACCCGGGGCCCCAGGAGCTGGCAGAGGTGGGAAGGATCCCCCTCTCCAGATCTGGAGGGAGCCTGGCCCCGTGACACCCTGATTTCAGACTTCTGGCTCTAGACCGTGAGAGAGCATTTCTGAGGTTTTGAGCCCCCCGGCGTGTGGCTCTTTGTGCCACAGCCTCGGGACACCAGGAAAAAGAAGCCGTGTGTGCCCTTCCATCCTCTCGTTCATGAACCCAACCCCTCCCCTCCTTTGAGGCCCAGACCCCCCCCCTGCCCCCCAGCCAGATCCCTCGTGGGCCCTGGCGCCTACCTGTGTGGGTCCGGATGTGGCCCTGCAGCAGCCAGGGCCTGGAGAAGGCCTTGCCGCACATGGTGCAGAGGCAGGGCAGCGTGTGTGTGCGGATGTGCATCTTGAGGGCGCCCAGGCTGCCATACTCCTTGTCGCAGAACTTGCAGGTGAAGCAACGTTGAGCCTGCAGGTGGCAATGCAGCTGCTGGTGCCTGGCCAGCGCGGCCGGCGTGCGGAAGCCCCCTAGGGTGTGGGGGCCCCGCTCGGCCCCTGGCAGGTGGCCCGGAGCCCGGGCCCCATCTGCGCCCAGGACCGGGGGCCAGCGCGTGGGCAGAGCCAGCAGCGGGGGCAGGCTGAGGTGCTTCAGGCTGTCTCTGAGAGGTGCGCCGGGGGCCCGGCCGGCCCGAGGATCCGCCAGGCTGACTTCCAGGGGGTCTGGCCCCGAGGCCCCCCGAGCTTCCTCGTTACACAGGAAGGTGGGGAGGGGCAGGGAGACGTGGGCGACGACAGAGGTGAAGTCCCAGGGCCGGGGAGGGTCGCCAGGCGTGGACGGGGCCGCCTTGTCTGGGAGGACGAGGGGCACCACCAGCCCCCCGCAGGCAGAACAGGCGCCACTGGTTTCTAGAAGCGGGGAGGGGAGACAATGCACGGTGAAGCCTGAGTCCCAGCGCTGCGAGTCGCCAACCCGCATTCCTGGCCGAATCCCACCGCCGGGCCATCCATAGCCCCGCGGGTAGGAGAAGAAAGTCTGACAAGACAGAGGCGTGGGCTGCCGAAGTGGCAGCTGCAGCCGGAGACCACAGCGTCCGAGCAGGAATCTCAGTTCCTCTTTACAAACAAGGCAAGAGAAGCAACTCACAGGATCCCAGAGAAGCCCTCAGGGGCCAAGGAAGGGTCCCTAGCCGCCCTCTCTCTGAGCCCCACCTGCCACAGGGCCAGCTCGGAGCTGCATCCTGCGGACTCCCACGCAGCTTTAATTCACAACTCTTGGCAGCAAGCCGCCGCGTGTAAAATAACTCATCAGCCTCCGGTCACTTCCCGATCACCCCTCGCCCACCGTGGCGTGCGTGCGCACAGCCTCCTGCAGACGCTCCGAGCTCAGGAGGGACTGTTTTCGGTGGTGTCCACTGCCTCCTGGCTCGGCCCGCCCTCAGGCTGTTGCTCCCATATGTGTGGGCCACCACGCCTCATGCTTGACCCAGACAGCAGAAGCCCCCAAAGTAAACATGTCAGCAAGTAAGAGTGAAGTCCTGCATTTCCCCAAAGACCAAATCTCCAGCCCTCAACCCATTTCTTATTTCATATGTGTTGAGAGAAATCTCTGGCCCCATTTCTATGTCCACGCCAAGGCTCTGGGTTGAGAAAGACAACCCACAGAATGGGGGAAATGTTTGCAAATTAGGGATCTGATAAGGAATTGGGGTCCAGAATATATAAAGAACCCTTGCAACTCAACAATAAGAAGACAAACAGTCCACTTTTTAAATGGGCCAAGACTCTGAACAGACATTTCTCCAAAGAAGATGTACACACAGCCCATAAGCACAGGAAAAGATGCTCCACGTCGTGAGCCATCAGGGAGATGCAGATTAAAGCCATAATGAGGCACCACATCATACCCACTAGGATGGCTAGAATTAAAAACAGGCAAATTACAAGTGTTGATGAGGATGCAGAGGGATGGGGAAGCTCCCACACTCCACTCTCTCCTGACCTCACTGTTTTTCACTCCAGTCTTCCCAATTATAAAATCAGCTTGCCAGGTTTCTGTCCTCCCAGAAATGGAGGCTGGACCACCTAAGAGATGAAGTCCAAGGAATTTCTGGAGACAGCACTGGGGTGCCCGGAGAGGCTAGGACCCCCCACTCCACACAGAAGCTCCAGTAGGGGCCCTTGTATGGGAAAAAAGTCACCTTAAGGCTTTGAGGCTCAGCCACTACCCTGACCCCAGGCGTCACCTCAGAGCCTAACCCTGTCTAGGGGGCCAGTGCCGACTCCAGTGGGAGGGCAGGGGAGAGGCAGCCATATGCCAGGTGCTACTGACCGTGTGCTTCTGCTAATAACTTTAAATGCTTCCCCATATCCCCTGGGTTAGCTAGATTTTTTTTTTTTTAATTCTGCAGCTCAGATTCCTGGGAGAAGAGACTTTAGTTCCTTTCTGGCTTCCGGGGTTCCCTGGGGAGGCCGAAAAAGGCACTTATTTAAAAGTGACGAGTGGGGGACCCAAATCCAGCATCTCGGGTCTATCTTGGGGTAACTGCCTGGCAGAAAGAGGATCACCGTGGCCATTTGGCCCTCAGGAAGCTGGCGCTACAAGGAGGGGGGAGCAGAGCACTGAGGGCCCTGGGGCTGTTCCCTGACAGTCACCGGACCTTGCTCGGCTGCCAGGATTTGCACGCTCAAAGGGGTGCGCTGTGTGACTGGAGTCTAAACAATAGTTTTTAAACGTTTAAAGCCACGACCCGTGTGAATTACATGTTCTATGATACATGTGTATCTGAAACAAAAGTTTCCTTTACTGCAAGCACTGCACTCTGATGGCTTCTGTTCTTTTTTATTTTATAAAATTGCTGGTGGTGACTCATTAACTGGATTTCAAAATGTGGAGTTGAGGATCCCGGTCCTAGAAGGTGCCCCCTGGTGGCAGCCCAGCCCCGGGGGCCCACCAGCCTGGACTCCCTCCCCGCTCCCAGTCCTGAGAGGGCTAAAGGGCTCTGGACGGGCACCGACTGTGTGCCCTGGTCTCCGCAGCGTCTCTCCCCTGTCCCCCTCTAAGTCACTGAGCCATCCCCCAGAGGGTGTCCCCCCCAAGAAGCTGTGGAGCTGGGGGTGCCTCTGACCACTCGAGAGAGGCCTTTGCCACGGGACCTCTGCGTGTCCCTGACCCTGACAGGGAGTGGGAATGAGTGCACAGTCCTGGTTCCTGGGCATCTGTCTCCCCACCTGGGTAAGAACTGCAGCCCCTTAGCCCAGCCTGCCCTGGGCAACCTCCTCCGGGGTGAGGGAGGCGGAAGGGAAGGAAACCCCAGGAGGGGTGAGGAGGCATTGGGGGGGGCACAGCGCAACGCTGTGCGAGCTGGGCCCTGGCACCACAGGGCCCCTGGGTCACTCTGCCTGGCCTCTCTGCTCACCACCCAACCCAGGATGTTCTGGGGGGCTCTTGGAGAACAGCCGGGGCTCACTTCGTCTCTCTCTGCAATATCCGTGGGGCTCTCTCAAACGTCCTGCACGAGGAAGATGGCCCTGGGGTCCCCTTTGCTGGGATGGGCATGCCGGGCCATAGCGGGAGACCCCCAGAGTGACTGGGGGCCTGGAAACTTCTCTAAGTGGAGAGAAAATCCCCACCCAATCTGCCCGACGCGAGGCTGGGGTCCCTGGAGTGGATAAGACGCCCGCGGGCCACCTTTCTACCTCCAGCCTCGTGGTCTCGGGCCCCTCCTCCCACCTGGGACAGGTGTTCCAGTTCCCAGGGTTCTCGCCCCTCCTGCCCCGCGGGAGTCGAGCCCTGGGCAGAGCAGGGGAGCCCACAGCCCCTACCTCTCTGCCTCTCCAGCTGCCCGTAGTTGGGAACCCTGTGGCCGGAGTGCGTCTTCACCAGGAAGGAGCGCGGCATGGTGCCCTCGCGCGGGTCGCACTGTGCCTACGCCGGCGCCCGCGGGCAGCGCGGCCCACAGGTGCCGGGAGGGTCAGGTCCTTAACACAGCGCGCCGCCTCGGCCAACCAGCGCGCCGCGCGGCCGGGGCGAGGCGGGGCCTCGGGGCGGGGCCTCGGGCCACGCCCAGGACAGGTGCGCGGGCCGTGGGGGAGGGAGCGCGTGGCTGCGTGTCCAACCCACGGGACTTCCCTGGCGCGCGCTGCGAGTCACGCCGCCCCCGGGGCCTGGCGCGCCCACTCGACGTGGACTGAAGGGCGGAGGTCAGGGCTGGGCGGAAGCCGAGTTGGGCTCAGTCCACCCTGGGGTGGGAGCGTGCGCCGAGCCCAGCCTTGGAGAACCCTGCTGTAGCCTGTTACACCCGCCCCGCCTCCTGCGCAAACCCGCAGCGGTAGGTCTGATGAGCAGCAGCCCTGAACCGGCTGACTGGCCAGAGTGGTGGCCGGGGGTCGGCCGGCCTGGCGGAGGAGACCGTGCTTTAGGAGTTGGCCCCAGGCCTCCAGAAAGCTCATTTGTGGGAGAAAGGACACCGCTTGGCGTTCCGGAATTACCAGGGGTTCAGATAGGCGGTGTGGGAGGTGTAATCACAGAGGGCGGCGCATGTGCCCGCCGCTGCAGCCTGGGCTATGCCCCGGGCAGCCTCACCTCCTTCAGTATCCTTTGGAGTCCTCGGTGCCACCAAGAGCCAGCCATGCTTGGGTGTCTGGTCCCTTTTTTTTTTTTTTTTTTGGGCGGTAGGGGGGCCTCTCACTGCTGCGGCCTCTCTCGCCCCGGACACACAGGCCCAGCAGCCACAGCTCACGGGTCCAGCCACTCTGCGGCATGTGGGATCCTCCCGGCCCGGGCCGCCCCGCGGCACGTGGGATCTTCCCAGACCGGGGCATGAACCCGCGTCCCCCGCATCGGCAGGCGGACTCTCAGCCACTGCGCCACCAGGGAAGCCCCTAATAAAGAGACCGATTCTTTTTTTTTTTTCTTTTCTTTTCTGGTCCCTTTTGATGTGGACGTTTCATGAGTTCAGGGGTCAGTCTCTGTGGGGGTGGGGTGGGGGTGGGGACACACTGCCAGGCCCCGGAGAGCCGCCAGGCGCTTCCATGGCTGTGCAGGAGGCCTGCCTTCAGAGGCCCAGGTGCGACGTGCAGCCTGGTGCTCATTGCCAGTTGTGGGCCTGGAGACAAGGTGGAGGTGGTGGGGAGTCTGAGAGGAACCGCGGAGAGGCGTGAGGAGGGAGGCCCGCGTCACACAGGGTCTTATGTGCCTTCAGTTTCGCGGGAGAGAAAACAGGCTCTGGGAAGTTACGAAGCTGTGGGATTGGGACCCGGGCAGGTACTTGCAGCCTCACAAGGGGCGTCTGCTGCTTGGTTAGGGCGTGCGGAAGGATAGACAGGTGGTGCGCAGGCGGGAGAAGGCGCACGTCTCTTCCGCAGGCCTGGCCTGGCAACGTGTTGCCGTGCACGTGGCTGCCTTCTACTTGTTTACCTGTTCCCTGGCCTCCCAAGCTTAGCACGTGTACCTTCCCTTCCTTCTCCCGGTCCCAGACGTAGATGACACTTGCAGATACCTGGGCCAGCACTGCACCCACGCTGTCCTTCCTCGCCCGGCCACCCACGGTGTGGCCACTGGCCAGGATGACCTCCTTAAGCCCCAGAGGGACACTCATGTTCTCGAGGGGCGCTCATGCACTCCCGTGGAGAACCTGCTGATCTCATCCTGGAAATGCCCCAGGGATCCCGAGGGGCCTTAGAGCACCTCTGCGGTGGGGTGCTCCTTTCCGAGATGGCTGCCTTAACAAGTGACCCTAAGGGAAGTTTGAGGTCCTTGCCAACTGCTCAGAACTGCCCTCCTGTGGTCATACAGACTCACTGTTTGGCTGTGACTCACAGGGTTGTGTCTGGGCCAGACCAGGGTACCACTCACAGAGGAAAATCCGAGTGTCTGCCCTGTTCTCACCTGTGCAGCCCCAGGGAGGCGGGGGGTTGTCCCCACCTGCTCTGCATCCCTCTGTCCTCGATACGACCGCCTTGCCTTGCAGCTAAGCCCCGCGCCTCGCTGTTGGAAACCAGCTCCCCACCGGCCTCCTGGAACCGGGCTCTCCACCAGAGCAGGACTTGCAGGGACCACAGTCCACGCTTCCTGCAGAAAACCCAGGGTCTCCCCTTGACACTTGGCGACGTCGGCTTGTGGCCACCTGCCCGCCTGCCTCTATCAGACACTGAACAAGCGGAGCCCAGGTAAGATTGTTACAATTCCTCTTATGTTGATGTTTTCTTTCTTTAATTAATTAATTTTTTCTTGGCTGCGTTGGGTCTTTGTTGCTGCGCACGGGACTTTCTCTAGGTGTGGCGGGGGG
>NW_006796283.1:3360174-3372770 GCF_000442215.2 Lipotes vexillifer
GAGCACAGGCAGTAGTTGTGGCGCACGGGCTTAGTTGCTCCGTGGCATGTGGGATCTTCCCGGACCAGGGCTCGAATCCATGTCCCCTGCATTGGCAGGCGGATTCTTAACCTCTGCGCCACCAGGGAAGCCCCTCTTGCTTTTTATGGGTGTGTTTTTGTGCTCTTTTTCTGTGCTTTATATGGCGATGGTGCTCGGCTGTCTGCATAGTGTGTACGTGTGTACCTGTGTCCTTTTGGGTCTGGTAGTTTTGTTTGTTTGTTTCTATACTGCAGGTTCTTATAGTCATCAGTTTTATACACATCAGTGTATACATGTTTTTTTTTTACTAATTGGGTTTCATGGCCCAGTGAGGACGCCCCCTCCCTGTTAGATGCAGCCCGAGGGCCTGCCAGGTGGGAACTGCCTTCCTTCCCTCACAGCACCTGCACGAGGTTGGGTCCGTGATGGAGGCTCAGCAGTGCCTGCTGGACCAGATGGAAAAGCGTCAGGAGCCCCCGTACAGTGCGGCCCGGGCACGCTCCCCGCTGGGGGTCTCTCGAGTATAGACACGTGGGTGAAGGTACAAAGGCCCCATGGTGGGCCAGGCTCTGGGACTCGGAATAGCGCTCAGAGCTGGGCCTTAAAGCTGGCACTCGGCCGTCCCAGGACTCAGGGGCCCCCGCCGCGGTGACAGTGCCCCCGGTGTCACTGTGTGTGCGGCGTGTTTGTTGTGGGAGGGTGGGTGTGGCTGGACATCCTGCATTGGAGCAGCCCCGTTGCTGTCCACGGTCGTGGGCCCAGTACCCCAGCTCCCAGCACGTGGTCACATTGGTGGCCAGTGTGCATTTGGTCATCTCCAGAAGGGGGACTCACAACTGCCTGTTCCCTCTTGGGTCCTGGTTGTTAGAGGTGATTTTGGTTCTTAAATGGGGGTTCAGGGAGGGGACGTTGACCCTTCCCACACAGCTGTGACACACAGTAGAGTCCCAGACGCTGAGCCCGGGAAGGTGATCTGGGGGCTGAGGAGGGATGTATGTGTGTGCATGTGTGTGCAGGATGTACGTGCGTGCGTGTGTGCAGGTCTGTGCCCTGGTGTGCACACGCACACGGGTGTGCACACGCGTCTGTGTGTGCGTGTGAGGTCGCAGGAGCTGTTCCGTGCGGCACAGCGGTCGGGCTTCAGTGGGCGAGCCCGGGGCCTAGAGGGGAGCCCGGGGCCCAGCTCCGAGCTCCACAGCATCCTCTCGGAGCCTCTTCCCCGTGTGCGTGTGGCCCTGGGCCCTCATTCCCAGAAACTTGTTGGAGAGACCGGAGGGTCACGGGCCGTGCAGCTCCCTTCTCCGGGACCGGAAGGGGCCTGATGTCCCCGGAGCTCCCGCCGGCACTTCCAGGTCAGGTCCCGGCCCCTGGCGGCGGGGTGGGAGCAGCACAGACACAGACCACGAACGCTGGGCGCGGAAGCTTTGCTGGCAGGGGTTGATTGTGCACCGCTGGGGACGTGGCCTCAGGCCCACTTGTGTGGTGGCGCCTTTGGGCCCGTCGGTCCCTGCTGCCTTGTGGTGAGTGAGTTCAAGGATCCTTCCTGGGAGCGTGTTTCGCAGGTAGATGTGGGGAGCCCCGGTGTGTGAGAGTCCAGAAGGAGGCGCCGTGGCCTGGCCTGGGCGTCAGCACCGGGGGACCGCCGCCCGACCGCCCGCTGTGTCCCGAGGGTGCGCCCTCCCTGCTGGGCCGCAGGTCTCAGGCCCCGTGGTTGCTTGGGGGTTTGTCAAGTTGCGGCCCTGGGGCCCTCCACTGGTCCGAAGGGCTCAGAACCTCTTTCTCCCCCTGTGGAACGGGGGCAGCAAGCTGGTAGGAGGTGGCCCCACGTCAGAGGGACCCCGAGGCCCCACCCGAGGGGTGAGGGATGGGCTTGGCCCTCTGCGGCAGGTGGGCTCCCCATGCCTCCCTGGACGAGGTAAACGGGGTAGACGCGCGTGTTCGCAGTTTGCTGCCAGGCCCCGGGCACGCTTGTATTTCCTGAAGGTGTGGCTGCTTTGCAACCCCCGTGAGGGACCGGGCCTTTCGGGAGGCCCCTCCGCTGGGGGCTGCATGACCACGCCTGCCCTCTCCGTCCACCCTTCTTTACTCAGCGCCCAGAGCTCAGAGGGGCGTCTCCCGCAAGACCCAGAGGTGACCTGTGGCCAGTCCTCGGGGCCCTGGGGCAGGCGCTCGTGCTCTGGGCACCCAGCCTTCAGGAGTGCTGGCTGCCTGTCCCCCTCCTGATGGCCAAGGTCACAGGTTCCCAGGGACCCGGCGGCGCCGTCCAGGCGGCAGGGTGTGTGCGGACCCCCCAGGCCGTTGTGTGACTGGGGAGGGAAGGGTGTGCGGCCTCCCGTCAGGGACGCCCTGGAGTCGGTCGGGGTCCGGGCCTCCCACCTCCACCTCACTTTTCATCCAGACTCAGAGCGGCGTCCCGCGGGCTTCAGCCTGAGGTGTCCTCGCCGGACACTGCGGTGTCGGCCGCGACCCAGCTCCCACGCAGCCGCATACTGCGCTGGGCCTCGCTCCACTGCTCTGCCCTGGCATCCGTCCTGGACGCCGGGTCACTGAGCGGCCACGTGCCCACGTGCCCCGTGCGTCCTGGGCCCAGGGTGGAAGGGACGAGATCAAGGCCACGTGTGGATGCTGCCCTGTGGCTCTTGGCCTCCGTGGCCTCTGGGGGTGCCTGGAGGGGGCTGAGCTTGGCAGGCGTCCTCGGGCGGGGGAAGGGACTAGCCACCAGCCTGTGCTGGTGTCCAGCAACTTTAAGACGCTCCTGGCTCCGCCCCTCCGGGGGCCCCACTGTGGCCAGGAGCCCTCGGTGATGTGGTGACGTGGTGGGTGCTGAGGCCTCCACGGGGTGAGACGTGGGGACAGTCGCCAGGCGTCACCTCCTCGAGGGCACCGGTGAGGTCAGGACCTGCCGAGACAGCCCTCAAGCTGCCCCCAGGGCTCCGTGGGCGCCGAGGGTCGTGACGGGCGTGTGAGAGTAGCACCGTCCTCCCCCAGGCGGTGGGCGGGCAGCGGACAGGCTTGGCTGGTGTCCAGGTGGTGGACGGACAGCTGGTGCCGGCTGCGAGCTGAGGGCTGGAGGGTTAGCTGGGGATTGGATATGGGCCCGAGTGACAGCCCAGAATCACAGCCGCTGCACGTCCCAGATGGGATGTGCTGGCAGCGCTGGGGGAAGAAACAACATGTCCGGGACGAGGGGAGGGCAGCCGGGTACGGGGGAGGGTCATGGGGCAGTGAGGTGCCGAGCTGCGGGTGGGGCAAAGGAGACGGGGCAGCGGCTGCACCTGGCATCTGGAGCCTGGCTGTCCCAGCGCTGCCACCACTGGCTCCAGGCCCCAGGGCACTGGCCAAGGCCACCCTGAAGCTCCCCTGGGTGCTGACGGGCCCTCATCCTCTCCCTGCTCGGTGAGGCCTGGGGGTGTGGCCTTGAGTTTGCACTCGGGGGCCGTGTGCCTGGCAGGCTGGTCGGCAGGGCAGGGCAGGGGAGGAGGTGCACCTCCCTGGTGGCTGAGGTCCCAGCTCCCCCATCGTCCTGCAGGAGGGGGACTTCAGCCACATCCTTCCTTTCCCATTAGCCCTGAGGGAGGCTGAGGCTGGGCCCGGGTGGCCCCCCAGGGACCATGTCACGGGCCTCCTTCTGGAAGGCGGCAGAGAGGACAGGCTGGCAGGTGGCATCCTCCGCCGGTGGGGTCAAAGAGTGGTCAGAGGGGAGGGGAGGCCAGTGGCTCCTACGAAGGGTTCTAAAGGAGGTAACGCACCCCAGGTCACAGCTCTTCTCTCGTGGAGACTCTGGTTTGCCCGGCCCTGCCACGGTCGAGCTCAGGAGACCCACCTTCTCCATAGAGGAAGGGTCTGCAACACTGCGTGGGGGGGCAGACGAGACAGGCACCTGGCCTTACTCTGATGACCAGCCACCTGGGCACAGCCCAGCAGGTGATTCTTGTCAGCTTTTAAAGGCCTGTGGCGACTGGGAATAGCAGGGGCCCGTGGCACTGATGGTGGCTCGAGACCACCATCCCTGGGTGGATGTTTCAGAGGGCCAGGTGCCGGCCCGGGGGCTGAGGGCACACGCTGGGGCACCAGGCAGGCTGCCCGGGGAGGCAGAGGCACGCCTCGAGCCAGCAGTGGGGAGAGCGGCTGCAGCACGGGGACCGGGGTGGGGCTAGTGGGGCTTCACTCCGGTGGCATCCCAAGGGCCACCTGTAGGCCACCACGGCCACCTCTGGGCCCCAACACCAGCCCCATTCAGACCACCCCGGCCGGAGAAGCTCAGGACGGTGCCCAGCCTGCCGGCCTCAGGTGGACACCGTCCCAGGACGAGGAGGTGAGCGCCGCTGCCCAGCAAACCTTGGCCTGGGCTTGTCGCAGGGAGAGGTGGCCAGGCCGGCAAGTGAGGGCACAGGTCGAGGGGAACAGGGTCCGGGGGGCGGGCAGGACCAGCAGGGGCCGCAGCCCAGCTCATCCCAGACGCGGAAACGGCCTCCGCGGGGCCCCGAGGCCAGCTGCTCTCTGAGCCGGAGCTGCCTGGGGACGGACCCGTGCCCGCGGACCTCGAGCGGAGGACGGTCCGGTGGCCGCGCTCCGGCCCTCTGCCTTTAGTATTCACTGAAGGAGACGCACCAGCCAGGTCGCTGGAGATGCTTTGAGACGTTTTACTTAAATTTTTTTTTAAAGACAGCAATAATTTATGCCACGAGCCAAATGAGGGTGCCGATGAGCGTCTCGTGAACTGCCTGGTCACTGCGCTGGCCCCGCGCTCTGCCACTGCCGGGGCGGCCCTGCCGGGGGCACGAGGTGGTCGGCTTTGGACCAGGGACAGCAGGGCCGAGGCCAAGACCCAGGCAGGAGGCCAGGAGCAGACACAGCGCCACTGCAAGTGGCCGGGCGTTGCGATTTCTTCCCGTGATTATCCCAGTGACCCTGGGGAACGGCGAGGTGACCTGGGGACGTGGCCACCTCGGTCCCCGCACACAGCGACTGCGCCGTCTCTCCTCCCCCTACCAATCCCACAACCGTTCGTTTTTTTTTTTTTTTTTAAAAAATATAATTTTTTAAATGTTCCATAAAAATACTATTATTCCTAGTCAAACACAGATATTGCAATATGAAGGGTAACTGCTCTGTCTTTGCTCTAGAAAACGTGAAAAGGTCATCACGCCGGATAATATAGAAAAGTGTGGAACCTCTAGGTATCGCAAAAGCCAGTACCGAGCACGCGAGGGGGAAGCGTTGCCAGGTGCTGGGCCGGAGCCCCCTCCGTGCTTCCCTGCTCAGTGCTGGGGCCTGTGCACGCGGCAGGGCCTGAAGGGTCCTCTCTGCAGGGAGGAAATCATGGCTTTGAGACACAGTGGCCACATTCCATCCCAGTGGCCGGCCCCCCAAGGCCACCTGCGCAGCCCGATGGGGTCGCGGCCTCTCCTCCTGCAGCAGTGAGGCTCCACCTGGCCCTCCAGGCGCCTTCCCAGGCAGGCCTGGGCCGCAGGAGCTGGCGGGGCGTGTCCCTTGAGGCGGGAGGCCTGGGCCAGTGGCCGCGCCTTCAGTTCTCGGAGAGAGACAGGGCCAGGGCGGCCTGGAAGGCGGCCTCCTCGTCGATGCTGTAGTCCTGGAAGACAGAGAGTGCAGCTGGGCCGGGGACGCCAGGGCCTCCCAGGGCGACCCCCCCGCCCTGGTCCCGTCACCTCAAACGGACCGGCTCTGCCGCGTCCAGCCTCCCCGCCCCCCTTCGGCCCCGCACGGTCATGGGGTCCCGGTCGCTGTGTGGCGACTGTGCTGCGGGGATGGTCTGGCTGCCCGGAGGCCACCGCGCCCAGTGACTGAGGGCTGGGCGGACTGCGTGGGCTGGACGCCCGGAATCGGAGCTGTCCTTTCCCCTCAGACTCAAGAACGGGGCTTGAGATGAGCAGAGAAGCAAGGGATCCCCGTGGCATCCACCCATCGGGACCAGGCGCAGGCGGAGGGAGCAGAGGGGTCGACTTCACAGGGTCTGGTGCCTGGAGGCTGGCGGGGGACGAGAATAGCAGGGCTGGGGGCGCAGGGGAGGGAAGGGCCTGCAGGAGGGTCTGCAGGTGGGGACCGCAGGTGGGAGAGGGAGAGGAAGAGCCGGAGGTTTTCCCGGCGACAGAAGTCCCCGCGGGAAGGGCCTGTCCCCCGTGGAGGGGTCTGTGTGCCGAGGCCCCGGTGCAGAGCTGGGGAGATGGTGGCCCTGCGACGGCGCCTCCCCGAGAGGAGGCCCCGCGTGAGGAGAGCTCGCTGGCCCGGCGGTGAGGGACCCGCAGGACAGGGGGCCGCTGTGGGCCCGGTCTGCACAGCCCCAGAGCCCCCGGGCCTCTAGTGGCCACGTGGACCTACCCGGCACCGTGGGAGGGGGAGGGGGGAGGGGGAGGGCACCCACCACGAAGGTGTCGTAGGAGAACTTGTGCCGGTGGAGCAGGTGCTGCAGGAAGTTGGCGCTCTTGTAGCTCGGGTCGCCCCAGGGCATGGCCGAGCAGATGGGACACACCTGGGACAGAGCAGGCCGGTGAGCCTCCAGGGCCCGGGAGGGCCGGGCGAGCGGGGCCGGGCGGGCGTGCGGGCGGGCGTGCGGGCGGGCGTGCGTGCGGGCGTGCGGGCTCACCACGCGGCTGGGGTCGCTGCGGTGGCTGTCCACGCAGTGCTTTACCAACTCCTGCTGGTCCAGGTTGCGGGCACCACAGTAAGGGCAGGCGAAGGTGGACCTGTTGGGGACGGCGCTGGGGCGAGGGTGGGGTTGAGTGGCACTGCCCACCTTCCTACAGCCCAGCCGGCTCGCCCTCCCCCGCCCTGTGGGCCGTAGCTGCCGCGGGGCCCTGCCCCCATCTGCACATCCCACCGCGACCTCCCGCCGCCTAACCCCGGGGCCCCTGCTTCCGACGCGGCTGCCCACCCTGAGAGGAGGCGTCTGTCCAGCCCCAGCCTGTCTGGGGACCGTGCGTCCCTGCTGGGAGGTGAGCCGTGGGGGCCTGGCTTGGGCCCTCCTGGGGTCCCCTACCCGCAGGGGGCGAGGCCCTCCCCCGGCAGCCCTCCCACCTCCTCAGCGTGGGGCCCCACTGCCCACCCCGCGAGGTAGGCCCAGAGCTGCCCCACGGAGGGGGCCCTGGCAAAGCGGCCCACCTGGGGATGGGCTGGGACGTGGGCACCACAGGGACGAACTTGGGACAGTTGGCCATCTGCTCCTGGACCTTCACGCAGGAGGCAACGTGCGCCCTCATCTTGGCCAGTGTCACCTGGGGCGGAGAGGAGGGGAGGGGCCGGGCAGCGGGGCTGGGCCTCTGGTTCCCGGTGCCCCGGCCCGGCAGCGCTGCGGAAGTGGGGCCCAGAGGCCGAGGGAGGGAGACACAGACTCAGGACCCCGAGGCTGCAGACCCGCACCCAGAAGCAGGCGCTCACGGCTCCACGATGGGGCCATGCGGGGGCAGTAGGCCTTCGGTCCCTGGGGAGCTGCAGGCGAGGGGTGGCCCACAAGGGGACAGGGAGGGTGTCTCTTCGGGAAAAAATATCCCTTGTAACGGGAGCCAGCAGGCAAAATTCTGGACAGTCGAACGTCCAGCGAACTCTTTACAAAGAGGTAGGAAATGGAACAGGATACAACCTTCTCGGCTGCCCAAGTGGCCGTCCTGGCCGAAGGCGGGAAGCGGCTCAGCACAGGGCAGGGGAGGGGTGCCAGCGCAGATAGCAGGCAGGACGACCCGGGGGAGGACGCCTGGCAGCCCTCCCGGTGGCAGTGGCGCACACAGGAACCCAGTTCCCAGAACCGTGGAGGCCGAAAGGGAGCAGGCGGGGCAGCTCCGCCACGAGGGGCCCTCCTGACGCCTGCCCGGCCCCCGGCTCTGCCCAGGGCTGGGACACTGAGCAAGCCTGCCCCCTGGGCCCGCACGAGGCCAAGGGTGGGGGCCGCCTCGCACAAGAGCCAACAGCCTGCTCCGCTCTCATGCCGGGAGGAAGGGGCACGTGCGCCTGCAGGAGGCCGCGGCAGCCCCTCACAGTGAGCTCACGGTGGCCCCTGGACAGTCTGACCTTCGACCTTGAGGACAAAACAACAGGGCTGCTGCCTACTGTGATAACTCAGAAGAACTCGTTACCCCGAGCAATGGCAAAATCTGAAAACCTAAGTTCAAACTCCGTTCCCGGGCTGGGTCCCCCACAAAGTGGTGTGCCCGCCTGAGCGGGCAGCGGGTGCTGGGACAGGGTGGGCGGGCTGGGCCCCATTGCAGTCGCCGCCTGCAGTGCGAGGGCCACTGGGGTGTCGAGGCTGCATCAGGGTGGGCTCAGCTCAGCCTGTGTCCCTGCGCCAGCCACAGCCCAGAGCCCAGGCCACGTGCAGGGCCCGCAGGAAGCGAGTGGAGTGGTGGGCTGCCCAACAGGGAAGGGAGGTGGCCCGTGCCCAGCTCCCCCGCGAGCCCATCGGAGCGCCCGGGCCAGGAGGCTGCGGTACCTTCTTGCTGCAGCCCCGGCAGGGTGCCTTGTAGGACGAAAGCTGCTTCTCTACGTGGGCGGCCTTGTCCACTTTCTTGGGGTCGAAGGGCAGGCGGCACAGTGGGCACAGGGGGGATGGCACCTGCAGACACGGCTGGAGGCACTCCCCACAGAACCTGCAGGGCAGACATGGGCCTGAGGGCTGTGCTCCCCTCCATCAGCAGTAGCTTCTGGGCCAGGGTCCTATGGGTTGAATGGGCACCGTCTGTCCAGAAGATGACCCAGGTCACTGCCCAGCTGTGGGCTTCTGGGACACTCCTGCCGATCCTGCGATGAGGGCTGAGCTGCAGCTGTGACCCCCGCCCCCCCAGGTCCCATGCTGGCCCCGCAGCCCTGGTCCCAGCAAGAGCTCTGGCTGCAGGAGGCCCAGGGCTCAACCTGTCCGTCTCACTGCCAAGCGGTGATGATGCCACCTCAGGGGACTCCAGGACATCATGGGGGACCCTGGAGACCCTCTACCCACGAAACTCTGGGGAGTAAAATCACTAACAGTGGTGAGAGGAAACCGCAGGGCCCCAGGGCCCAGGACTCACTGGATGGAGCAGGGCCAAAGCTGGCCAGGGAGTGTCACCAGCCTTGGGACAGTGCCCTCTCCCCAGGCAAGAAGGGCTCTGGCTCAGCCTGAGCAGAGGCGTAGTGGCAGAAAGGCTGTGCCCCTCTCGGCCTTGAGCTCTCGGCCATGTCTGTGGAGACGCCACGTCGTGAGGTATGAGTCCTGGCACCCCGTGTGTGCTCGGCCCCGGCAGCTGGTGTTTACAAACACCCCCAGTGCCACAGAAGAATGTGCACTGCCCGGTGGGCAGGGGGTCGAACACTCTCAGTGGGGGCGTGAAAGGCCAGGAGCCTGACTGCAGGGCCAGCTCGGTCCACCTTTGCAGGAAGCGCCAAGGGGGCCGCTTAGCAGACGGGAGCCGTGGAGTGGAGGCTCCACGGCCCAGAAGAGCAAGCGCTCGGCCCCACGAGAAAGGCGGCAGCTTGGCGGCCTGCAAGAAACCCACGAGGTGTCGGGGTGTGCACCGCTCTGCGTGCGTCTAGCAGTCTGGGCCTGCAGGACGTGAAGACGTTCCCTGAGCACATAGGTGGCTCACTTGAGCTCAGGGGTCCCTGTTCTTTTGCCTCAGACTTTCACCTCGTTTTAGGAAGAGGCAGCCGCAGGTGATCCCAAGGCCCTCCTCCTACACGCTGGCTTCCGTACAGCCACCACTGGGTCATCACCATGGGTGTCACTGTTTGCACACAAGAAAGGCCAGGCTGGGCCTGAGGCCCATCAGAAAGTGCAGGGTTCCTGACACCCTGTTCCTGCGCAGCACCTGTCGAGGGCCCACCAGGCACTACCAGCGGCGCCCGCCCCATAGCGCTCCAGCAAGTCCTCCAGGGCCGTCCCTCTCACTGGTCTTAGGAGCCAACTGGCCTAACAGCCGGGGCAGGCCTCTCGTGCCACCCTGTCACTGGAAGAAAGTGCCGGCTCCATGGTCACCACGGGGAGGCCGGGGGAAAATCCGCACAGGAGCGCTCACGGCAGCACCGGTCACAAGAGCTGTGGAGACAGCCCAGTGTCCACTGATGGGTGAGGGACACAGAGAAGGTGGCCGATCCTTACGATGGGATACCCCTCAGCCCGAAGGGAGCGTGGCACAGCTGGATGCTGGCGCTCAGAGGACCCCGAAGACGTGCTCCGTGAAATAAGCTGCCCATTCAGGACAGAGGTACAGAGGCTGGAGGCAGCCCCAGCAGAACCAAACACTGGCCCTCAGGGAGACCTCATCAGAGGGTCAGAAACAGCTGGACAGGGCTTCCCTGGTGGCACCGTGGTTAAGAATCACCTGCCAATGCCGGGGATGTGGGTTCGAGCCCTGGTCCGGGAAGATGCTGCAGAGCAACTACGCCTGTGTGCCACAACTACTGAGCCCGCGTGCCACAACTACTGAGCCTGCACTTCTCGAGCCCGCGAGCCACAACTACTGAGCCCACATGCCACAACTACTGAAGCCCACATGCCTAGAGCCCGTGCTCCGCAACAAGAGAAGCCACCTCAATGAGAAGCCCGCGCACCGTGACGAGGAGTAGCCCCTGCTCACTACAACTAGAGAAAGCCCGCGCGCAGCAACAGAGACCCAACGCAGCCAAAAATGAATAAAATAAATAAATTTTTTTTTAAAAAAAAGAGGAAGCCATACAAGGCTGAATTCCTTTATAAAAACAAAAAAAGAAACAGCCGGGCAGCTTCTGGTTCCGGATGTGGCTTACCGCCCAGGCCGTCCTCTGAGTATGACAGATCACTGGCTCTGTCTGGGGCCCCTGGGGACTTCACGGGAGCGCTTCCACACTCTCCACCGAGGCACCTCCTGCCTCTGGGTTCCTGCTCAAAAGCCCTCCCTACGACCTGTCCCCTTCTGTCTCGTGTGGAGCATGAGTCCCGGCCCCTGGCAGGGCTGCTGTCACCTCCAGAAAACCTTTTTTGTGGAAGGAGACTGCTACAGTTAGGGAGCTGGGGCTGGGGGCAAGGGGTGGATAACCAGACCACCGACAAACTTTTTAGAAGGAGAGATGTGAGTCTTCAAATCTTTCACGTTCATTTGCACACATGCCTTCAAAACACCGGAAAAGAAACTTATGGAAAGTAAGAGGCAGAGATGGAACGGCCAGGAGGTTTGTCTACACCAGCAGGCAGAGCCAGGGAGAAAGTCTTTTTAAGGCAGAAGCTGAAGAAGAGGCTCTTGCAGGACCAGCCTCAGAAACGGGAGACAAGGGGGCACATTCTGCCAAGAAGGGTGCGGGGAAGTGGGGTTTATAGAGGAATGCGCTCGCACAACGGTTTGTGTCTTTCTGTGCTCTGAAAACCACCTTTTAAGAAAAGACTTATTTGGAAAAATAGAAAACAGATTCGTGCTGACCAGAGGCCCGAAACACCACAGCCCAGGGCTGGGTGAGTGTCGATACAACCCGAAGCCCGGGAAGGGCTTTTTCTAAAGTCGGGCCTGGGACAAACGCTACAGCTCTCCCAGTGATGGGCTGGAAGGAGCTGAACACACTTGGCAACACCCACTGCTGTGTGCTGACGCCAAAACGCCACACACAGCATGAAAAAGTGAGGCACGGCGCCTTCAGGACAAATCAGCCGTGCTCTCCCAGTGTGGGCAGGTAGGTCGCTGTGCTTCCTGCGTGTGTGTGTGTGTGTGTGTGTGTGTGTGTGTGTGTGTAGGCTTGCTGGCTCCTGACACGGTTCCTGCCACCTCCCTGGGTGAGATGAGCAGCACACACACCCAGCGGCTGCAACTCCCTCTTTGTATCGGGAACCTTCCAGGTCATCTGCCTTTGTTTGCAAAACGTTCCTACACCGAGCCTGGGTGAATCTCAGCCCCACCTCCTCAGCAACTCGGCTGGCAGCCAAGCCCTCCTGCCCCCTCTCCCCACCCTGCTAATTTCACTCAAGGCTGTATTATTCAGCCACTCCAGAGAGTTGGAGAGCCGACACCCTGATCTCAGCCCCCTCCCAAACAGGCGGGCAGCTCCCAGAAGCCCTGAGTGCAGCACTTGGCTGGGAGGAGAGCCACACTCTCTGGTTTCTGTTCCTGAAACTACCCGGCCCTGACACAGCCGGAAACCCTAGCAAGATGTGTGGCATCTGGTCCCCCGAGGGCCAGCCTGCCTGGTTGCTCAGTGATCGATGTGACCCAAGTTCTCCAACAGAACAAAACAGCACCAGACTCCAAACAAGCCCCTGCCCAAACTTCAGGGAACTTCTCTCTTCTGCAGTCAAGACAAGCAGATAGCGGGTGCAAAAAAGAGTTGACGGCAAAAGGCACAAGGCATTTATTTACAACTGCCCACCCCAGTCTCCACGGGACCGGATGGAAGGCGACCGGGGCAGAGGTCGTGCCCGCTGCCCTGTGAGTCCCCGGGGAGGCTCATCCTTGCCGTCAGAGGCCCCGGGCACTGCCCGTTGGAGACCGGGCAGGGCTGCAGGTCGGTCCTGTCTGCCGACGGGGTGATCGGATCGAGAGCCCGCGGCGGGCGGACGGGCGGGCAGGAGGCTGGGCTGAGGCGGATGGACGCGCCCAGAGGGCAGAAACGGCCCTGCGCGGGGAGACCCG
>NW_006796283.1:3372813-3379581 GCF_000442215.2 Lipotes vexillifer
GCCAGGGGCCGATGGTAGACTTCCAGGCAGATGGGGCAGCTGTACTGCGCCTCCAGGCCGCTGTCGCCGCCCGCGGGCCCGCCCGGCGGCTGCCGCTGCTGAGCCGAGGCCACCAGGCTGCGGAACATCGCCATCCCCGGGGCCCGGCCCGCCGCCGCCGCCGCCCCTGTCCCGGCCAGGCCCGGCCCGGCCCGGCCTGCGCGTCACGGCCGCGCCGGCTCCGAGTTGACGTCATAGGGAGCGCCCGCCCCCCGGCCCGCGCGTCACGGCCGCGCCGGCGCCGGGATGACGTCATAGGGAGCGCCCCGCCCCCGGCCCGCGCGTCATGGCTGCGCCGAGATGACGTCATATGGCGCGCCCGCCCCTCGCCCGCGCGTCACGGCCGCGCCGGCGCCTTGATGATGTAGTCAGGGCGCGCCGCCGCCGTCGCCGCCGACCCCCACGCCCCGTGACACGGAGCCGCCATGTGCGAGGTGAGCGAGGACTACCGGGAGCCCGCGCCCGTGGGGCCGCCGCCGCCACGGCCCGGGTAAGAGTTGGACGGCCGCACCCGCCGCTTTCTTTCCGGCGCTCCCGCAGACGGCGAGCCCTGCCCCGAGGGGCCGGCCCGCACTTTACGCTCAGGGCCCCGGGAAGCCAGGAGACCGCCGAGGGCGGGGCCCAGGAGTCCCGGAATCTCTGGTCGGGGGTGGACCTCGCTCCGCAGCACCCGGAGAGTGCCTGGCAAGCCCGTGGTAAACACTGTGCGCTCTCGCACCTCTAATTCTTGCAGCCAGTGGGACGGCTTCGCCGCTGACCAAGCTGGCCGAAAGTCGGCCTCCCTGTCTTTTCTACCCACTGGCTCCACTTCCCCCTTCCAGGGCCGCAGAGAGCAAGTTGGCTCTCTTCTTGTGCCAGCCCCTGAGAGATTGAGCCCACTGAGTTGGCTTTAACAGACGGAAATCTCCCTAGGGCCTTGGTCTTTCCCCGGAGTGGTAGTTTGGATAAGATACAAGCCGTAGTTTGTGTGGTGCGCCCCCGCCCCCACGTCCCAGGCCCCAGTGACCTCTCGTACAACAGTTTGGGGTGAGAAACAGGCTACCGTCTCCCTGAAGCCCCCGGGAGAGGGGTGTAACCTGTGTTCCTGTTCTCTCCACCCCCCACCCCCCCACCCACGTCTCAAGCCGTGAGCAGAAATGTGTGAAGTGCAAGGAAGGCCTGCCTGTTGTGGTGATCCGAGCCGGAGATGCTTTCTGCAGGTGAGGCATGGAGGTGGCAGGCGACCTGGTACACACGGTCTCGCTCAGTAACCAGGACTGCCCCCATATCCGTGGCTTTGTTTCTTTTTTAAAAAAATTATTTTATTTATTTTTTGCTGTGTTGGGTCTTTGTTGTTCTGCGCGGGCTTTGCGGTGAGCAGGGGCTGCTCTTCATTGCGGTGCGCAGGCTTCTCATTGTGGTGGCTTCACTTGTTGCAGAGCACGGGCTCTAGGTGCGCGGGCTTCCGTAGTTGTGGCACGTGGCCTTCAGCAGTTGTGGCTCACGGGCTCTAGAGCGCAGGCTCAGTAGTTGTGGCACGCGGGCTTAGCTGCTCCGCTGCATGTGGGATCTTCCCGGACCAGGGCTTGAACCTGTGTCCCCTGCATTGGCAGGCAGATTCTTAACCACTGCGCCACCAGGGAAGCCCTATGGCTTTGTTTCTTGCTTTTGAAAGCATCTTACCACTTTACTCCTGCTTCTAACGTCCTGCTGGTGTGTCTGTGTGTGTGCAGGTTTCTTGTGTGAGTGCCATTCTCCCATCATCCAGCCATTGGTCAGGTGGCAGGAAGGTATTGATGGAGCTTACGGGGAGAGTTGGGGGTGAAAGTGGAGCGTGGTGTGTGGGAAGAGCTCTTTGGGGCAGCTGGAACGCATATAGGGGCAGATTGGAGCAGCCTGGTGTCTCTGGCAGGTGCTTTTCATGATGCTGTCTGACTTGCAAGAGAGAGAGAGGGATGGAAGGCGGGCTGTAGTCTTCTCCCAGCTCTGGGAGGACCTTTGGACAGCAGCGGCTTACTCCCAGAGAGGCCTGAGCATATTCGGTTTTATCTGAAGCTCTCTGTGGCCCTGTCACGTTGCCCTTGAATCATAACTTCCAATATCTGATCACGTTCGCTGGATTCATAGCTCCACAAGGGCAGGGCCTGTCTCCCGTTTTATACCTATGAATTTCTGGTGACATTGCATGCCTTGTATAGCGAACGAACGCATGTTGAATGAGTGATGGGCTCACATTTTTCAGTTGGTCTTCCAGAGTACTGGACTCTGCTTTCTAAAAGTTTCCGAAAGAGAAACCGAAGGGACGGAATAAGTTGTTTTCCCCAGACTTCCTCACACCTGCCCATCTTTGGGGGGCCTCGCAGACTTGGTGTGTGCCATCAGGAAATAACGTTTTAGGCAAGGAAGTCACTGCTTTAAGCACGTAAGAGTATCTAGAAACAATGACCTCTCCAGTCTGCTTGGAGAACTCACAGATAAGAAGAGAGGCCGCAGTGACTCCTCCTGGGCCCAAGGCTCCCCCTCCCCCGCTTGCTTAGTCCCGGGAAGAGGTGGGAGGCTGATTTTCCGGGTTGCAGGTTCTGGCAGTCTAGGTTTTGAGCAAGTTTCCTCAGTGACGGGAGGTTCAGCATGTCGGAAACCCTGGCCTTGCCTGACCCACAGGGCGCATGTGGTTTCAGGAGCCTTAGTGGTGCTGGGGAGACATGGGTGCAGCAGCCACGGGGTCCTCTCTGCCGCCGTGAGCATCTGTGTCTGCTTGAGGACCCTCCCTGGGCCCTGACCTTCCAGGAGTCACTCCCATGGCTGGTCTCCTGGGGTCCCTGGAGCCCCAGTGATTTGCTGCTAAAACGGAGTTGAGTTACCATCCACAGAGGTGCCTCGGGGTGTTTGGTCCGCAGTTCGTAAGTGGTGCCTGCTTGGCGTTGGGGGCACTGCTGTGATACCAGCACGTGCGTACAGGAAGAAGGCAATAGATACGGGGGCACAGCCCCAGGCTTGGGGCCGCTCCGCTCCCTGCTGCTCCGGGCACTGTTGTCCACCTTGGCTGCCTGCTGGGGAGCGAGCTTGCTTTCTCTCTCTCTCTCTTTCTTCCTTCCTTTCCCTCCCTTCCCTTTCTGCCCTTTTTTCCTTTCTTTCCTTCTTTTTTGTCTCTCCATCTGTCTTTCTCTTTCTTGTTTTCTCTCTCCCTTCTGTTTTTCCTTTTCTTCTTTCTCATCTTTGTCTTTTTGTCCCTCTCTTCTTTCCTTTCTTTCTTCCTTTTCTTTCTTACACTTCTTTCTTTTTTATATATTCAGCATTTGTTTATTTATTTTGGCCGTGTTGGGTCTTAGTTGCGGCACGCGGGATCTTTGTTACAGCATGCAGACTTCCTGGTTGTGGCATGAGGACTTCTTAGTTGCCGCACGTGGATTCTTAATTGCGGCATGTGGGATCTAGTTCCCCGACCAGGGATTGAACCTAGGCCCCCGGCGTTGGGAGCGCGGAGTCTTACCCGCTGGACCGCCAGGGAGGTCCTCGCTGCTTTGTTTCTTTTTTCCCTCCCTCCCTCTTCTTCCTTCCTTCCTTCCTTCCCTTCTCATCCTGTGCGGCTTTGCGGGATCTTAGTTCCCCAACCGGGGGTGGAACCCAGGCCATGGCCGTGAGAGTGCCGAGTCCTAACCGCTGGACCTCCGGGGAGCTGCCCTGGGGAGCTTTTAAACGTGGGTGCCTGGGTCTCACCTGATACATCCTGACGTGGTCGGCCTGAGTGACTCTCATGTGCGGCCAAGGCTAAGAACCCCTGACCTGGTGAGCCCCAGGCTCAGCTGGAGGGCTGGCCAAGCATGCAGGGTCCTAGGCCCCGTCGAAGTTACGGTTCTCCGCGCTTGTGGGAGCCTCCGGGGCATTTCTGGAGGCCAGTGTGGGGCTTCAGGATGCTAGTCCCCTGACCCCACAGCCTGCTCAGTGCCTCCGCACGGGGGTCTTGGAAGGGGTCAGCTACTCTGCCTAGGGAGGGGTCAGGGTGGCCTTGCCCTGTGCATGCCCTTCCATCCCTTCCGCCAGCTGGGCCTCCCTGAGTAGCTGCAGTTCACAGTGGTGAGAATTGGGGGGGTGACCCAAGCGGGCCTTCCTGTGTGATGTGAGGCCCATCCTGGGGCAGCCACAGTTGGTGAGAACCCCTCAACCCTGGTTCCCCTTGCCAGTCTTTGGGCGCAGCCTCGACGTCAAGACACTGCTTTTAAGGGTGGAAGCTGCTAAAAGAGAACGTAACCCGGCGGAGCGTCAGGCCGGCCTCCTGCGAGGCAGGGGCGGACAGCTTCCCCATTCTCACGGCGGGCGGGTGGCCTGGGCGGTGTTGCTGCAGCTGCTGCTGGTCTGTGTTGCAGGGACTGTTTCAAGGCCTTTTACGTCCACAAGTTCAGAGCCGTGCTTGGAAAGAACCGGCTGATCTTCCCGGGGGAGAAGGTAGGGTGTGGCGCCCCCTCCTGCAGGCGGCCTGTCCCGGCCACATCCCGCACACCTGGACTTGGGGGGTGGCCTCATGTCCAGGGACGTCCGTGGGCAGGGGTGGGGCATGTTGGGGGCGCAGTGCCTCCGGTGATGTTCCTTCTCCCCCAGGTGCTCCTGGCGTGGTCCGGGGGGCCTTCGTCCAGCTCCATGCTCTGGCAGGTCCTTGAGGTACGCCTGCACACCGTCCTGCACCCAGGCTGTGCCCGGCCGAGCTCCAGGGTGGGGGGCTGGCACCGAGGGGCTCTTGCTTGGGGCTGGGGAGACAGGCCCACTCCCCAGCTAGGACACCCGAGGGCTCTGGGACGTGTGCACAAGGGGCACAGGCCCCCGAAGCGGTGTCCGGAGTGCCAGCCATGTCTCGGTTTAGCGCCCCATCCCTTTGCTGGACTGCGTTAGAAACACGTTTCTGGGAAGCCATGTGTGCCACGCCAGAGCGCCCCTCAGAGTGTCCTGGGGCCCAGGGCCCTCCCCGCAGTCCTGGTGGTGTGTCAGGATGGTGAAGTGAGCAGGCATTTCGGGGGCCTAGAGGGCCTGGTTCTGGCGGGGGAGCAGGGTGGCTTCCCTGAGAAGTTTGAGGGAGACCCAGAGGAGCCGGGGCGCAGCCGGGTGGCGGAGGGGCGCAGGGCGGAGACTGGCAGGGGGCATGGGGGCGGCGCCCGGCAGGCTCAGCTTGGGCGTCGGAGGCCTTGGCCCGCGTGGGACACGCACGGATTCCCTGGGTTCTGTGAGGGGCTGTGGGGCGGTCTGTACCAGGGCTAACGGGAGGCGGCCCTGGGCTTCAGCACAGCGCTTCTGTGCTTGGCCTTCTGCGCTCGCTTCCTGGTCCCCTAGCCCTGGCCGGAGGGTGTGAGAGCAGCGGCCCGCCCCGGCTCTGTCCAGCACCTGGCTGTGGATCTGAGGCCCTTTCATGTCCACCCCAGGGCCTGAGTCAAGATTCTGCCAAGAGACTGCGTTTCGTGCCAGGGGTTGTCTACACCGATGGTACGTGTCGCTGCTGCTCCTCCCGGGCTGTGGTGCTCGTTTGGGCCCACTGACGGCTGGTGCTGTGCCCACGCAAAGCCCTGGCGGGGGCGTTTCTCTTGAGATGTTGCCTGTGTTCGACAGGCAGGCGCTGCTGTCTTAAATCTCAGACCGTCCAGGATTGGGCGGGAGCATCTGCCTGGCGTGCGTCTGTCACGGGGTCAAGGGCACTGAATGAGGAGGGCGACTCCTTTGCCCTTCTTTGCCCCCCTTTTCTCCCCAACCAAAACAGAACCCACCAGCCACTCTAAAAATGCCCTCCAAGGACCCAGGTCAGCGTCCAGAGACTCTGCCGCCCTCCAGGGTGCAATGGCCTTGGCCCTGACCTTACTCTTTCTGCCTGCGGTTCTCAGAGGGAGCAGCCTGTGGCCAGAGCCCAGAGGACAGAGAAAAAACCCTGGCCGAGGCGAAGCTGGTCCTGCAGACCCTCGGCTTCCCGTGGCACATCGTTGCCTTGGAAGAGGTGGGCAGGCTGTCCCTGTTAGAGCGCCCGGGGGTGACTGCTGGGTGTCCAAGAGGGGCGCCGGCCTGTTTCCGCACGTGGGGTGGGCTGGCCCTCACGCACTCCCCCCGCCCCAAAATACACAAGGTGTTCAGCCTGCTGCCGTCTGTGCTGCGCTGCTCTGCCCGGGAGCCGGTGGGGACCGAGGGAGCCTACAAGGCGGCCGTGGACAGTTTCCTGCGGCAGCAGCATGCCCTGGGGGAGGACAAGCAGAGCCAGCCCTGCCCCCAGCACCCCCAGGGCCGGGCTGGGCCACCCACAGCCAGCCAGACTGAGGCTCTGTCCAGGCTGTTCAACTCAGTGAAGACGCTGACGGCCAAGGAGGAGCTTCTGCAGACGCTGCGGTGAGTTCTCTGCCACCCCAGGGTGCCAGCCCCATCCCTCCCACCCAGGTCCTGAGACCCTCTCCCCCCTGCCCCCTGGAGTTCTGGGCCTGCCCTACCTGGGCCCCTGAGACCCCCTGCCCTGCCCTGCAGGACCCACTTGATCCTGCATGTGGCCCGGACCCACGGCTACTCCAAGGTGATGACGGGGGACAGCTGCACCCGCCTGGTCGTCAAGCTCATGACCAGCCTGGCACTGGGGAGAGGGGCCTTCCTCGCCTGGGACACGGTGCGCCTGCAGGCTGCCCAGGGCCCCGTCCCCACCCTCCTGGCCCCTTTCTCTTGACACGGTGTCTCCTGAGTCGGGTTGCCTGCGAGGCGGGGGGAGCCCATGACCCCCCCCCCCCCCCGGGCGGG
>NW_006796283.1:3379751-3386930 GCF_000442215.2 Lipotes vexillifer
AGCTGGCAGGGAAGGAGGGGGTGCTGTGAGCCGGTCAGCTGTGGGCGGCAGGGAACGCTGTGCCCCCCACCCCCAGGGCTTCTCAGACGAGCGACACGGCGACGTGGTGGTGGTGCGGCCCATGCGCGAGCACACGCTGAAGGAGGTCGCCTTCTACAACCGCCTGTTTGCCGTCCCCTCCGTCTTCACACCGGCCGTCGACACCAAGGTCAGCGGTGCCCGTGCCACGTGTTGTGCTCTCCGGGAAGGGGGGCTCTCGAGGGAGGAGGGTGCCCAGCTGGGGGTCATGCACATCGGGGACGGACAGTGGGGCAGCATGACAGTTGTCAGCCATGCTTTGTCTAACGACAGGGACGCTTTAGAGCAGGGGCCCTGGCTGGCTGCACCGCAGACTCTCGGGCTGTTGTTGTAGAGAAGCCCGTGCTCCCTGCTCTCAGTGGGCCCTGACCGGCCCCCTTGTCTCATTGCTCCTAGGCCCCCGAAAAGGCCAGCATCCACCGGCTGATGGAGGCCTTCATTCTCAGGCTGCAGGCCCAGTTCCCCTCAACGGTCAGCACCGTGTACAGGTGGGTGTGTGTGGGTACTGGGAGGGGGGCCTGGGAGAGAGTGGAGCCCCCCCCCAGCTGACGGTGCCCTGTCCCCCACCCCCAGGACGAGCGAGAAGTTGGTCAAGGCGCCCAGGGATGGCTGTGCTGCTGGCCCCCCCAGCCCCCGCTGCCTGCTCTGTATGTGCGTACTGGACGTCGACACTGCTGGTGTGTCCTTGCACAGGGTGCCGGGGGAGAGGCACCGGCGAGCGGGTGTTGGGGTTCCGCGGCCCCCGAGGTCCCCTCAGCTCCTCTCTGCTTGCAGACAGTGCCACGGCTTTTGGGGCCCAGACCTCCTCGCAGCTCCCCCAGACGCAGCCCTCCGTCGCAGAGGCTGAGGCGCCCACCGTGTCCTGCTGCTGCACCGGGATGGGCAGGGCCCAGCAATGCTGCAGGATGTGAGTCCCTGCCTTGTCCTGTCAGCCCCACCCGCCATGGTCAGCACCTCTAGGCTGCATGGGGGAGGGGTGCCCTCGGGCCCTTGCTGAGGGCAGGGCCCGCTCTCAGAGCCTTCTGCTGGTGCAGGGAGGAGGACGACCCCCGCGCCCGTGTGATTGAGCAGCTGTGCTATGGCTGCCGTGTGAATATGAAGGACTTGGTGAGTGGAAGCCTCTCCCCCAGGTGAGGGGGCAGGTGGGCACTGGCCTGCGCGTGTGCCGCGCAGCCCCGGCACCAACGTCAGCTCTCTGTTGCAGCCCTCCCTGGACCTCCTGCCACCCTACATCCTGGCCGAGGCCCAGCTCCGCAGCCAGAGGTACTGCCCGCTCTGCTGGGGTGGGTGGGGGTGGCTAGGAGGGGTCCTTCTGGGTCTCAGTTCCCAGCGTGTGGCTTCCCCAGGGCCGAGGCTGAGCAAGAGATCCAGGAGTGTCTGCTGGAGGCCCACGAGGACGGGGCACGGCCTGGCGCGAGCTGAGCCCGAGGACCTGCACCAGGCGGGGCTGGGCCTCACCCTCAGGACAGGCGGGTGGCCTGTGATCACCCGTTTGTATAAATAAAAAGGCTTTAATTAGAAAACTCTACAGTACGGGTGGGGGGCCCCGGGCCGCCGGGCCCCGCAGGGAGGACGGGAAGAGACAGCAGTCCTGCGCCGGGCCGTGCCCCGCCCCTGCTGCGAGCGGCCCTAGTCTTTGTCGCGTGTCCACGCGATCAGCGTCTCGGGCGAGCGGTACAGGAAGATGAGCTTGGCGTACAGCTCCTCCTCCAGCTCCAGCTCCCGAGTCTCCCGCACCAGGAAGATGTCCTGGCAGAGCTTGAGGATGCGGTCCACGCACGGCAGCTCCTCGAACATGATGGAGTGCGAGATCTCGCTGAAGAAGCCGCGCACAAACTTGCCGATGACCAGCACGATGGACACATAGAGCCCCATGATGCTGCAGGTGGGCGGGGAGTGAGCGTCGGGGCTGCGGCCCGGCCCGCACCCCAAGCCCACACCCTGGCCCCGCCGCACTCACCCGTAGCCGGCCAGGAAGCCCAGGCTGGGCGGGCTGACCTTGTCACTGAAGATGACCATGGGCAGCAGGTTGCAGTCAGCCTGGCAGTCCTGCAACTCGATGACCCACCACTCGAGGAAGCCAGCTGCCCCTGAGCCCACGTGCTCCCTGCGCAGCTGGATGCGCACGCCAAGGTAGTCGGCCTCCTCGTCTGGGTCGGGACCAGGAGCCGTCAGGCCACCGCCCTGCCCAGGGCCGAGGCCACGGCCAGCATCCCCGGCGCCCCCCGCCCCGGCACCCCCGCCCCGCTCACTGGGCTGCAGCTGCTTCACGGGGTTGGCTTCAGGCCCGTTGGGGGCGCGGATGTACTTGGGGAACAGGTGGGGGATGACCCTGCGGGAGGAGGCCGGCAGGTCAGGCCCAGCCCAGCCCTCCAGCGGCCCCCCGGCCCCCACGCCCCACTCACACGGACTGCTCTGAGGTGCCCTCTAGCAGGCTGGCCAGCTGCCTCCGGGCGGTGCTGTTGGGGGCCAGGCCCAGGGTGTGCTTCTCGTTGGTGTACTCCACCGTGCCGCCCTTGGCCAGGTCCCTACGACAGCACGAGGTGTGACCCCCACGGGCGTGCTCCCCCCCCGCCCCCAGCCCGGCCCCTCCTGGCCCGGGACGCACCTCTGGAAGTTCCAGGTGAAGCGCAGGGTGATGTCGGCGGTGCCGTTATACAGCTCCCGTTTCATCTGCGCCCGGCTTGGCGGGCTGATGCGCCAAAGCGCCCCGGAGCTCCCCTCGATCTGCGCCGTGACGATGTCCTCGGGGCTGTACTGGCTGATGAACTGCATGGCCAGCTGGGCGGAGGGCGGCACCTCAGCAGGGCGCAGCCAGGGCCCCTCCCATCCCGGCGTTTGCGTTTGGGGGCACTCACCGGGTGGGGGTCAAACTGCTTGGACAGCTCCTCGTAGGCCTGGTGCGTGAAGGGCACGATGGACGGCTGCTGGGCGCTCATGGTGAACAGGGGCTGGCGGTGGGGACACGGTGACGCGGCGCTGCGGGAGCTCCCCCGCCCCAGGCCACCAGCGGCCACAGGAGGGCGAGCTCGCCTCCCGGGCAGGGGCCGCTCACCTCGTAGCCACCCAGCTTGAGGGTGACGGTGACGTCAGTGGGCTGGTTGACGACGCCGACCACGGACCGCACAAGGGACATGAAGAGCAGCGGGAACCAGATGATGGCCACGAGGAGCAGGATGATGAGGCCGCCCATGCCGTACTTGACGATCTTTTTCTTCTTCTGCCCCTTGGGCTGCGGGTATTTCTGGGGGTGGGGGGCGCGGGGCAACACAGGTCAGCCGGCGCGGCTCTGCGCTGTGCCGGGCGGCCTGCCTCCCTGCTTTGTGGCAGTGGGGACCGGGGAGTAGAGCCCAGAGCCAGAAACAGACCCTTCCTCTGCGACCCTGCAGAGGGGTGGCTGGACGCCCACATGCCGAAGAGTCACGCTGGGCCCTTAAACCCTCGGCAAAAGTGAACTCGAACCTAAGACCTAAAATGGTAAAAGCCTTCGGGGCAGATCTCTCTGAGAAGGATCTAGCGTTTGGGATACACGACTCTCACAACGATAGAAACCACCCAAGTAAAAGCCGGCAAAAAAAATGTGAGCGGACGTCTCTCCAAAGGTGATACACGAGTGACCAACAGGCACAGGAAAAGATGCTCGACGTTATTAGTCACCAGGAAATGCAAGCAGAACCGTGGTGAGACACCGGTTCACCCGTACCAGGACCGGCGAGATCAGACAGTAACACGTGGGCAGGTAGGATGGCGCCGCCCACGCGGCAGTTCCACTCCTAGGTGTGCACCCAGGAGAAAAGGGGGCCTGTGGCCACAATTCTGGACGTGAACGGCCATGGGGACGTTTTTTAGCACACCCAAAAGGTGTCCTAGGCCACGTCAAGGTGAGGGAAGCCAGTCACGGAAGGCCACGTGTCCCGTGATTCCATGTAAATGGCACCACAGGAACAGGCACATCCGTGTCGAAGACGAACAGGGGCCAGGGGCTGGGGACTGACTGCTAGTGGGAACGGGGCTTCTCTCTGGATGATGGGAACTATCTTAAATTGACTGTGCTGATGGTCACGTAAGTCTGAATAGACTAGAAACCACCAAACGAGGTGTGTGAATTTTATCAATAAAACTGCTAAAAAAAAAAAAAAAAAAAAAAAAGAGCTTCAAAGCGCAATTAACATTTTAGTGCCCACACCATGACCCGTGCTAGTGAACCAGGGCCCAGGAAGCCAGGCCTCTCCTGCCCAGTGTCTGCTCAGGCCCCTCTGTGGTTGGCCACCCCAACACGGCCACATTCACTGTCCCCTCAAAGAAGCCCCTTCTGGCCTCCAGGAAGTTTTTAGGACGATGCTCTCTGGACTCATGTTTCATGGGCTGTGAAGCCCAGGAGGGACCCCGGTGGGGAGTGACCAGCGTCCCCTGCTACCCCCGCCCCGGGGCCCGAGCACCTTTTCTGTCTCTCGGCTACACTTGATGATGAAGATGTTGGCGTAGATGTCCTCCACGCACATCCAGTTGGACAGGGACAGCGTGGTGTCCGTCCACACCCAGTCCATCACAGCCCGCAGCTCCACCAGGAATGGCACCAGCCGGAACCTGCCGGGACCGGGGCAGCGTCAGGAGGGCCGGGGGGGGCAGCCCTGCCGCAGGCGCGCAGGCCGCCACACTCACCCCTGGAAGAGGAAGAGGTTCAGGTGGTTGTATTTCTTGGTGAGAAAGTTGCCGAGGACGCGGGTGGGGTAGCCGCAGCGGATCTGGTAGGCGGACAGGGCAAAGTAGACGCACTTGACAAAATACCACAGCTGGGCCACCGCGTTCTGGCTGAACATCCTGGATGGGGCAAGAGCCGGGGCAGGGTGCCTGCCTTGAGGCTGGAGCTCCAAGGTCGCCGAGCCAGCCCTGCTTCTGCCCGGCACCAGAAGGAACGTGTGTCCAGGCGGGGCCCGAGCCCCGGCACCTACCGCTCGGTGACGGCAGGCAGGATGAAGAACATCCAGAGGTGCACGGCCAGCACCAGGACCACCTGGAAGGCCAGCTTGCCCAGCACGGTCTTGCGCAGGTAGAGCGCGCGGTCGACGACCATGGTGCCGAACTGGATCAGCAGCATGACCAGGAAGGCCTCGGGCACCTGGTCGTCTGACAGGGAGGACGTGATGTCTGTGGCCGCCGAGTGCTTCTGTGGCCGGAGGAGCAGAGGTCAGGGGCGCGGTCGCAGATGGGGGGCTCTGCTCGTGGGGGCCCCGAGACCCAACTCACCCCGAAAGCCCAGAATCCGAAAATGATGACGACGAAGTCGACAACGTCGGCCAGGAACATGAGAGCGTAGACGTCGGTGGCCGCGCGGTACTTGGTGTGCAGGATGTCGTGGAAAAAGCGCCGCACGGGCCAGTACGCGCTCCGAGCCCTGCCGGCGAGCGGCCTCAGTCCAGGGCCCCCTCTGCCCCCCCGCCCTGGCCTGGGCGCTCCCGGCCGGGTTACTCACAGGGACAGGCAGGAGCTCTGCAGCCGGAGCCCCAGGACCCTCACTCTTCTGCAGGGGCGGCTCCGCCTCTCCTCGCTCTCTGCAGCCGCTGCCTCCGCTCCCACCTCCTTGTCGTCCTCGCCTTCTGTGGGGGAGCAGCCGCTGCTGACGGAGCCCGCGGCACGGAGCTGGGCCAAGCTCAGACTCCTGACCATCCCGAGACCCCCCAGGGGCTGCTATTGCCCTGTCTCAGAGACCAGACTGAGTGCAGGGACCCCCTCCCCCCGACCGAGGGTCACCAGCAGTGGCCGTCACGGACACGGCTGTGGCAGTGGCTCGCCGGGTGGGCCGCGACGGGGGTGCGTGGCCGGGCCCTCGTACCAGCGGCTGCCCGTCCTCTGCGTCCCGTGCTCTCCTTCCTCCTCTTCCTGAGACGCAGGCTGACGCGCCTCTCGTCACGGGGCTCTGAGGGCCCGTGCTTTGCTTCCACCGGGATGTCGTCCTCAGTGGGGGCCCCGGCCGCCCCTGGCTCCCCTTGGGGTTCCAGCAGGGCCGGCTCCTCCTCGGCCGCCTTGTCCTTCCCACCAGCCCTGTCACGCTCCTTCGGGACGGGGTCCTCGTCGTGGTCCCAGAGGCCGTAGCACTGTGGAGGGACGTGCGGGGCTGGTGAGGAGGCCGGTGTGGCCTCACCGGGCAGCACACGGAGAGGGCGAGGTGGCCAGGCCCACGCTGGGCCTCGTGGCGTTCGGCCTGCCTCAGAGCGAGGTGGCTGGGCGTGCGCGCGGCCGTGTGTGCCGTGTGCCCACGTGTGCGTGCGCGAGGCGGCGGCCCCTGCGCGGCCGTGTGCCCACGTGTGCGTGCGCGAGGCGGCGGCCCCTGCGCGGCCGTGTGCCCACGTGTGCGTGCGCGAGGCGGCGGCCCCTGCGCGGCCGTGTGCCCACGTGTGCGTGCGCGAGGCGGCGGCCCCTGCGCGGCCGTGTGCCCACGTGTGCGTGGCGGCGGCCCCTGCACGGCCGTGTGTGCCGTGTGCCCTGCGCAGCGCGTGCGCTCACCAGCAGCTGGGCGCGGTGGAAGAAAAGCACGACGAGCTGCGGCAGGTCGTACTTGACGTAGCTGTCGCTTTTCTCCAGGCCCAGGATGCGCGGCGGGAAGTAGGGCTTGTTTTCATGGCGCCGCAGCACGGCGTGGCTGTTCCAGGGGAAGAAGCCGAACTGGAACAGGTACTTGGCGACCACCGTGACCTGCAGGCGAGAGGGGTCAGCGGGGCGCCCGCCCCCGCCCCCCACCCCCACCGCCAGCCGTGCCGCCCACCTCGGTGAAGATGATGGCCGTCATCCAGAAGCGCTTGCTGGGCCGTGGGATGGACAGCATGGCCCACAGGAAGACCAGCACAGGCAGCAGCAGGGAGGCGGCCGAGGCGGTGACCATGTGGTTGAGGATGATGACAAAGTAGCAGAGCAGCTGCGAGTGAGCAGCCACGCACTGGTACACGGCCTCCAGCAGCCGCAGCACACGGCCCTGGCCCGCCGCGAAGCGCTCGGCCTCCTCCAGCTCCGGGATGTGTAGGCACCTGCGTGGGGACCAGGCTCAGAGCCTCTGGGGCCACCAGGCGGGCCCGGGCCCACCGGCCCGCCCGCCGTGCACCCCCC
>NW_006796283.1:3386940-3388658 GCF_000442215.2 Lipotes vexillifer
CCCCCCCGCGCACCTGTCCAGGAGCAGCTCGCTGGCCGTGCGCGTTCTGGCGCGGCCGCCGGCGCGAAGCTCCCGGGAGCCGTGCAGGGAAGCCCCGGGCTCGGTGACCGTCTTCTCGCCGCTGCTGTGGGTGTTACAGCTGGTGCTCAGGGGGCTGCTGACGTCCTCGGTCACGCTGCTCTGTGGCTCCTCCGCCCCCAGCCCGCTGCAAGAGGGGCGGGTCACAAGGTGGCCTGTGCGCCCCTCAGGCTCTGGGGCGGGCCTGGAGGGCTTTGGGGTCTCGGTGGATGAGGGCCCAGCCAGCTGCCTGCCCCTGTGTGGCAGCCCAGGTGCCGGGGCTGGACCTCACTCTGGGCCAAAGACAGGCCGGGCGGGGTGGGTCCCCGCTCTGGGCTGAGGCCCCAAACTCCTCTCCTACCTGGATGGTGTGCTCAGTGCATCACGGATCATCTCAGCTTCGCTGGCATACAGCTGGTCCAGCACGTCCCGGCGCACCTCTCCGCCCTGCAGGGCAGCGAGGGGCTCAGGGCAGCCGCGGTGGGCGAGAAGGTGTGGGGGTACCCTCAGTGGGCGTGGTGTGGAGTGCAGGGGGAGGGGCGGGGGCGGCCCACTCACCCGGAGCAGCTCCTGCGTGAGCAGGTAGCGCTCAGCCCGCAGCACGTCACTCATGGCGCGGTGGTGCTGCGTGAAGTCGTGCAGCCAGCGTGTCAACCCATCCACAAGCGCCTGGCCCAGCACCCACAGGAACTGCATGGTGCTCAGCACTCGCTGCATCACGTGGCTGCGGCCTGCGGCCAGGGTGAGGCATGCGGGTGCTGGAGGAACAGCTAGTGGCAGACCCCCAGCCCCCCCAGCCCCTAGCCCTCGGGCCAACTCACCGGCTACCTCATCCTCCAAGCCCTCTGCCAGCTCTGCCTCCTGGCTTGGATCACCGCCTGGGCACAGGGATGCTGGTCAGCACCTTGCAGCCCCACCTCCCTGCAACCTGCCAGCAGCCGGACTCACCCGTGGGCAGCTGCTCTGCCCGCTCCTGCCGCTGCTGGTGCAGCACCGTCTGGGCATTGGTCACCCACGCCTGGTACGCCATCTGCAGGCCAGGGCCCCGGGTTAGCACGCGGCCTCCCCGGACCTGATCCCATTAGCCGAGGAGCCTGGGGCCAGGAGGCCCAGCTGGGGGCCGTCAGCTCCCTGCGCCTGGGCAGGAAATGGGCCACGGAGCTGTGGGGGGAGCACTGGGCAGTGCGTGCCGCCCACCCAGCACGTCCTGCTTTTCGGCGCCAGGCCCCGTGCTGAGAGCCAAGGGTCCAAAGACCGACAGGAGAATGTGTGTCCAGCACACGCTGAGCCCGTCTGCAGGCCACAGCGGCCACCCCAGGCCTGGGTGAGCGAAGGGACACACCGCTGCCTGTGGCCTGTACCCCCAGGGCCCGCCCTCCCACTCGACTGTGGGCACGGGAGATGGGGGTGGGGCCGCTAGGCTCCCCAGGCCTTGGGGGCAGCGGTGGTGTCCTCGCGTGGACCCGCCGGCCCAGGTGCTCACCTGGAAGGCGCTCTGTGCTGACGGCCGGGTGTCCTCGGGCTGTACCTCCTCCTCCTCCTCCTCGCTGTCCGACTCGAACAGGAAGTACTCGCCGGAGTGGATGACTGCGCGCAGGGGCCACTCAGGGGGCGGCCAGGTTCCACACCTCCCTCCACCCCCCCCCGGACCCTCAGGTCCG
>NW_006796283.1:3388718-3394810 GCF_000442215.2 Lipotes vexillifer
CCCCCCCCGGACCCTCAGGTCCGTCTCCTCCGTTCAGGGTGGGCCTGGGACCAGCCTGGCTACGCTGGGCTCCCTCAGCAGCCTGCGAGCCTGGGCCAGGGCCTGCACGCCGCCCTCCCCCCAGCGATGGCCACGGGGGCAGGGGGCGGTGAGCGGCAGGCCAGGGGACTGTGGCACGTGCGCGGGGCACGGGTGGGAGCGGTGGCCCGGGACCCGACTGGGCGAGAGGAACGCGTGGAGGCAGGGTGGGGAAAGCAGGGGCAGTGCCAACCGGCAGCCAGGACCCAGGCTTCCGAGCCCGCGCGTCAAGGAGGAGACAAACAGAGCGTGTTGTCGGGGACGTGGCCCGACGACAGCGAGGCTCAGCAGAGGGTCTGCGAGCCCGCGCACGGGGCTCCTGGGGGTGCTGGCCAGGTCAGCGCACGGCGCGCCCCCTCCGTCCCGGGGGAGACGGTGGCCAGGGTACGGGAGGCCTGCCTGGCGCACAGCAGCTCTGAGAGGGCAGCCAGGACAGGCCAGGTGGGGGCAGTACCTGTGGCGTGGTCCAGCCAGGGCCGCCACCACTGTGGCCGTGGCGAGGAGGGGTCCCCTGCACTGCCGGGCCCTGTGGAGGGGCGGGGTGAGCGTGAGCCAGCGGGGAGCCCCCAGGGCAGCGAAGGGGCAGGCCACGTGGGGGGTGGGCAGGACAGACCACAAGCGTGGACAGTCAGTCACGGGCCGGCCACGTGTGGTGCCGCGGGGACAGAGTGACCAAACGGCACAGGGTGGTTGGGCCGGAAGCCCCGTGGGATGCCACACGGCACAGACGCAGGCAGGCTCCACCAGGCGTGGACACACAGGGACGCGGGGCCCATCCACACTCACCTGGCTCCTGGCTGGGGTCTAGGGAGCCCTGCAGGCGGCCGCGGCCGGCTCGGCTGTGCCTGTGCTTTTCCTGCTTGGCCCGGATGCGCTCCATCCTGCAGGGCGGGAGGCGGCTCAGTGCAAGGTGGGGCGGGGCCGCAGCCCGTGGCCGCACCCACACGGCACCTACTGTCTTCTCAGCTGGGCCAGCGACTTCTCCTCTGCCCTGCGGTGGAGCTCGATGGTCTTGAGGTTGGCAGCGTTGTAGAGGGCAAAGCCCCTGTGGGGCAGCGACGGGGGTGGGGCATTAGCTCCGGCTCAGCCTGGCGTCCCAGGTCCTGCCCGCTCACGGCAGCAGGGGCCCAGCCCACCGAGCCCAACACCCGCCTTGTCGCGTGCTGCTTCTGGGAGAGGGAGACCCTCCCACAGCCTCCAGTCTTACGGGGTAAAGATGGCGGGGGTCAGCGTATTGGTGTGTATCATTTGGTAATAAGTGATACGCACTAAGAAAGGCACAAGTGAATTAAATGCATAAGAGATACTATTTTCCAAATAACTTTAGGGTGAAGTTCTTTATTTAATTCCAGTTTTCACGGTCAATGCTGTTAGATCCATGTGTTTGCTGATGGTTGTGGTAAAGGTGGTAAGTGTGGTGAGGGAGGTGTGGAGGTGGTGTTGATGGTGGAGGGGGGGGGGGGGGGGGAGGGGGGGGGATGGGAGAGCCACTGGCCCATCAGCCAAAGCACAGGGATGCGCCCTCAGGCCAGTGCGGTGGCCACAACCGGCCCAAAGCGCCAGCTGGTGGCAGAGCCAGGGCCGAGGCCACACACCACCGGGGTATTGAGAAGGTCCTAGCGGGTCTGTCTCCTCGGTCCTCCCTCTAGGGGACGGGTCACATCACGGAGGGAAGGGACGGCCCGGGGCGCGGTGGGGGGCCCACCTGGAGGCCTGCAGGGCGGTGGCGCAGAGCTCGGCCCGGACGTGCAGGAAGTAGGAGCTGAGGAACACGCGGCGCTGCAGCAGCAGGAACAGGAAGCACACGCTGTCCCACAGGACGCCCGCCTCCTCCACAGGCAGCAGGCAGTCCTGGTCGCGGCCCAGCATCTCCTTGGCTGCGGGTGGACGCCAGCAAGGTCAGGGTCGTGGAAGCCGCGTATGTCCCCACGCGCCTCGGGGCCCCGGCCGCCGGCCTCGCCCACTCACGGTTGTAGTAGCCTTTGACCGTGCACACGAGGCTGAATAGCTGGATGACCCAGCAGAAGCTGCTCTGCATCTGCTCCACGAAGACGCAGGACAGGAGCTGCAGGCGGGAGGAGGGTCAGCCTGGGCCCGCCCGGGCGGGGGCTGGGGGCGGGGGGCCGGGCTCACCGAGAGCATGTTCTTGGAGACGATGACGGTGACGTTGTACAGAATGAGGCAGTCCCATAGCACGAGGCGGGTGCGCGTGTCCTTCTGCTGCAGGCTGGTGCCGAACAGCAGCAGGTAGAAACAGGCCAGCAGGTAGCCCAGCCCGAAGATGCTGACGCGTGTGGCCCCCGTGACAAACACCACCACCAGCACCAGCCAGAAAAGGTAGCGGAAGACGGCCACCTTCAGCATGTCGAGGTAGGACCTGCCGGGCAGAGCGTCACCCTGGGCCCTGGTCACCGCCGCCTCCGCCGCAGCCCGGGACCGGGGGAACTCCCGGGCGGCCCCTCTGCTGCGGGGTCAGCATCCGCCCCTCGTCCCGGCCACAGAGACACCCCTGGCAGCGCGCGTCCTGGCTCAGTCCCGCTTGAGCCCAGGCGCGTCTGTCAGCCCCGGGAGCCCTGCGGCCTCCGCGATGCCCACCTGCAGTGGATGAAGTTGGGCACGGGGTTGGGCTCCCCCTGCGGCGGCTCCAGGCGGTCAGTGTTAACGCCGGCCACGTGCTGCCACTCCTCCGTGCGCTCGGCCAAAAACACCTGCCACTGCTGGGAGGCGCAGAGCAGCAGGAGGACGTCATCTGTGGGCACACAGGAGGCCACTGCTGCGCCGCGCCCCGGGAAGCGCTGGCTGCATAGAGGCCTGGCCCACAACGGGGTGCAGGGCACAGCCTGCCCGGCACTGCCCTCACCCCCCCGGCCCTGGGCGGAAGCACGCACGCATGTTTACACCGGCAGCTACACACAGCGTGGATGCGCACACGGATGTTGGGAAACACGTTGCCTGTGTACAGGTTCTGCATGTGTACAGCCGGGGATCTACATGCACCACACGGCTGTCAGGAAGTGAAGCCAACATGAGCCTGACTGCACACCACGTGGCATCAGTCTGCACACCTGTGTGCTCCCCCACATCCATACCTGTGTGCACACCTGCGCCCACACCGTGTGGCAGGGAGCGCACACGTGAGGTGGGCCCGTGGGACCAGGCACACTCACAGAACACGCCCCCGCGGGGAAAGGTAGGACTGGACCGGCCGCAAGGCCTGGATGACGCATCCCTCGCTGGCCAGAGAGGAGGGTCGGCGCCTGCCTGCCACCTATCCCGCGGGAACCTGCACGGCTTCTTGCATGGCCAGCAGTGCAGTGTGTGCACGAGGGGCCCCAGGGGACTCACTGATGAGGCTGGTGGCGTTGGGGGCACTGAAAAAGTCAGGCAGGTAGAGCCACCTGATGAGGGCAGAGTTCACGGGGACAGCCCGGCTCCAGCGCCACGGGTAGTCTGTGGGAAGAGGGTGCACATCACCCACCATCCCAACCCGCCCCCAGCGTCCCCGGGAGTTGCTTGGACACCCACTCCCACCCGGAGTCTCCAGAGCACAGAGGACCAGCGAGCCCAGTTCTCACGGACGTGTGCCCCAGGCGCCAGTGGTGGCGGGGGAGGGGGCACGTGGGCAGGGCACAGCCTCATGTGTGGGCCACTGTCGGCGTGGACCCGAATGAGGCTTCATTGCGCACCTGCCAGAACGGCTAAAATTAAACCATGTGGATGCCAAGTGCTGGCGTGGAGGTGAAGGGGCGGGACCATCCTGGGTGGTCATCCCACAGAACTGAAAACCACGGCCACACGAACACCTGTGTGCCACCCAACGAATGGACGTCCGCAGCACCTTATCCCCGACATCTCAGACCTGGAAACGGCCCAGTGCCACCCAAGGAGGGAAAGGTCAAGCCAGCTCTGATGCACCCAACCCGTGGAAAACTGCCCAGCAAGGAACGTGAGCAAAGCGTCATCCAGGCCACAGCCCAATGCACCTTAACTGCATCTCATGAGAGAAGCCAGACCCCTAGGTTACACCATCCAAAAGCAAACCATAGGAATGGAGACCAGGGTGGGCGCTGGGGATGGGTGGGGGGCGGGGGCCTGGGGACGGACACAGCTCTACACGGTGGTCAGCACCACACAGTGAATTCTACTACATGGTTGGGGGAGCCCGGGACGGAGCGCAGACTGACAGGTGATCTAATTGGACAGTGCGTATGTAACGCGCCTCCCGGCAGGGGCCGAAAAGAAAGGAGCTGCCCTAAGTAACTTTGCAAACGGCGTCTTGACAGAAGACAGACACCGTCCACCAAGACGAAGGAGGAGCAGTGACACCGCATGGCAACACGCACATCCGGGGCCCAGGTCTTGGTTTCTGAATTCCACCCTCCAGGGAAAGGAACCAGGCTCCGGCGGGCGGGGGGGCGGGGGGGCGGGGGGGCGCGGCTCCTGAGGCAGCAGAACCCGGTGGAGCCAAGACTGAGGACGTATCCCAGGGCCAACGCGGGGACGGTGTGGACACAGCACCAGCGACAGGAGTGCAGCAGAAGCCTGGGGATACAGGCCCAGAGTCTCTCTCTACAGATAAAGTAAACAACCGGACATCAGTGGGGAGAAGGGACACAGCTCTTCTTTACAGGTGATACCATCGATCACCGCAGGAGACAGAAAATCACTGAGAGAAAAACCAAACTGCCCCTGCGGGCGGATCCACCGAGCGCGCTGAAACCAGCGGGCGAGAGTTTATACGGAGACAAGACCCCTGCCAGGTCCTAAGCTTGCCCTGCAAGTGAACATGCGACGGTGACGAGCAGCGGCGAGGCTGGCAGAAAAGGGGTGTCACCCGCGATGAGACACACCAGCCCCAGCGTGACGCACCGAGATGGACAGGTCACGGCTGTGGTTTTCATGCCAAAAGTGCTTAACCTGGTCTAAGGAAGAAACACCCGTCAACGCTGGGGTGAGGGGTGTTCTACAAATGACCGCTTCCTGTTCCCCCCAGTCTCAAGGTGATGAAAGACAAAGGAGCCCAAGGAGCCGGCCGAGGACAGAGAGCGGTGGGGGCCCCTGGGGACAGCCATGTGGCCCGTGGTTCCGGCCGTGGTTGGTGGCCTGGCCATTTTGGTTCTTAACTTTGGTTGCTGTGCTGGGTCGCTTCAGAGGCTGACGTTCACATCGGGGAAACTGGGTGGAGGACATTTAGGAACTCTGCTCTGCTGCTGCTACTCTTCAGCCAAAACTCAGAGACTGTAACCCAAAAGGGGCCTTTCACGGGGCAGGGGCCTGACTTCCAAAAATATTGATGAGGACATCAAAGTGCCTGCTTGCAGGGCTCCACGGGCACCCCTGAGACGCTCTGAACGTAAACGGGAACACAGGATGGATTACAAAGCGTTCAGACAGCACCCTGCACCCGCTGACAAGACAGCAGGAAACAGAGCAGGGAGGGAGAGAAATCAAAGCTCCTTCTCGCAGAGAAGCCAAGTAACAAACGTAGCAGGAATACCAGAAATCGAAAATGTCCATTTTATGAAGTCCCGCCAACGGGAGAGTCAGCAGACATGGACATGCGGGGCAGAGCGCTGGTCCCCTGACAGGGTGGGCTGGGGGCCCCCAACGCCCTGATGGCCACTTGACTCCCCGTCATGGACCATTCCTGCCCAAGCACTCACCGGTGTCTAAGCACTGGGGCACAACCCACAAAACCAAGTTTAGGGCTTTCTGTATGCCCCCCGGCCTGACGCTGGAAAGGTCACAAGAGATAAGAGGCTGGGACAGTCTTGACCAAAGGCGATGGGAGAATAAGACGGCCAAGCACGCCCATCAACTCCTGGTCAAAGCCACCAGCTACTAGGGACGTGGCCCTGAGGACGAGGCCACTGAGTATGGATGGCGTATCAGACTGGGGTATCGTCCAGGGATGGACGGCCGTGCGTGGTCACCGTCCTGAACACAGAGGGTGCCCACCCTGGGTGTACTGAGCGTGGAGCTCAGTACTGACTCCCATTTGCCTGGGAAGAGCG
>NW_006796283.1:3394910-3398371 GCF_000442215.2 Lipotes vexillifer
GTACAGCTGCTCCTTGGACTATTCTCCCAACCTCTCCGGTTGTTTGAAAGTTTTCAAAATAGAACGTTGGGCAAAAAGAAAGCAGAGGATGAGGGGAGACCAGCGAGGGAGCCAGCACGACTGCAGCCCACAGAGCCCGTGCACGGGGAGGAGGGGGCTGAGGCCACTCCAGGGGCTGGGATGCCCAGGTTGGGTGCAGCCATGCACGCCCAACTCACTCCGTGCCTCACTCCGTGCCCACCCCAGCCCACAGGCCGCCCTGCTCACCGATGCACAGGGCAGGGGGGATGCCCAGGCACAGCAGATACTGGTAGAGCAGGAAGAGCGCCAGGAAGAGGCAGTAGCTGGGCCAGAGGCGGGCGATGGCCTCACGGCGCCGGCGGGTGAGGACGGCCACCAGCCAACAGCCGTGCAGGATGACCATGAAGTTCATACGCTGCCCGATCACGTTCACGGCCATCAGGAAGCAGATCTGGGGGTGGCACAGCGGGACAAGGCGACCAGGATGGGGACACAGTGAGCCGGGGGAGGAGCCCTCCTGGCTCTGCCTCTGGGCAGCCTCGGGCGGTAGCACTCGTGCCCAGGGTAGGGGGCAGTGGCCCAGGCTCACGACGGCCCAGGCCACCCTTCTGGAGGGATGGAGAGACTGGACACGTCTGCACGGGGCAGGGAACCAAGGTAGGGGCACCGTGGCAGAGTCGAGACGGAGCCCGTCTCTAGCCGGGGCCCCAGCCCCCTGCCCTCGCTCCGCAGGCCCCTCTCCAAGCAAGGCCAACTCAGCTGGAGAACCTGGCACCCTCGGTGGTCCCCGCTCCCCCCGCCCTGGGCCTGCCCATTGCAGCAGACGCCACGGAGGGTGGCAATGACCCCCAGTGGCTCAGGCCTGCCCAGGGAGGGGCGACGTGGTGGCAACGACCCCCAGTGGCTCAGGCCTGCCCAGGGAGGGACGACGTGGTGGCAACGACCCCCAGTAGCTCAGGCCTGCCCAGGGAGGGGCGAGGGACAACGGCCGCCTCACCTCCAGCCCGAACTTATAGAAGAAAAAGTTGGCGAAGAACTTGAGGCAGCCGGGCAGGCCGCGGTCCAGCCGCTGGCGGGTGCCGTCGGCGCACACAGCCTGGGCCGGCAGCGGGGCCAGCTGGTGCTGGCGGCGGTGGTAGTCCTGGCACCGGTACACCACGGCCTCAAACACCAGCAGCAGCAGGATCTGCAGGTGGCTCTGGGGAGCGTGGGCAGTCAGCCCCTGCCCGGCCCCTGGCTCCGCCATCCCGCCCGGCCCACCTGCCCCGCACTCACTTGGATGTAGCCCAGGTTCGGGAAGCCCTTCCGCACCCCGAACCAGTTGGCGGGGTCGATGGGCCCCCGGTACAGCAAGGACTCGTGGATCTCCACCTTCAGCAGGTTCGTGCTGTTGGGCGAGGGCTGGGGGAGGGGCGGCGTCAGCACCTGCTGCCCACCGGGAACCGGACGCTGACCCCAGGGACCGCCAGCCCCACGCGACACCCCCGCTGCAGCCACGGCTCCGACGGGTCTGGGCCGGAGCACAGCTGTCCCCAACCAGGGACACGGGGCGCTGTCAGCCTTCAACCCACCTCAGTGGGGAAGGGGACATGGGTGGTGTTTGGGGACAGGGAAGCCACCAGCAGGGGCTGGGAGAGTGAAGAGGAATCTATGGGTGGGCTTCCCTGAGCAGCCCCACACTTCCCTCCAGTGGACGTCGGGCCTCTGTGCCCCTCACACCAGGACCTGCGCTTCCGTCAGGAAGTCAGCCGGGTCGGGACATCTCTGAACCCAGATGTCTTGACCTAGGGAGTGGGTCCTCCGCAGGAAGCCCAGGCCCCAGGGACAGGCCCTCGGCATCCGTCCCTCCACCCGAGCTGGAGCAGCGGCCGTACCTCGGTGCAGTTGCTGGCGTACTCGTGGGGGCTGACAACCTTCAGCTGGTACAGCATCTTGCACACGATGATGATAGAGGTCCACACGGTAGCCAGGCAGGAGGCCATGGGCCGGAAGCGGGGGTAGGGCAGGGCGAAGGCCCAGAGCACAACCAGCAGAAAGTTCAGCACCGACACCTGCGGGCAGGCGGGCAGTGGCGGTAGAGCAGTGGCAGGCAGAGCTGCGCCCTCCCCATGGGCCCACGATCTGCAGCCACGTTCCGGTACCGGCTCCAGGGAGGCCAGCAAGAGTGCCTCAGCATGCCCACACTCACCTCCTTCAGGGCCACCCACATGGTGTACAGGGCCACCATCTTGAAGACGTGCAGCTCTAGCAGGCGCCGCGTGAGCACTTGCGCGCGGGTGAGGACATCCGAGAAGCCGGCGGCCAGGTCCAGGAGCCGCTCAGCCACCAGGCCCCACTTGCTGGCTGGGGGGTTGGGGGGCCAGTGAGGAGGGGGTGATAGGGCCTCTGTGGCCTGCGCCGTCCCGTTACGTGTACTTGACGGGGCTCCGGGCACCTTGAGCTTACCCTCCGGGACCTGTATGGCCTGGTGGGGGCCGGTCACGCCCAGCCCCTCGTCTCTGGGTGCCGCCTCCTCTTCCTCTTGCTGCAGCAGGGGTGTCCCGCTCACCGTGTCCTGCCTGGGACAGGACCCTGAAGTGTCCTTCCCTCCCGCATTCCTGGGGTGCACTGCAGCCCTCCCATTCCCACCTCCCCAAGGACAAGAGAAGCCCACCTGCCATCCCACCCTGGCGCTGAGACCCCTATGCTGCAGCCACTAGGTGGGAGAGTGGGGCCCGGCTTGACGTCGTGATCCCCGCGGGTTGGAGAAAACATCCAGTACCTGAGAACCCAGCATCTGCAGGCAGCAGCCGAGGGCTCAACCCTGTTCTGGGTCTCCCGCCCTAACCGTACAGACTCCATTCCCGCCCGAGACCGGCCTTCCCCTGTGTGGGCTCAGGGGACACTCTGCAGACCCCCAGGCCCCAGAAGGGAGGACGGGCGCACCTGTGAGTCCAGCGCAGGGTGCGGGCACTGGGCGGGGGGCGGTGCTCGGGGTCGGTGAGCTGCATGAATGGCCTGTGCAAGTAGTGCAGCTGCAGGATGCAGGCGAGCAGGAAGAAGCCAGGGACCAGGATGCTGGAGAAGAGCTCAGACACGCTGAACTGCTCCAGGCCCAGGTCCCCCAGCCTGTGTGGGAGGGGGTGTCAGTACCGCCAGCGCGGCAGCCGCCGCCCCCTCCCCACCGCGCCCAAGACTCACTGCTCATCCGTGAGGCCGGTCAGGTTGCGCCAGTAGGCGGGAAAATCCTGGAACTGGAAGGTGTAGACGGCCACCAGCACCAGCATGGTGTAGGCCACCACCAGCCACCAGAACGCCTTGAGGAGCTTCCGCCACAGGCTGTAGTAGACCTGCCGGCCGGCCAGGCGCACTGAAGTCAGCCCGCGTGGCCCTGCACGCCCCGCGCCCCGCCCCGCCCCCACCCCGCGCCCCGCCCCCACCCTCGCTGCCACGCCCCCACC
>NW_006796283.1:3398518-3398786 GCF_000442215.2 Lipotes vexillifer
GTGATGCAGAGCAGGAAGAGCAGCATGTAGACGATCTTGTACACGACGAGGCGGCCGGCGAAGCTGACCACGATGAACATGCCGGCACACACGTAGACCCAGTACTTGGCGTACATGCCCCTGACCAGCTCCCCCAGGCTCCGCAGCAGCGTCCGCGTCCGGGGGAGCTCTGCGGGCCAGGCGGAGGGTGGGGGGCGAGCGCGGTGCAGCTTCAGGACCAGGCGGGTGGGGGAGGGGCCGCGCCCCCCCCCCCCCCCCCCCCCCCCCC
>NW_006796283.1:3398976-3399997 GCF_000442215.2 Lipotes vexillifer
GGGGTGAGACCGCAGCGGGAGGGCGGCCTGCCCGGCCCCCACGCACCAGCCTCCCTGCAGGCAGCAGCTCAGCCTCTCGTACGTGCGCACGAGTTCACGCACAGATGCACACGCTCCCACACAGCAGCTCCTGCACTCACACACCACCTCGTCTGCACACAGACCCGCAGGTGAACGCGCGGTCACAGGTGTTTGCACACTTGCAGGCTCCTGGGCTTGCACAGTGAGATATAACTAACTCACAGGCCCCCAACACGTGACCGGCAGCAGCACGGACGTCCAGGTGCAATGGCCTGTCCCAGAAGGGGGCATGGCAAAGACACAGACGCTCGCTGAGACCCAGGGGCCACGTGCGATGCACACAGAGCCCGTGTCAGGCAGATGGGATGGCAACCCCAGCAACACGAGATCATCACTCGTTTACTCAACAAACGCTCTTCGAGCAACTACTCCGGGCCGGCTGGGTGACCCCGGTGACCACCAGACATGGGCTCTGGCCTCCAGAGCGCCCACGGCACTGGGAGCTGAACGGGCAGCGTGGCGTCATCACAGGCGCACAGGGGGTGGGAGGAGGCTCACCATGGCACCCAGGTCCAGGCAGGGGTAGCGGGTGTGCTCCAGCCCCAGCTGGCGCAGGCTGACGGGGCCCAGGGCGGTGGGCAGCTCAGGCCGCAGATCCATGGCCCACACGTAGCGCAGGCTGCAGAGCGCCAGCCCGTAGAGCAAGATGAAAGGCGAGCAGAGCATAGCCATCTGGTGGCGGCTACGCACGGTCCAGATGAGACAGGCCCAGAGCAGCAGCACGAAGGTCAGCCAGCTGTGGTAGGTGATGCTCCACACCTGGACGGCCAGGGCGTGGGTAGGGCTGCGCAGGACACCCGGCCCGGCACCCACACCCCGCTCCCCCAGGCTGACGAGGTGGTGGACCCCCGGGGCCGGGGGGGGGGGGGCCCCGTGAGCCACAACTACTGAGCCTGCGCGCCCGGAGCCTGTGCTCCGCGACAAGAGAGGCCGCGACAGC
>NW_006796283.1:3400007-3415545 GCF_000442215.2 Lipotes vexillifer
GGTGCTCAGACAGGAAGGCCAACCTGCCCCGCCGGCCCAGAGAGCTGCCTGGGCACACTCACACCCCCACCACACGTATGCGCACTCTCACACACGCGGCTGGGGGCTGGCCGGGGCTGCTCTTGGCCTAGAAGGTCACAGCCCCAACCGCTTCTGGTGACAAGGCACCAGGACACCATCCGTCGCGAGGGAGCCCGCGGGAAGCCCCAGCCCGAGGGGTGGCCCAGGCCAGCGCCCTTACCATCATGGCAATGAGGGCACATACGTAGCTCTGGTCCATGATGAGGTGGCCCAGGCCGTGCAACGGAGACGTCTCTTTAGGCCCAGTCAGCCTGGGGCGTGCTATGGAGTGAGGGCAGGGGTCACCAGGGAGGCGAGACCCCTGCTGGGGAAACTCCAACGTCAATAGGCCCGAGCCCCTTGCCTATACCCGAGTGGCCCGAAAATGCAGACAGCGTGCTGGAGCCACAGCCCAGGCGGAGGGGGGCCACACCTGGCACAGGCTCACGGGGCACTGGGGGAGGAACACACGGGCAAAGGGCCCGGGCTCCTGTCCGACCCTGTTCCTGATGTGCTGTGAGACCCTGGCCAGTCCTCGCCCCTCTCCAGGCCTTGGCTTCCGAGACTCTGAAGGGATGGGGCGGAGGAGGTTGCCCTAATCCCCTTCCAGCTCTGTGAGCACCCACGTCCCCAGATGCCAGCCCCCGAGGCCAGCGGCTTCATCCTCTGCTTTGTAAAACGGAAATCGAGGCTTAGCACAAAAACAAAAGGAAAAGGAAAAAGCACCACAGAGCCCTGCCCTGGGGACACTGTCTTCACAACTCCCAGGGCCGCAGGGGCAGCCCAAGGCAGAGCAGTCAAGGTCTCTGGCGACTGGAAGGCAGGTGGGGAGTGGGTGGGAGCCTGGAGACCCCCGCAGGGTCTCCGGTTCCATGAGCATCACAGATACGGTGCCCGCCCTGGGCGGCCCCAGAGAGGTGCACAGCTGGACAGGCCGACCGAGCGAGGCCACCAGGGGGCAGCACCCGTGCGGCCGCGTCATACTCACGGGGCCGCTGCTGGACAGGGCTGTGGCCAGTGAGGTCGTGCACGATGCAGTTGTCCTCAGGGTCCGGCGGCACGGGCATCGTGTGCTGCAGACACGCCAAAGCCCGTGAGCCGAGCCTGGGGGCATGGGGGCACCAGCCCCACCGCTCAGTCCGTACCCCTCACCTGCATGGCCTCCTCCTCCTTGGTGGCTGGAACCCTGGCCTGGCCCTGGGGCCGCTGGTCCACCTCGGTCAGCTCCACCTCCAGCTCTGTGTCGCCCCCGGCCGCCTCCTTCCCCTGCGGAGGCCGGAGGGGAGAGCTCAGCCCCCCACCCCAGCCTGAGAGGTGCGGGGACGCAGGGCGCCGGCCTGGGCACTGACCCGGTCCGCGGGCCGGCGTGCTTGGAGCCTCAGGAGCGAGGTCACGGTGTAGCACAGAAGCAGCAGGATGCCGGGGCTCACGTAGACGGGCCAGTCGTGGCTGGTGTTGAGGACCAGCACGTTGGGGCTGGAGCAGTTGGCGGGGGCCACGAAGTCCTTGAGACCAAACACCCTGCCCACAGAAGGTGCATTACCGACCGCGGCAAGGAAGTTCATGGGTGCCAGGCGGGCAGGGCCGGGGCCCCGTGGGCGAGCCCTCACCTGGCCCAGATGCTGGCAGGCGGGAGCATGGACTGGGCGAGGGGCGTCTGGTAGCAGTAGAGGCAGAGGAGATGGCCGGCGCCAAAGCAGCCCACCATGACGCAGAGGGAGCTGAAGCCCAGGGGGCTGATGGGAAAGTGGCAGGCCCACCAGGTGCAGATGGTCAGGAACAGCAGGAAGTAGACACTGGAGAAGGCTGACGGGTGGGCGATGCCTGCGGGCCAGGCAGAGGCGCACAGGGTCACTCCCGGCCTGGGCAGCCTGACCGCCGTCTTGCTGCTCAGCGGGGAGCTTGGCTGCCAAGACCCCTGCCGGCATGACCGCCAGCGGTGGGGTCCCAGCTCCCTGCCCAGTGGGTACCTGCCAGCGCGAGGAGCATTACGGCCAGAGTCCGCCCAGCGGCCACCAGCAGCCAGTGCGCTGTGATCCGGAACCGGGCAGCCAGCCAAGGTCTCCGCTTGCGGGGCAGTGCAGGGGCTTCCTGCAGCCCCATCAGGGAGCCGGTGTCCACGCCCCCATCATCGTGGTCCTGCCGAGGTCACGGGGCGGGCGGAAGTCAGGTGCGTGGGGAGGGGCCACCCCTGCAGCCCCACACCCTCCCCTCCCCTCACCCGGCGCGCGCCCTCCGAGGACACGGGGCCGCCAGCCTGAGCCCGGCCGCCTGCTGCCCTCCAGGCCCAGCTCCGCCCACCGTCTTCCCACCACCTCGCTCGGGTTCACGGCCCTGGAGGGGGCCCACTGCGGCAGCAAGACACGCTCCTGCCAAGGCTTGGCGCTCAGATGACTGACCGGTGCAGGCTGACCTCACAGTGCTCCGGAGCCCCTCAAGGGCCTCTTTGCTCCCCACCCCCACCAGGGGACCCTGAGAACAGGGCAGGCCCACAGGTTCCTGCATCTGTCCCCAGTGCCCTCGGCCTGAGGGGGCCCGTGTGGGGATTTTTAGGGAAAAGAAAAGCAGCGCACAGCACAGCCACGTGTGCATCTCTACAGTTAGAGGGCACCTCTACGCCCTATCCTTGGTCCCACGGCACCTTCCTCGTCAGTACAGTAACGGGGGCTCGGAGGGGACCCCAAATCACACAGCCAGGAAGGACAGCGCCCAGGGTGCAGCCGCCTCCTGCTCTGCTGCCTAGTGGGGCTTCTGGAGAGTGAGATGCACACCTGGGCGGCCCTTCCGGCCTCAGCTGCCTGCGGGGCAGAAAGACCCACCAGGTCCTGCTGCCCTGGTCCCACCTCAGGGTTTCCCAGAACAGAGCAGTTTCCTGGAACCAGGGAGGCCAGGAGGAGGCAGAAAGAACACAGACTCTTTGTCAGACGCCAGCTGTAACATGGGCGCCGTGCCTATGCCCTGCCCCGTGGCAGAGGTGGCCCTTGGTGTTCAGGCTGACAGCACGGGCTCAGGGGCCCGGTGCCCCGGTCAGTCACACACCGGCTTTGAGTCGAGGATTAGGGGTCTCGCCTGTGCAGCCTTGGTGAGCTCCCTAACCGCTCTCAGTCTGTTTCCTGCCTGTCAAATGAGGGTGGGGCACGGGGCAGGCCCCAGGGAGGTGCCACTGAGCCGTGCCTGGAAGGAGGGGAGGGGACAGGCCAGGGCAGAGGCCCAGCCATGGGGTCAGAGCAGTACCCATGGTCCCCCCATTATGCACCAGAACGGGGGGATAGGGGGACAGCTGCTGGAAGGCGCTGCAGCCAGGCCCGAGCTCAACCCTGCCCACAGCCTGGCCCCGGCCCTGGGAAAGCTGCCGTGGAAAATGAGCGTTTCTGGGAGTGGGAAGAACAGAGGCAGCTGCTGGGCAGAAGGACAGCTGCTGGGGGCCGCCCGCATGGTCCAGCCCACCCAGGCCCGGCTCCGGCCCCGCCTCGGCCGGCCCCCCAGGACGCACCTCCCACCGCAGCCCCAATGACCCCCTCAGGGCAGGCACGGACCCACGTGTGCCAAGTCAGGATGGGCGCGTGTACACAGATCATGTGCAGCCGCGTGTGCCGCGGCCCTGCCAGGTGGCAGCATCCACACAGGGGCGCTGGGGCTGCTTCTGGCCTTGAACTCCGGGCGCCTGTGATGGGCCCCCATGGCCTTGCTCTGAGGTCTGTCTACACCAGCCGCCCCGGGGCCAGAGTTCAGCCCCCAGGGGCTGCCAGGACAGCCCTGTGCTCCGAGGGGTGATGCGCAGCGTGGACTGGGGAGCTGGCCCCTCCCGCCCACCCCAGGCATGGGGACCAAGCCGGCCCCTTCCCAGTGATGCTGTACCGGGAAGCCCCGGCTCTGCTAACGAGGAAACCAGAGGCCTCCCTGGCCCCTGCGCCCGCCGGTGCCCATGCACCGGGGGGATGGAGGGGGACGGCCAAGTCAGGGAGCCACCCCGAGGGCAGGCAGCAGGGCGGTCCCAGCCCCACTTGACCCCCACAAGTGCCTGGAAAAGCCAGTCTACGTCCAGGCCCCCGTCTCCCTCTCTGAAATGCGGGTGCCAGCCTTGCCCTGCAGGACTCGGGGGATGGGCAGGTCAGCTGTAGGCTGAGCCCCGCCTCAGCCTGCGGTAGGAAGTCCCCTTCTCCCTGAGGACTGAGGCCCTCGTTTCCGCAAGCATCACCCTGGATGGCCACAGACCCGGCCCAGCCCCGGAGACCAGGTCCTACTCGACAGAGGCTGAGGCCGAGTGTGAGGGGCCCAGACTGGGCTCGAGACCACAGCCCTCGTGCAGGGACAGGAGAGGACACGGAGGGTAGAGCCCAGGGGGACCCCGAGGACTCTGGCAGAGGGCCCTGCTTCAGGCCTCTGAGCCGACACAGCCCCTGCCTGGACACACACAGCCCACCGATGGCCCCACTGTGGGCACGGCTGCTCAAACATTGTCTGTCCCTCCGTCGGTCCATCCATTCACCCATCGGTCCCTACGTGCTCCCTGACGGCTGGCGCAGACCATCCTCCAAGAGCGCTGACTCCCTACTGCCCTGCGGCCCCGAAGACCCTCTTCCAGGGGCAGCTCTAAAGGCGCAGGCGCTGCCGGGGTCCCTGCACGCGCTAGGACCACGCGCTGCATTGCTAGCAACCCCCCACGGGGACGCGCACTTGACCTCCTCCGTTGCTGTGTCTCTCCACGATGGGCATATACGGACTTTTACAACTAAAACGTCCACGTTTGTAGAAAGAAAGAAACAGATAGAGGGAGAGAGGAAGGAAAAGAAAGTACAATAGTCCTCAGATGGCTGGGACACAGGCGCGCCCCCATCCCTCACCGGCTCCTGGGCACGCTGGCTCCGCCGGGGCGTCCGCATACGATGCCTGCAAACGCCAAGGCACAGGGAGGAGGCCGCCAGGACACCCAGGTCGGGGGCCACCAGGCGGATGGCGTTGGGCACGTCCTTCAGGTCCAGCCTGTGGAGGGCGGGGAAAGCCCGTGGCTGGCTCAGGGGGGCAGGTGCCAGCAGGGGGCACCCCGGGAGCTGGAGGCCCAGGAAATCCCCGAGGGAGGCTGGGGGACTCACCTCGTGACCCCTATGTGTCGGGAGACGGTGTCCCAGATGCTGCCTGCAGAGAGAGGCACGGGGGAACCAGGTCAGGCGGGCGGGTGCCGAGAAACCCCTTCCGTGTTGCCAGGAGGGCCTCGGGAGCCCCAGAGCCACGGAACCCCTGGTGTCCGGGGGTGCTTGAGAACGCTGCCTCCACCGGTAGGGTAACTGAGGCCCAGCCAGGGAAAGCTGGGCAGATCAAAGCCCATTAGTCCTGCCTGGCAGAATGGGTTTCATGGCCCAGTCGGGCGCTGCGTGGCCCGGGAGGCTGGGCCAGGCTCTCGGACCCATCGGCCGAGGCCAGCTGCTCCTTGGGGGCCCGAGTGGGGAGGGCTGGTCTAAGAGCCGCCAGAACCAGAGGGCCCTCGAGGCACCTGACTTCTCTCCAGTTTCTAAACTGCAGGAGAGACACGATCTTCACGGAATGAAAATGGGAAGCGGGGTGGGACAGCCTGTCCACCACGAGCCAATAGGACGTGGAGGTGGGAGACCCCACCGGGCAGTGGGGATGGGAGCCCAGGGTTCCGTCGTGTGAACACTGGGGCACTAGTGTCGGTGGAGGTGGGAGGGCTGGGCGCCGGCTGGGGATTCCATCCTCAGGGTGAAAGGGCGCAGGGCAGTGGACGGGCGGCACACCAGGGCCCGCCCCCCCACCCCCACCTCAGCCAAGTCTCTCTGCCCCAGAGGGCTCAGGAGGAAGATGTGAGACGGAGGGGCCTGAGAAGACCGGGGCTGCCCGGACAGAGTGCTCTGGGACCAGCACTGGGCCGGGGCTCAGCCCAGCCCCACGGCCACCTATTACCGGGGCACTTAAGCTGGGCCATTTGGGCTGGATGTAAATCATGGCTGGGCACTCAGAGGCGGCCCATATTAGGCAAGGCCTGGGTGAGGCAGGGCGGCCCCTGAGGCTGAGCTGACCTTTCCAAGGAGCCTGAGGCTCCCCCACCCTCCCCAGGCTCTCCAGTCCCTCAGGAGGCCATCGGCTCTCCCCCGGGCCTGCTGCCCCCAGGCACCCCCTTCCCGGCCCTTCGTGACTCACAGCTCGGCCCCAGAAGCTGGTCCAGGTGGGGCACAGTGTGCAGGCATATCTGGAAGGTGAGGTGGGCTGCCAGGAAGAGGAGGCTGAAACCCAGCAGGGCTCGCAAGAGGCGGCCGGTGTGACCTGGAGGCAGAGACGCAGCGGTGGGGCCGGCACGCAGCCAGGCAGGGGGATGCAGAGGGAGCAGACCGCTCAAGGCCACTCAGCCCTGGCTACCAGCTCTGAGCCAGGCTGTGCGCACCAGCCCAAGACACACACCCAGCACGGACCCAGGGTCTTACGGGGCCGTGAGAAGCGAGCTAGCCCATGCAGCACACCCCTCCTACACCAGCCCACTGACAGCTCACCCAGCCCCGTGGTCCAGCACTATCACGACCCCAATTTACAGACGGAAACGGACACAGAGAGGTGAAGTGACTTGCCCACAGTCACACAACAAGGAATCAGCAGAGTACAGTACACCCATCCTGCCTGCTCTTGGTCTTGTCCCCTTCCTGGGGCGTGGAGCAGTGGGGGCAGAGCCAGTGCAGGAAGGAAAAGCCCCCTCGGGCTGGGAGGCCACCTTCAGTTTTGCTCATGTATCCAGGAAACATCTGTGTTGCTGCTTGACCCTGGCAGCGGGGTGCCGCTTCATGCCCAGTGCGGGCTGAAAGCACGCACCGTGCAGGGAAGGCCCCGCCCAGCGCTCGACCACACTGCTTATCGAACCTGGGATGCTCTCCTGCCCACAACAAAGCCTCAGGCTCCCAGAGGCGGCTGTACCCTGGGAAGTCACACGATGAGTTGATGTATGGGAGGAGAAATGAATGGATGGATGGACGAAGGGATGAGGGGATGGATGAGGAACAAATGGATGGATGGAATGATGGGAGAAAGGATGGATAAATGGTGGATGAGAGGATGTATGATGGGGGACAGATGGGGGAATGGATGGATGAGAGGATGGCTGGATGGATGAGAGGATGGATAGCTGGGAGGAGAGATGGATGGATGGATTGGAGGGCAGATACATGAATGAATGGGTGGATGGGAGGACGGGAGGCTGTATGGATTAGAGGACAGTTGGGTGGAGAATGAGAGGATAGAGGGATGGCTGACAGCAGTGTTGGGTGAGGCCAAAGGGCAGCTCTGATTTCAGAGGGGGAGGGGGGTCAAGCCAGTGTTGAGCTCCTGAATTGCCCAGGAGGGATAAAGGCCGTGGCAGGTGACCACTAGAGTCTACCACAGTGAACTCCGAGGTTCGGCCCTGAGTGCCAGAAAGAGCAAGTATCGGTGGGCGCACACGCGTGTGTGTATGTGTGCGTGTGTGTCAAGGGTGCGTATGGGCGCTGGACCACACACTGCACTTGCTGGAAGCGTCGCCTGTCTCTCTCCTTGACCTGGGGTCACTCGTTCGGCCACGTGAGGCCTGCACAGCACAGGAGCACTGCGGGAGGATGGGGCCTGCCTTCGTGGGCAGGCAACCCCACCTCTGCCGTGCAGGGCAGGGGTCACACGGAAGTCTCTCCTCCTGAAGGAGCCGGGGCTCCGCTCAGGGACTTTAGGCTCAGGCAGGAACCTGGAGAAGCAGGAAGTGGGGCTGGGAGGCTGTGGCTCCAGGAGCAGAAGAGAGGGAGGCTCGTGGCAGGTACAAGGAGCATCTGTCTGACCCAGAGCGGCACCGGGCTTGAGCCCCAAACCTCCCTGACGCGGCTGCTCAGTCTGCAAACGCTCCAGGGCATCTCCGCCCTCGGCACTACCTGCTGCCACGAAGGCCCCGCTCCCACGACCCTGTTCTGGGGCAGCCCCAGCCCCTGCGGGTGGGGCGCCCACGCTGGGCCCTCCTGACGGAACCTGCGCAAGTGGAGCTGAGGGAAGGGGCATCCTCCGGTCGTCCGAGGCTCCGTCACACCGAGGACGGTGCAGAGGTGGGGCAGGGAGGGACAGGGTCCCCACGGGCGGAAATCAGAGTCGGAGCAGGAGGCCCTGGCCGGGGGCAGCGGGGGGCCCATCTGCTCTGCCGACCCCGGGGCGTCGTCTGCTCACAGGCAGGAGGGCGCAGGTCTGGGGAGGATGGCGGAGCCTCTCATCCCCTCATCCGGCAAAGACAGGGAGCCTCCCGGTGCACTGACTGCTCTGCGAGGGGAACCGGACCCGCCCACCCGGCCCACCACGTCCAAACAGCACCTGAGTTAAAGCACAGCCGAGGGGCTCCAGGGGCAGGTGCACCCGCTCCCGCGAGCAGCTGCGGGGCTGGGCTTTGTTCTAAGGCAGGGACAGGGCCTCCCTGAGTCCCTAAACATTAATCAGGTCGCCAGGAGCTGACCCTCGGTTCTACCTGCAGCTCTGCGGCACTTCTGCCCTGCCCTGCCCTGCGTGGGGCACGTGGCCCACGTGGCCCACGGCCGCCGCCCCATCGCCCGGCAAAGTGATGGTCCTGACCCCTCTCCGCCCTGCACAGGGAGCCGGGGTCAGGCTGACGCCCCCACGGGGATGGGGCCAGGAATCAATCGGCGCCCACGGGCACCCTGCGCAGCCTCAGACCTTCCACCTGCTGCCGGCGCCGAGGCCCAGCTGCGGCACAGGCACGGCCAGGCCTCACATTTTCCTCTCTCCTGCCCGGAAAAACCCGGCAACCTCGTGTCCCTGAAGGGCCTCTGGGGCTGGAGAGATGGACGGATGGAGGTCAGGCGGGCAAGTCTTCCCAGCGCCTCTCCCTCTGCTCCCTGACCCTTCCCCACTCTGGACTCCTGCCCTGGCCGGGAGCCTGTGCTTCCGCCACTGCCAATTAGAGGAAAGTGTTCCCAGTTGCTAGCGGGCAGGAAATACTGACAGAACAAGCAGCTCTGAGCCGAGAGCCCGGGAACGGGGTCCACGGAGAGGAGAGAAAGGCCTGGATGCCAGACTCTGCCCAGCAGCCCTCCCCAGGGAGCTGGGAGTTGGGGGGCAGCTGGGCCAGCTGGCTGGGGAGGGGTCTGGGCAGGGCTCCCCCGTGGCTCCCTGCTCTGCACCCGTGCTGGGGCCACTCCCCTGAATTCTACGCACACTGCGAGATCAGGGCTCCGTATGAGTGCCCCAAGCGGGGAGAGAGGCTGAGGAGGGGGTTACCGCCAGATGCCACAGGCCGGGGAGGGGTGACCTGCCACCCTGTAGAAGGCAGAATGACATTCCTTCGGGGAAATCCATGCCCAATCCGGGGGCCCTGGGAGTGCTTCCTGACACAGCAGAGGGGAACCAACGGTGCCAATCAGCTGGACTTCCAGCAGGGAGCTGCCCCTGGCTCCCCTGGAAGGGGAGGTCCTAACTGTGGAGAGAGGGCAGGGGGGCAGAGTCAGAGTGACAGGGCGTGACTGTCACTGACTGGCCATCGCCAACCTGGACAACGGAGGGAGAGGCCCCGAGCCAAGAAGCTGGGAAGCAGGTGCTCCCAGAGCCTCCAGGAGGGACCAGCCCTGCGACACCTGGGCTTTCGCCCCATGAGGCCCGGGCCAGACTCCGACCTCTGGGCTGTGGGTGGGGACGTGTCGTGTGGCCGCTCAGTATGGGGTGGTCTCAGCAGCCACAGGCCATGCCCGAGGCCCCAGAGTGGCCGGCACCCCCCGGGGGCAGTGCGTGGGCACACCTCCCTCCAGGGTCTCGGCCAAACCCTCGGCCCGCCGGGCACGGGGGGTCACACCATGACAACTTGCTCCTTGGGTGCCTCTCTTCACCCTCCAAAACCTAACAGCCTCCCTACCAAGGGGCACAGAGCAGTCCCCAGGCACCTGTCCTCACCGAGAAGCCGGGATGACAGCAGATCCAGAAGCACCCAGAGAGCAGCTGGTGGGAGCCCCAGGGCGAAGGGACCCCTCAGCCGTGCCCCCTTCCCGTGCCACCTGCCTGCAGGCCTGCACCTCCCTTCGCAGGGGCCCTTCCATCGCCTCCCTTCACAGGGGCCCGTGCTCTGCTGGGCAGGGGGCAGGGCACCTCCTACGCAGGGATCCTCTCCATTCCAGCTCCTCTCGGACGAGCCCGCGCCATGGGCACCACCGTCCACACCGTCCTGGGGGCCCAGGCGCCCTGATGGGCCTTCCCGCCCATCTGCCTGGTGGACACAGAGGCTGCCCTCCAAGAGCTCAGAACCAGGTGGAGACCGTCGTGCGCCCAGCTACCCCGTTACCCCGACGACGAGGTGGTCGGGGGGGGGGGGGGCCGGGGCCCCCGAGCCAAACCAGCGCTGGGATGTGCCCGAGGCCGTGGAGGGGATGGGGGGGGGGGGGGGGGGGGAGCCGTGGCCGCGCAGCATGCCGAGCGCACATGGATGGAGCCTGAGTCCACGGCGGGACGGGGGAGCCGGCGTGGCAGCTGGACTTAAGGTTGGCCGCAGCCGCTCAGGGCAGATGGGCCGCAAGGACAGCGCTGGGACAGGGTGGGGATTGGGGGAGGGACCCGGTGGGAAGGCGGCCCAGCCCACAGCCAGGAGACACCCCAGGGGCCTCCTGCATCATGGCCCCTGTGGCACGAGGTCAGAAAAGAGATTCTGAAACCAGCCAAGGGTCCTCCATGAAAAATGAAACTCAGGACCACCCATCCTTCCCTGGTGGCTCCTCAACCGCAGAGAAAGCCCATCCATGCCCGGTTCTGCCGGGGCCCCAACGCTCCCCCACCCCCCAGGCACCTGCACAAAGGGCTCCGAGACCCCGAGTCACCCCCCCGACCCAGCAGAGCCCTACCCGCCCTTACCTTGGATGCTGTGCCGGGAGGGGCCCGGGAACCAGGGCAGCAGCAGCAGGAACAGCAGGTAGACCAGCGAGAGCGCGTTGATGCGCAAGAGGCAGGCTGCGGAGCAGACAGGACGCGGTCAGCCCGGCTGCGGGGGGTGGGGCAACCAGCCCCGCGCCCCCCGGCCATCGCCCCCTGAGCCTCCCTGCCGTGGGTGCTGTGCGTGTCACCCCTGCGTGGGCGAGCGACCTCGCTCAATGCGTGACGTGTCACTGTTACAGGGAGCACCGTGCCTGACTTAACGACGGCTCTGCTGTCTGTTGACAAGCGTGGCTGTCGTGTCTGCATGTGCCTCAGGCACCCACCCCGCGGAGCCCCTGCCACGGGGCCAACCCTGAGGTCACGACATTCTCCCGACTTGCTTTCTCTCCTTTGTAAGATGTTTTCAGTCGACACACAGTACGGCTGATTTTGGGGTCCAGCTCTCTTGGCCTCCTCCCCCCACCTCTGCCTCCCAGACAGCCGGGTGCGCCCACTCGGGCCACAGCCGGGCCCCCCAGCACGTCGCCCAGGGCACAAGTCACGCACGTGTCTGCAGCCGCTCCACCTCTCCCCTCACTGACTCGAGGGTGCCCCCCACGTCTTGCACTGCTGACCCCATCCTGATGAACTGCAGTGGGTGCCGAGACCCCACCCGCCCCCAGGAAGTGAGGGGGTCTGGGGACGCCAGGGACGTGCCTTGTGTCCCAACTTGGGTCTCGTCACTGAGCAAATGGGCCACTCAGCCTTTCCCGGGGACCCGAGACGGGGCTGGGCCAGGAAAGCCCGAGAGGGGACCAGCATCGCGTGGGCAGCCCTGGCGAGGTCCCCAGGCTGGAGCCACCTCTGGCCACTCTGCTCCTCAATCACCACGGCCAGCAAGCGGGCCCGGGGGACCCAGCCCTGCCCACCCAGGCCCAGGACAGAGCAGCCGGCTGTGGGCGCCAGTGTCCACCGTGGATCCGACCCCCAGCCCCCGGCCCCCGTGGACGGCCCAGCCTCACGGTCCCGTCATCGTGATTGAGCAGAGCTGCACGGGGTAGAAGCCCACCCCGATCGGGTCTCCAAGAGGGGGTCGCTATCCCACCCTCCGCGCTCTGCCCCTCCGACCCCCAGGTGTGGACCGTGAGGCCAGCAATGGCTCGACCGCCACTTAGCAGCCGTCTGGACGGCCTGGGCCAGAACAAGCCAACCTGAACCCGGCCACCGACTCAGCTATGCCGACAATCTCCCCGGAGCAGGTGGCAGGGCCAGGTGGGGTGTTCAGCCCCTTCCCACTGTCTCCTCAAGCCCCCCATCACCCCAGCAATGAGAAAGCCCAGAGCACCACACGGCCAGCGCCACGGTCCCGAGCTCTGGTCAGGCCGCCTTCCTTTCTGGACGCTGCCGCGCCCTCCCGCTGCCCGGAGCACCCCTAAAGCTTAGCAGCCTCCTTCCACCACGTACACCTGCCACAGCCAACAGCTCAACTCAAAACCTAAAGCTTTTCCACGAATGTACGTTTTCGTAAAAACAAAAAAATCAACCCGATCCGGCCCAAGAGGCAGGACGGAACTGCATTTACGGCAAAGGCTTGTAAAGTTCCTTTCTGTTTCCCAGAGCTGCACTTTTCAGCCTGCTGGGTTCTGCCCCTCTCCTTCCAAAGTGCCAGCCAGGTGGTACCCACCCACCCAGCCATCCAGGTAACTTTCTCCTGAGGGCACACGCTGCAGTTCTCTGCCCTGAGGTACTCATGTTCTGATCCGCCCGGGACACCAGAGCTGAACAAGCACACGCGCACCAGCCACGGCGTTCACTAGCCCGTGACGGGGAGGCGAACGCGGTGCGCGTCCTGGGGAAGCTCCCGGAGGCCTGGCTCTGACGCTGACGCTGACGCTGACCCAGGGCGCCGAGACGGAAGTAGCGCTTCCCAGATGAGGGTTTCAGTCCGGAAGATGCAAAGTTCCAGAGGTGGTGGTGACGGTTGCACCATACTGAGAATGTACTTGATGCCACTGAACCACACACTTAAAAATGGTTAAAGGGGCTTCCCTGGTGGCGCAGTGGTTGAGAGTCCGCCTGCCGATGCGGGGGACGCGGGTTCGCGCCCCGGTCCGGGAGGATCCCACATGCCGCGGAGTGGCTGGGCCCCGTGAGCCATGGCCGCTGAGCCTGCGCGTCCGGAGCCTGTGCTCCGCAACGGGAGAGGCCACGACAGTGAGAGGCCCGCGTACCGCAAAAAAAAAAAAAAAAAAAAAAAAGGTTAAGGGACTTCCCTGGCGGTCCGGGGTTAAGACTCTGTGCTTCCACTGCAGGGGCCACAGGCTCGATATCTGGTCGGGGAACTAAGATCCCGCATGCTGCGTGGTGTGGCCCCCAAAGTTAATAATGATAAATAAATAAAATGGTTAAGATAGTAAATTTTATCTTATGTGTATTTTACCAAAATAAAAGAACAAACAGCCCCAGAAATCAGTGAAGGATCTCAGAGACCAGAACTGGATGGGCAGGGGCCAGCCAGAACCCTGTTGTCTGCAGCCAGTGGAGCTGGGCCTCCGTCCCCTCCCCAGCCCCAGGCCAAGCAGGAGGAAAAGGACCTAGAAGCTCCATCTGCCAAAAGCAGGAAATCAGAGATGAAGAGTCAGAGGGGGCAGGGTCGGGGGAGCGCGTGGGACAACGGGGGCGGGGAGGGGGGCGGGGATGGACAGCACGTCAGCCCCAGGTGGGCGCTGCCAGACACTGCCCCACCCTGGGAGGGTCGCCGGGGCGCACAGGACCTGCCCTGGAGGGGCGACAACGGCCCCTCAGAGTCACTCATTCATTAGACAGAGAGGGCAGAGACTGAGGATGAGCGCGGCCTGGGACGCGAGCGTCTCCACCAACACAGATGAGGAAACAGAGGCGATGGGGTGTCTAGGAGTGCGGCCCCCCCAGAGACTGGCCACCAGATGATCCCCCTGCCAGGAAGCTGGCACCGGCAGGCAGGTGGCGCCAGACAGCCCTGGACGCTGACCCAGGGGACGTGAGCCAGGACAGCTGGGCCCGCTGGCCCCCAGCCCCAGCAGGGTCACCCGGGGCCAGGATGAGAGAGGGGGCGGGGGTCACATTCCCAGCCCACCTCCCCTCCCTGTTATCAAGGCCTGGGGACAGGGTAAGAGGCCAGCAGAGCAACAGTGGCCCGGGGCCAGCACGGGAGCAGGGAGCAGAGGCAAACAGGACTCTAAACGGGGAGCTGAGCCGACTCTCACGTTCTCCCCTGTTCAGAGGGGGAATCAGGTTCCCACAGGAGAAGGGCTTCCGTGCTGCGAGAGTGAGGACTTGGGTCCAGACTCCTGGCTCCACACCTAGCCCTCGGGCCACTGGTCTAAGTGCCACGAATGTGGCCTCACTGTGACTGCATGACAAGGAGGCTCAGGGCATCTGAGCAGGCCGCCTGGAGGAGGTGGCATTGCTTTTGGCCTTGAGGGCCGGCTAAGACTCAGGGGAGGCCAGGGGAGGTTTGGGGCAGCCCCAGGCTCCAAGAGAAGGAGGACGCTCGGGTGGAGAGGCGGTGGGGACGCCCTGAGGAGGGGGACAGGCCTGCTCGGCCCAGGCAGCTCCCAGCTCCCCATCAGAGCTGCCCGTGGCTGGTGACCTCATGGGGGAAATACGCCTTTTCCCGAGCCAGGAACAATAGGATGGGGTGAGGGCAGAGGGAAAGCCAGCAGGGCTGCCTGCTGGGCGGGAAAGGCTCCCCCCACCCCTGCCGGCATGTTTAACCCTTCAGAGACCCTCACCCAGCACATCAGAGCCTGGTCCTGCAGATGGGGAAAGTGACCCCTGGTCTCAGCTGGTGCCCAGCCAGGAAGGGAGGGCAGGGAGGCCGGCGTGGAGGTTACAAACACCCGGGACGTTGCACACAGAGCTGGACGCCACGGCCCGGCCTGCAGGGAGATGGGGGCCCTGTGGGGAGGGGGGCGGCCAGACGTCGAAGACACCAGGTGCACCCGCAGTGCCGTGACGTCACCCCAAGGCTGGCCTGCACCCCGGGTGGGAGAAAAGGACACGAGGCCCATCCTCCCGAGGGAGCTTGAGGAGGCCGCCCGCCCCGAGCCTCAGTTTCCCCATCTGTGAAGTGGGGGAAGGCGTGCAGTGTGAAGGGCTGTGGGAGGGGGATGGGCAACTCTTCACGCACGCTCGGGGTCCTCACCTCGACCCTCCGAGGGGTGTTCTAGCCCCATGCGGGGAAGCCCCGGGAGGCCAGCCTGAGCACCACGCCATCGGCCAGTGGCACCTGCAGGCCAGCATGGGCGGGTGACCCCAGAGGCTTGCAGGGGCAGCACGAGAAGGCTCAGAGGTCATGCCAGGCCTGCGTCAGCATCAGAGCTGAAACGACAGTGGGCCTGGGAGAGACCCAGAGAGAGGCCAGGACTGGGGGGGACGCACCACGGCCGCCATGACTGCCCAGCACCCGTGAGGGGCACGACTGTCGCCTGTACTTTGCAGATGAGGAAACTGAGCAAGGCGGCTGAAGCTGAGGGATGGGGGCTGACACCCCCCAGAAATGGTGTGGGTCTAGGTGGCCCAGAGAGCAGAAGTGGGTGGGTGAGGGTCAGCCCCAGGCGCTGCTGAACACGACCTACCG
>NW_006796283.1:3415828-3418180 GCF_000442215.2 Lipotes vexillifer
GGTTAAGGGACTTCCCTGGCGGTCCGGGGTTAAGACTCTGTGCTTCCACTGCAGGGGCCACAGGCTCGATATCTGGTCGGGGAACTAAGATCCCGCATGCTGCGTGGTGTGGCCCCCAAAGTTAATAATGATAAATAAATAAAATGGTTAAGATAGTAAATTTTATCTTATGTGTATTTTACCAAAATAAAAGAACAAACAGCCCCAGAAATCAGTGAAGGATCTCAGAGACCAGAACTGGATGGGCAGGGGCCAGCCAGAACCCTGTTGTCTGCAGCCAGTGGAGCTGGGCCTCCGTCCCCTCCCCAGCCCCAGGCCAAGCAGGAGGAAAAGGACCTAGAAGCTCCATCTGCCAAAAGCAGGAAATCAGAGATGAAGAGTCAGAGGGGGCAGGGTCGGGGGAGCGCGTGGGACAACGGGGGCGGGGAGGGGGGCGGGGATGGACAGCACGTCAGCCCCAGGTGGGCGCTGCCAGACACTGCCCCACCCTGGGAGGGTCGCCGGGGCGCACAGGACCTGCCCTGGAGGGGCGACAACGGCCCCTCAGAGTCACTCATTCATTAGACAGAGAGGGCAGAGACTGAGGATGAGCGCGGCCTGGGACGCGAGCGTCTCCACCAACACAGATGAGGAAACAGAGGCGATGGGGTGTCTAGGAGTGCGGCCCCCCCAGAGACTGGCCACCAGATGATCCCCCTGCCAGGAAGCTGGCACCGGCAGGCAGGTGGCGCCAGACAGCCCTGGACGCTGACCCAGGGGACGTGAGCCAGGACAGCTGGGCCCGCTGGCCCCCAGCCCCAGCAGGGTCACCCGGGGCCAGGATGAGAGAGGGGGCGGGGGTCACATTCCCAGCCCACCTCCCCTCCCTGTTATCAAGGCCTGGGGACAGGGTAAGAGGCCAGCAGAGCAACAGTGGCCCGGGGCCAGCACGGGAGCAGGGAGCAGAGGCAAACAGGACTCTAAACGGGGAGCTGAGCCGACTCTCACGTTCTCCCCTGTTCAGAGGGGGAATCAGGTTCCCACAGGAGAAGGGCTTCCGTGCTGCGAGAGTGAGGACTTGGGTCCAGACTCCTGGCTCCACACCTAGCCCTCGGGCCACTGGTCTAAGTGCCACGAATGTGGCCTCACTGTGACTGCATGACAAGGAGGCTCAGGGCATCTGAGCAGGCCGCCTGGAGGAGGTGGCATTGCTTTTGGCCTTGAGGGCCGGCTAAGACTCAGGGGAGGCCAGGGGAGGTTTGGGGCAGCCCCAGGCTCCAAGAGAAGGAGGACGCTCGGGTGGAGAGGCGGTGGGGACGCCCTGAGGAGGGGGACAGGCCTGCTCGGCCCAGGCAGCTCCCAGCTCCCCATCAGAGCTGCCCGTGGCTGGTGACCTCATGGGGGAAATACGCCTTTTCCCGAGCCAGGAACAATAGGATGGGGTGAGGGCAGAGGGAAAGCCAGCAGGGCTGCCTGCTGGGCGGGAAAGGCTCCCCCCACCCCTGCCGGCATGTTTAACCCTTCAGAGACCCTCACCCAGCACATCAGAGCCTGGTCCTGCAGATGGGGAAAGTGACCCCTGGTCTCAGCTGGTGCCCAGCCAGGAAGGGAGGGCAGGGAGGCCGGCGTGGAGGTTACAAACACCCGGGACGTTGCACACAGAGCTGGACGCCACGGCCCGGCCTGCAGGGAGATGGGGGCCCTGTGGGGAGGGGGGCGGCCAGACGTCGAAGACACCAGGTGCACCCGCAGTGCCGTGACGTCACCCCAAGGCTGGCCTGCACCCCGGGTGGGAGAAAAGGACACGAGGCCCATCCTCCCGAGGGAGCTTGAGGAGGCCGCCCGCCCCGAGCCTCAGTTTCCCCATCTGTGAAGTGGGGGAAGGCGTGCAGTGTGAAGGGCTGTGGGAGGGGGATGGGCAACTCTTCACGCACGCTCGGGGTCCTCACCTCGACCCTCCGAGGGGTGTTCTAGCCCCATGCGGGGAAGCCCCGGGAGGCCAGCCTGAGCACCACGCCATCGGCCAGTGGCACCTGCAGGCCAGCATGGGCGGGTGACCCCAGAGGCTTGCAGGGGCAGCACGAGAAGGCTCAGAGGTCATGCCAGGCCTGCGTCAGCATCAGAGCTGAAACGACAGTGGGCCTGGGAGAGACCCAGAGAGAGGCCAGGACTGGGGGGGACGCACCACGGCCGCCATGACTGCCCAGCACCCGTGAGGGGCACGACTGTCGCCTGTACTTTGCAGATGAGGAAACTGAGCAAGGCGGCTGAAGCTGAGGGATGGGGGCTGACACCCCCCAGAAATGGTGTGGGTCTAGGTGGCCCAGAGAGCAGAAGTGGGTGGGTGAGGGTCAGCCCCAGGCGCTGCTGAAC
>NW_006796283.1:3418201-3427587 GCF_000442215.2 Lipotes vexillifer
TGCTGAACCAGCCCTACAGGACAGCCTGCGGGGGACACATGCAGCAGGGGGGGCTGGTCCAGGACTAGCAGGTCTGCAGGGTCAGCTGTGGGAAACCAGGGCCCGGGCAGAGCTGCCCGCCCTCCCACCAGGCTGGGGGACAGCCAGGCCCCTTGCAGGGCGGCCAAGGCCATGGCACATGGAAAAACAGGGTGGAGGGTGGCAGGGCGCGGGGCCCAGAGTCCAGGGGCTACTGCAGCTCACCGGCCCCTCCCTCCTCTTCTTGCTGGGCCCTGGCTTGGGGTCACGGGGAGGAGGGCCATGGGCTGAGTGCTTGGGAAGAGCTTCTGGAAGGAGGCGGCTCAGTGGCAAACAGCCCGGGCCAGGGGCCACGGAACCCACCCCAGCCTCAGTCTCCCCACCTGTGAAACGGCTTGAGGCCCAGCCCTGCAGGAGACGTGGGCCTCTCTGGGCCTCAGTTTCCCCAGCTGTTGGGTGGGAGGGGTTATAACCACTCCCGCTCAGGGGACTGCTGCCATGGCAACGGCCCCCCGGCAGGTAGCAGAGAGAACTCACCAACCTCCAAGGCCCTGTGGGAGGACACAAGTCACGGCTGGCCACGCCCATTGCCACTCCTCTTGTGTAAAACTTAAATGAGGGACTTCCCTGGTGGCACGGTGGTTAAGAATCCGCCTGCCAATGCAGGGGACACGGGTTCGAGCCCTGGTCTGGGAAGATCCCACATGCTGCGGAGCGACTAAGCCCGTGTGCCACAACTACTGAGCCTGCGCTCCAGAACCTGCGTGCCACAACTAGTGAAGCCTGCGCGCTGCAACTACTGAAGCCCGCGCGTCTAGAGCCCGTGCTCCACAACGAGAGAAGCCACCGCAATGAGAAGCCTGCGCACCGCAACGAAGACCCAACGCAGCCAAAAATAAATAAGCAAAATAAATAAATTTATTAAAAAAATAAAACTTAAATGAGAACAGACACACAAGTGTGAATGTCAAAAACGCCCGAAAGAGCCACACTAAGCAGAGCCAGCGTTTAGCTGTGGGGGAGGGGGCTCGGCCCTGCCTGGGAGGCTTCCTCCTTCACAGCGAGAAGGTTCTCATGTGTAACTGGGGTTGTGTACGGTGAACTGACCGAGGGGAAGACTAGCGGGAACACACCACAGGGCGGTCGGGCCGCCAGGACCAGGCTGCCCTTCCACAGACCGGGCAGAAGGCTGGGAGGACGTGAGGCATCTGAGTCCCCAGGCCCCGGGGCAGCGGCAGGGCTAGGCCCGGGCTCTCCTGACCCGCCAACGAGCATCCTCGAGCCTGCCTCTCCGCCAGCTGGGTGAAGCTCCTCTGGGCAAGGCCAGGCGCAACCCGGAGGCTCAGAGACCCCAGGGGAAGGCTGCCAGGCCAGGGCAGCTGCCACGGCGGGGGTCCCGTGCGAGCCTGGCTGGCCCCCTGCACCCCCAGCCCACTGCATCTCCAGCCACCTTGTTCACTCTGCCTTATTTGGCTTCGAGGAGAAACCCATAAACACTTCCCTGCTTGCTTCTGCCAGGGGCGGGCGACAGAGGAAGAGGACAGACGTGGCAGTGGGAGCTCCCAGCGGCACCAGCCGTCCCCTGCCGTCCGCACAGGCAGCGGGCCTCGCAGCTCCCATGGCAGCACCCACAGCACGCGGTGGCCACACCTGCCACACCCCCGCCCTCCAGGCCCAGACCCAGAGGAGTCCAAGGGCTAGATCAGACCCAGCTTTCTGGAAGGGGAAGGCCGGGGAGGTCAGCCGACGGTCCACCCCATGCGCCCCCCTACCCTCGGGACAAGAGCTGTGGCCGGGGCCAGCACGGGCAGCGCGGGCTGGCACCTCAGGGCCCCTCGGAGAGCCCACGGAAGGCTGGGGGAGGAGGCGCTAAGGGGCCCCGCCGCCCAGACCCGCCTGCGGCCAAGACGGCAGGCCCTTCCGCTGCGCTCCCTCCGTTGACCGCCACCTGCCCCTCACGGTCCGTGCAGCACGTGCCCGCCCGAGACCCCGTCCCACCCAGCCAGCTGAGGGCTGCACGCGGCCATTCGGAGCTCCCTGCATGGGCGATCTCGGGTGGGACCACGCCGCAGGGCAGGAGGGGCAGCCGGCTCAGGGTGCCACGGGAAGGACAGGCCTACAAAGGACCTCAGCCACCTTCAAAGGAATCCCAGTCCCCCCACAGGAGATTGGAGGCCACAGATATGGACGCAGGCTCGTGGGGACGGGGCTGGGCAGGACGGAGCGAGGGATCAGGGGCGGCCATGGGACGCTGGGTCACCTACGTGGAGCCCCGCCAGCAGCCTGGGGCGCCCAGGTGCAGGCGGAGGGTTTACCTGCCACCGTGTCCAGGTTTAGCGAGTACGGTGTCCGGGAAACCTGGCTGCACGACTCCCTGACTGCACAGGGCAGGCACAGGCGGCTGCTCCCCTCCCTGGAGCACGGGCTCTGGGAAGCATGGCGACTGCCCAGGGCCAAGGGGACCTGGTGGCTGCCGTGGACCAAACACGGGGGAAGGGGGGGCTCCCGACAGCACCAGCATTGCCCAAGATGTGCCACATGGGCCAGGCTGGTACTGCTGCGGCCGTTCAGACCGGGGTGGGGGTGGAGGATGGCCCCCTGAGGTGACCGGCAGGTGAAGCAGGTGGGACGTGAAGACCTGAGCCTGAGCTTTCAACCAGCACTGCCCAGGCCCGGCAGGCCGGGCGGCGAGGCCGCTCTGGGGGGTCAGGCGTGGGCCTCAAGGGCCGTTCACAGGCCTCCTGACTCAAAGGGGAGCCACCTCCCAGGCCCCACTGCAGCCCCTCCTCCGCCGGGGAGACGCGGGGAGGCCCTTCGGTGCCTCTCCCCTCGAGGCTGCTCAGACCCCGTCCCCCCGGGCTCGGCCTCCCCTGAGGACCCTCAGCCAGCTCCCCCAGGCCAGGGCCCACAGGGCTACCCCGGGAAACAGCGCTCTCCGGGCCCTGTGTTTGGAGCTGCCACTATTTGCTGGTATTTGGCCCCTGCTCGCTCCCCTGGAGGGTCAGGGCTCCCAACCCACCTCGCCCTCCACAATGGAGAGGCTGGATTCCAGGCCAGGGGTGGAGCCCACATTCCACAGAGAGGGTCAGAGACCGCCCCCCACGCCCAGCCTCCCAGAACAGGAAGAGACCTCACTCTTCTTTATAAATTTATTTATTTATTTTTGGCCGCACTGGGTCTTTGTTGTGGTGCGTGGGCTTCTCATTGCTGTGGCTTCTCTTGTTGCGGAGCACGGATTCTAGGCACGTGGGCTCAGTAGTTGTGGCTCGCAGGATCTAGAGCGCAGGCTCAGTAGTTGTGGCGCACGGGCTTAGTTGCTCGGCGGCACGTGGGATCTTCCCGGACCAGGGCTGGAACCCGTGTCCCCTGCGTTGGCAGGCGGATTCTTAACCACTGTGTCACCAGGGAAGCCCCAGGAGGCCTCACTCACAGTCTCCGCAGGCTGACAGGTAAGGGGACAGCGTGCAGACACGCCCCTCCCCATCTCTGGCCCAGATGCGGCTTGACAACACGCCCCTTCCCCAGGCCACCTAGAGCTCAGGGCCTGGCTGAGACAGGGGCCAAACCTGGCGATGCACGGAGGGCCACAGCGAGCAGGTGACAGCCAGCCCATGTCCCCAAGGCCAGCGCCCAGCACGGGGAGCCCTCCTGCCACACGGGGGGAAACTGACACCCTTGGCCTCTCCACATGGGTCAGCCCTGTGCAGGGCCCCCGCCCTCCTGGACCCCTGCCTCCAAGACGTCCCAGGGACAGGCAGGACCCCCTCCAGCCTCCAGGAAAGGGGCTCCCAGCTGAGCCACACCCCAGAACGTGAGGAGCAGACCCCACTGCACCCCCGTGAGCGCCGCCACGCCCGACCCTGGGCTCTGTGCCAGCGAGGGGCTCCTGCTGGCCATCTGTCAGACGGGGAAACTGAGGCACAAAGGGTCCAGCCGGGGTGCCCGTGCGGACATCAGGCTCCGCCCAGCTCCTCGGCACACCAGCCCCGCGCAGCCGCGTTCCACCTGCTCTTTCCCCGACCCCCGTCCCCCATCTCCCCGGGGACAGACGAGGGGCCCCCGACAACCAGAGTGTCCACGTGCCCCGCAACAAGGCTGCCCGTCTGGGGGGTGCAGAAACACACGGTGAAGGGACAGAGGCCCGCATGATCAGCTCTGCGTAAACAAGGACGCCCGTGACCCGGGGCCACTCCCACCCCACCCGGAATTCCAGGCTAGTCGACACAGTGGGGCCCCTCGAGACACCCCACCCGCTGCGCCAGACATGAGGGGGAGGGGGGCCCTCCTGATCCAGGACTCGGGCCTCACCACCCACACTGCCCACCTGGGCCTCGGGGAGCCTCAGCCACCAGCACCCCTCACACAGGCCCCGTCCAGGGCCTCCGCAGCCTCGGGCAGCGCGAGGGGACTCGGAGGGTGACGCGGAGCCGCGGGAGGCGCGAGGCCGGTGCTGCGTCCACAGCTCGGAGGGACGCGCGAACTGCACCCTCCCAGGGCCCTCCAGCCAGCAGCCCACACGTCTTCCCAAAAGCTCTCCGTGTGACAAGACGCGGCGTAACCCCTCCTACAGACCCGCAGTCCTCCTAGCGGGGTTCCCAGGCCACCCCATCGGCGTCCCCTGTGGATCTGGCGGCGACGCAGATCCCAGGCTTGCCCAGACCCGCGTGCTGTGACGCAGCCCCGGCGGACGTGCCCTGCCAACGGAAGGCTACCTGGGCCTGGAAGGACGCAGGTGCGCGGTCCTCCCAGCTTAGAAGGAGCAGCAAGGTGATTATTCGTGGGACCCGTGACGCAGCCGGGCCCGACACAGGGCGTCCAGCCTGACAGTGCCACCCGGACCTCCCCTGGGGGGACAAGGACCTGCCTTCCCCCGCATCCTGAACCCACCCCCCTCCACCTGGAGGCGGTGTCCACTTTAAGGCCGGCCCACAGCAGCCGGGCCCGAGGCCACAGGGCTTCTGAATAGCCCGGGCTGCGTCACCTTCCAGCAGCCACCGAGGCGAGGGCCACCTTTCCAAACGTGGGTGCCCACCGCAGGCAGACCGGCACTCCAGTCTGCCGCCAGCTCTGGCCCTGGACTGGAGGGTGGGGCGCTGCCTCAGAGCCCCACCCTGTGACTCAGCTGGCCCGCAGCACCCCGAGTCCCTCCGCCTGTCTGGTCTGGATCGTGCAAACAGCCCCAGAGCCTGGTCACAGCCCGCCCCGCTCTCCAGGGCCCTTCCCAGCACCTAGGGAGGGGAGGAATGCCACCGGGCCACCTCTGGCTGGCAGGCGGGGGCGGGTCCGCAGGCCCCTTCAGAGCCCTGCCCTCCCCAGGGACACGGGAGCTGGGGCGGGGAGGGCGTCCCCAGCTGGGCGTTTAGGAAGGAGGCTCTGGTCACCCGTGCGTGTCAGCAGGAGACGGTGTCAGGGCCCCCTGGGAGAAAGGGGACATTCATGGGCCCCTGCCCCACGACTATCTTGCTGCCCAGTTGCTCCCCAGCAGATGCCCGCCCCAGCACAGCGCTGACCCTGGAAGGCACCCCATGAACGTGGGCCGGAGCGGGTGCCGATGGCAGGGAGCAGCGGGGGCGGCCCTGCCCTGGGAGAACCTGTCTGATCTCTTCACTCGGGTGAGGGCACTGAGCTCAGGGGGCTGCCCGAGAGCTTGGAGGTGCGACCAGAGGCATCACGCGCCGACCAGCACACCCAGCACTGCTCTCCCCAGGGGGCAGGCGGGCCGGGAGCTGCTGTGAGGGGCCTTCGGGCCGGCGTGGTGCCTCATCCCGCGTCGGCCTGCTTAGTCAGCCTTAGATGGGACTTCCACGTCCAGCAGGCACTGGAGGACGGTGGACACCCAGAGGTGCGGCCAATTGGAGGAAAGCCTTACAGCAAAGTCTGAGGCCCCCAGGGAAGGAGGAATTCTCCAGCTCCTTCGAAATCTGGGCCCCAGATCGCGACGTCACGGCTTTGCCCAAACTTCCAGCCTGCGGGGCTTGCAAATTTCAGACTGCTCTCACAACTGCGCGAGCCAGTTCCTTAGGACAAATCTCGCTCCCTCTCTCTCCCCCTCCCCACCTCTCGTCCGTGCACAGGCGGCCATGTAAGACACCACATTCATCCATCCACCTCTTATTGGCTGTTTCTCTGGAGAACCCTGGCTGCTCCACCTGCTTTCAGACTCCTGCACTGTGACCGACAGGCTGGCCCACCCGCCCCTGAGGTCTGGGCCCAGGTGGCTGCAGGGCTGGGGCAGAAAGGGTGTCGGGGGCCCCACACGGGCTCTGGAAACTCAGCAAGGGCACGGCGACCTAGGGAAAAATCAACACTGTCTGCTCCTATAACAACCAGCCTGGGCAGGGCGGCTCAGCCTGCCCGCGGCAGGGGAGGGGATGTGTTGGGACGGAGCTGGTGAGGGGATGTGTCGGGAGGGAGCAGGGGAGGGGATGTGTCGGGGGGGAGCGGGGGGGGGGGCGGGGTGGGGGGGGGCGGTGGCAGGGTGCACCCCAGGCTTGAACTCCGGCTGCATCAAGCCAGGAGTGGGCCGCCATCTCCCCTTGGCAGGAAAGGTTGCTGACCCACTCACAGATCATTCACTTTCCTCTTCTGCCTTTGCAGAATTGTTTTAGATGCAGAGAAGCACAGAAATAATTAACAAGCAAGTTTTCCTCCTCCTGTTACCGTGGTTCAGCTCTAACACGTTTCTCCTGCCAGCGCGTGTTTTACCAGATTTAACTTCACCCACTCAACTGAAGTGTCCTTTGTTCACATCCCCAGGATCCGTCTCCCCTCCTTGAGAAAACACGCTCATGAATTTCAGGATATCCTGCCAGGAAAGAGCCACTTCTGGGCTCTGGAATCCCACCTGGGGTCACTTCCGAGGGGGCATCCAGGCCTGCAGCTGTGTTCTGTCGGGCCGCAAAGATTACAAAAGCAGCCTCGGGCGCCCTGGGCTTCACCCCATGTCCGCCACAGAGGTGCCACCCTCGGCCGGGCTCCCGTGAGCCCGTCTCGGTGCCTCGTGACTCCAAAGAGAACAGAACCCAGAGTCCCCCGGCAGCCCACCTGACAGGACTAAGGAGGTCTGGGGCTCTCTCCCCTCTTAAATCCGCTTTGAAACTTGCCGAGGCACGGTCTCCAGGGCCGCCGAGAAGGGGCTGGGGCAGGGGGAATCGCCGTTGCTGGAACCCTGCTCACCTCCCCTCTCCGCTCTCAGATCCCGCCAGTGCGACGCCATCAGCTCTCAGCCAGGGCTCCAGGACAGACCCAACCGCCCTGCCCAGGCTGGCTGTTCGGAGCTGTCGGCCCACGGAGCAGGGACTGTGCTGGGGGAGGCAGGTCCCTGCAGGCCACAAGCCAAGGCCACTCAGCCAGCGAGAGACAGAGCCGGGCCTTTCACCACGGGGGAGCCTCTCCCCTGCAGCCAGGAAGCAACGGCTTCCTCCAATAGTCCTCTAGGGATCGAGCTCAGCTCTGTCACCTGCGGAACAAACCCACGCTCCCTAACGGGACCCCTGGCCGTGCCCACGGTTCCAGCACCACCGGGCTCTTCCCTAAACTATCGGCGCAGCTCACACCCCTCCCCGCGCACAGCAGGCCTGCCCCTCAGCCCCGGCCTAGCTCTCTACCACCTCCTGTGGGCGATGGACCCTCCAGATGGAGGCTCGAGCCCCTGAGGGTCCGTGCTGCCGGGGGAGGGGCCGAGGCCAGGCCATCACCCAGGCTCAGTCCAGCATCGCAGACCCTCGAGGTATGCCCCCCACCCGTCTGGCTCCTGGACCACGCGGCGGAGTGTCCCCACTGGCCCTGGTGATGGGGTCAGCTCCCCAGACGAGAGGAGGGGTAGCCACTTAAGAGCAGAGAGCGTGGGCAGGTGGGGATGGGGCAGGCCCGGCCGAAGCCATACGTTCAGTTCCTGGAAAAAGAGGGGCGGCAAACACTGCCTCTCACCCCCCACATCCGGCGTTTCTGGAAAACCAATCCGATTCCTGACAGCAAAGCAAGCGCCAGACATCCGCGGGGGTCCCGAGCAACACGACAGGCCCCCACGAGGCTCAAGGCGGAGCCGGTGCCCTCCTTCCCGGCCAGCTCCACTCCCCAGGGGCGGCCAGGACCCAGGGACCCTTCCTGACAGCCAAGAGCAAGCGGGCCAGCACCCGTCCACCGCCCCCAGTCTCAGTCGGCCCAGCTCCCAGAAGGCTTCGGCCACCAGCACAGGGGCAGCTGTCACCTCGGGGCTGCCGCCCACAACGGGCAGGTCACAAAGTGCCAGGGACGCCCCGAACCGAGAGGACGCGTTCCTGGGCCCGGCAGCCTGTGGCCACAGGACTCAGGCTCTGCATGCCCTCCTGGGGGCCTCTGTACCCCCCTCCCTCCGCCCCATGAAGCAGGGACACCAAGCCCATACACCTCAGCGGCTGGCTCGTGGGTACTCCACAGCTGAGCATTCTCCAGCCACAGGGAGAGAGCCTGTGGCCGCCCACCTGAGGCCCGGCCTGTGCTCAGCCCGAGGTCACCTGCCCACAGCCCAGGCGCCCTGGACCAGAACCAGGCCTCAGCACACCTCCCACCGCTGCTCCCAAGGGTCAGGGCTGAGCCTCTGGGAACTTGCAGGCTCTGGTCACCTCAGGGGAGGAGGCCCCCAGGCGTCCCCGCTACACACGGACAGGCCGCAGGGTTCTCGCGCCTCGTCCAGCTGCCGCAGCCGATGCCGGGAGACCAGTGAGGGCCCCCCGGCGCCCAGCAGGCCCACAGAAACCGGCTCCCCTTGCCCCGCCAGAGTGTCCCTCTACCCGGAGGGGCTCCCGAGGCCAGGGATGCCCCCCCCATGCAGACACGCCCCCTGGCTGGGGGCCCTTCTTACCGCCACACACACGGTTCCACCCTCACACTCTGTCACGGATCCCACGGGAGCCCCAGCAGGAACCTGACTCCCAGAGCATCCCGTCCCTCTATGCCTTGATGCCAACCACACGCCCACCCTCCCTGGATGGGTCACGGCCCAGCTGGCTCCTGGTTCCTGTGCTTTCCAGCGTGGGGCCTGGAACTGGCTCGGCTTCTCTGGGCTGCGATTCTCTGTGGCACCGCCTCAGAAGCCAGGCCGAGTCACACAGGACTCCTTGGGGGAAACGGCCAGCGCCCCAGGGCCCCAGGCCTGGGCTCCAGGCCGCGCATCTGCCCCACCACTCCCTTCCTGCCAGCAGCTCAGGGTTGGCCATGCGGTGCTGCTGTCCTGCAGGAGCGCCCAGCTGCCATGACTCAGCTAGACCTGGCAGGTTCCATCCACTGTGCTCACCTGAGCAAGGTGTCCTCCCCGTGCCGCGCCCCCCGCAGCTCTCGACGTTACCAAGCCACTGACCATCTCTGCCCCAGGTTCCCCCCCCCCCCCG
>NW_006796283.1:3428806-3430777 GCF_000442215.2 Lipotes vexillifer
CCCCCCCCCGGTGAGGCCACCACCGTGTCCCAGGGCTTTAGGGTGCCTTGATTAACGTGCTGGGTGGCCAGGCTTCCCGAGATGCGGCCAGGCTTCCTGAGGTGCGCCCAGGGGTGTGGGAGCAGCAGCACGGCCGCCTTGCACTCAGGGCAACTTTACAAAGTATTTCCACCCCCGTCACCTGGAGGGTCACCCCAAGGGCCAAGAGGCCAAGCAGGACAGGTGCTAATCTCACAACTAGAGATTAAGACAACTGGGGTGCAGAGAGGCCCCAGGGATGGAAGGGCGGCTGCTGGTGCTGGGTGCCTGGCGTAGCAGCAGGCTCTGCACCCCCAGCTCTGCTCCGGACGGCCTCCCTGCACAGCGTGTGTCCCCCTTCTAAAGGTGAAGAGTCCAAGGCTGAGAGAGGCTGAGTCACTTTCCCCAGGAGACCCAGCAGCAGAGCCAGGAGGCCCAGCTCGATGCCGGGAGAGGAGACGTGACAGAGACTTGGCCTGGGAGATTTTCCATCCCACTGCTCTGCTCCAAGGACACCTGCTGGCCCAGCGTGTGGCCTCAAACCACAGGTCCTGAAGACTTTCACAGCCCAGCAGGTGCTGGGCACACAGAGGCCATACAAACTGGAGCCTGGATCCCGACACAGCAGCACCTTGGAGCAGCCCAGCGACAGTGCTCAGGATGGGGCAGAAACCACCTGAGGTCCCAGGGCAGCCCCAGTGGGCCCCCCACTCTCTGCCCGTGCACAGAACAGGACCAGGCAGGACGAGGATGCACAGACGTGACACAGGGGGTGACGATGTCCAAATTCCCATTTATAAACACCCCGAAGCCCCGGAATCATCCTGGCAGGATTCTGAGCACGGCTGCTGGCATGACCGCCCCAACTACCTGGGGTCCAGCATCTCGTGTCTCCAGGGGCTGCTGTCCTAGGTCTGTGTTCGGAACAGGGAAGAAGGGACGGGAACCCTGGACCCCCTGCCCGGTGGCAAGGGAGGAAGCCGTGATGTGCCCTATCGCCCGGAGACTAGGAAAGCCACCTGGGCTCCTGTGGCCCAGTCACAGCGGGAGCCACCAGAGAGGACACAGCGCAGTGAGGAAACCGGCCTCAAGTTACAAATAACCAGCAGAGCCGAGCCCCTGGCAGCCGCACTCACACCATGGGGCCCCCGCCCACCTGCAGACAGGCCAAGAAGAAAGCCGGGAGAAGGGCCTCCAGCTTCTCTCCCCTCCGGTGGCCCCAGTGCCCAGCCGCCTCCTCCGGCTCTGCGGGGTGACCCTTGGCAGCTCCCGCCATGTCCGTAGGTCACCCCTGCCCTCGTGGCCCCTTCCTCTCAAAGTCCTCAGCGCCCCTCAGCCCCCTGCAGGCCTCCAGTGCCTCCGGAAAACACAAGCGGGCCCCGCCCCGGGATGCCTGGAAGTGTCTCAGGCTCTGGAATGCGATGGAGCCGGTGAGCCCAGAAGCTTCCTGCAGCCTCCTCTGGAGGGTTACCCCTCCATCTGCCTCGTGCCTGCACTGGCCCTTGAGGGCCAGGGGTCTCCTCCCAGCTGGGCTCAACCCCGCGTGGGCCCTCCTGCCCAGCCCTGCAAGCCACGCTCGGCCTCCAGCCCTTCATCCCTCGCTCTCCCAAGGAGGGGGGCGGACAAGGGCACAGCACAGCCCTCCCAGGGTGGTGGCCCACCCAGTTTGCGGGGCAAGGGAGGCGACGGGGAGAGGAATGAGGGGCCCCGCTCCAAGAAGAAAGGTGGACAGGTGGACGGGTGGAGGGTGAGGTGGGAGGGGAGCCGCCTGGTGAGCGGAGCACAGGCTCCCTCCCTGCCTGCGTGGCCGCGCCACCTGCAACCTGGGGACCAGGACCGGGGACAGGACCGGAAGGAAGGCCACCCTGGAGGCCCCGGATCCTAAGAGGGCTACAGTCAGATGGGGCAGCGGTGGAAGGCCCAACGGGGCCGCCTCCAGGGAAAGGGGAGGGC
>NW_006796283.1:3430972-3432602 GCF_000442215.2 Lipotes vexillifer
GGGAAAGAGGAGGTCCTGGCCATCCGGCGGCCCCGGCGTCCTGAGCGGGACACAGGGACGTAGGACCCAGAGCCCACCGCCATCCCCAGCGTAGAGGACCCCGAGGGGAGCTGCTGCCAGGCCAGACAACATGCCAGCACGGCTTCAATGCTAATCCCATCCTCCTGGGGTCACATGATCTGCCCCTTTGCCAAGACAAGGATTCGGGGGCAGGAGAGGACCCCACCGGGGTCACAGGGCAAGGCTGCCCTCCCGACGGGCCCCTCGGTGCCATTCCTGGGCCCTCGTGGAGCCTCAGGCCACTGTCCCTGTGTCACCCCGCTCCTGACCTCCAGAGATTAGGGCCCAGCCTGGCCACTGCTCCCCGGCTGGGACGGTGTGCACCTGCTGATAAGGTGTGGGACGTTCCTGCGGCGGGAAGCGGGTGTCACAGGCAGGGCTCGGCACCCGCGGGGTCTCGGGCAGTGCGCGCTTGTCACAGCCTCTGCCTCTGTCCACTTCCCACCCACAGGACCGGGCAGTGGCCAAGCTGCAGTGACAGTGACGAGGAAACGAGGGCCGAGGGACGAAGAGGCACCACCCCACCAGCAAGGGTGGAGAGGACCCAGGCGGGCGCCTCCCGCACGGAGTGGAGACACGGGCCAAGCGTGTGTCTGTCGAGCTGAGTGTGGGAGCATGGAGCATGTGCTAAGCTGAGCCGGCCGCAGGAGACAGGAGGGAGCCGGACTGGACGCGGACAGGCACTGAGGACCGCAGGCGGCTCGTCTGCCAGAGAGACCGCACAGGCCTCCCGGGAGCGTCACACAGGACGCTACACGCCAGGGCCTGGCTGTGCCCACTCGGGTGAGGCTGCATTTGCTAAAGCACCAGGTGTGCATCTGACAGCAACTCTGTCCTGTCCTGGGACTCGGGGTCTGACTGCAGGGAGCTTATCCTGAGGGGCACACTCAGAAGGGAAAGCAGATGAACACAGAGATGGTCACTGCATCCCTGGGAACCACAGGAACGGGGGTCTGGAGACTGGGACCGTCTCTGCAACGGCTGAAAGGAACCCGCTTCATTCAACAGGTGGCCCAGGGGAGGCCACGTGGAAGGGCAGAGTGACAGTCCAACCACAGGAGCGACACCAGGACAAGAGCCTGCAGACAGTGGGACAGAGGCCCCAGAGGAGAGCTGAGAGCAGGCAGAGGGCTGGGCAGGCAGCAGAGGAGGGAAGGGGAGGGATGGAATGGGACAGGATGGGATGGGACGGGCAGGGCAGGGCAGGGAGGAAGTGGGAAGGCCCAGCCCAGCGAGCAGAGCGGCCCACCCACTAGGAAACACTCAGAGACCCTGTGAGCCAGGCACCTGGTCACAGCCACCAGCTTGGGGGCACAGGAGAGGACGTCCCAGCCAGAAGCATCCGAGCTCACAGGACTTTGAATCAAAAACACCTGCTTGGGCTTCCCTGGTGGCACAGTGGTTAAGAGTCTGCCTGCCAATGCAGGGAACACGGGTTCATGCCCCGGTCTGGGAAGATCCCACATGCCGCGGAGCGGCTGGGCCCGTGAGCCATGGCCGCTGAGCCTGAGCGTCCGGAGCCTGTGCTCCTCAACGGGAGAGGCCACAACAGTGAGAGGCCCGCGTACTG
>NW_006796283.1:3432631-3441162 GCF_000442215.2 Lipotes vexillifer
AAAAAAAAAAAAAAAAAAAAAAAAAAAAAAAAAAAAAAACCAAAACACAAAAAAAACACCTGCTCTTAACTGGACACCATAAAGAAGACGATTGGCTCTTAACTGGACACCATAAATTAGACGATTAGGATCGTAAGCCGCAGGCAGGGAAAACCACGTGTGGTACAAACAGGTTTGATAAAGAGCTTACGATCTCGAGTCCACAGCGAACCCCCAGAGCCAGAAATAAAAAGACAAACAGTCCAATTTTTTGTAATGGGTGAAAGAGTCCTAGAGACGTGTGCCAGAGAAGATGTCCAAGGCGCTTGACATCATCGGCGTCAGGCTAACGAAGACTGGGGTCGCGGGAGATGCCACCGCACGCCCCGAACCAGCAAAAATCAGAGGCCAACACCGCGCACGGCGAGGGTGCAGCGCCCCGGAGCGTCCCCTAAACGACAACTAGGAGGACAGATCGAAGCTTCCTTGCGGGGAACATGCGATGCCCGTGACCCAGCAACCCCACGGCCGGAAGTGAACGAGATTCCAGTGTGTGTCCGCGGAGACGCCACGCAGCTAGCGGCCTCGCGCCTACTCGCCAGGCGCGACAGGTGATCGGATAAGCAAACGTGGCGGTGCATCCAGGGGACCTTGGTCAGCACCAGAAGGAAGGATCCACCAGCACACACACAGCGTCACATCCCAGAGACGGGAAGGCACGGAAGGCAGCAGACACAGAAGTACACACCCCAGCGGTCCCTCGAGTGCGGACCCCCCAGTGCAGGCAAAACTGACCCGCGGAAGGAAGTCAGGGTCGAGGGGGGTGAGCGGGCGGCAGAAACAGTCTCCATCTCGCTTGGGGAGGGGGACAGATGTGCCTGACTGTCAACCCAGCAGACAGAACACGTAAGGTCCGACCCTTTACTCTGAGTGCCTGACGTCTCAGCGGAAAGCTCTACGCGTGGACCGTGCCGTCCTCCCCTGGGGGCTCTGTCGGGACCCCAGAGCCTACAGCAGGGCCTGGCACAGGCAGGTTCTCCAGACACGTTTGCCGAGCGAGTGACGCATAGAAGGCAGCAGAGCGACCGAGCGTCTGGGAGGGAGGAGGGCAGCCACAGGAGGCAGTGGCAGGGGGACAGCCGGCAGGTTCTGGGCCAAGGACAAGCTCAGGGAGCTGGGAGACCAGATGGAAGCGGGAGGTTGGTGGAGGAAAAGGCACAGCCACAGGAACTGCGGGGGGGTCACCCCAGACACTGACATGAGTGGGGGCCGGGGCTCCCAGGAGGCAGCAGTGTCACGGACGAGAACTCTGCCCCCGGGGTGCTCATCCGTGACATGGAAAAGCCACTAGTGCCCCCCGCTCAGGAGCGAATGTGCTGCTGGCAGCAGGCCAGAAAGTGAGCAGAGGCTCGTCCTGAGGGGGGCCCCGTGGGCACAGTGGGCAGCTCTCGGATGTCCCAGGAAGGCCACTCGGCTGTGGGATGCATCTGGATGCAGAGCCGGCAGCCTGGGGCTGGGTGTGCCAAGGCCCCCGTCTGTCCAGGCCGGGGGGTGATGCTTGTGGACATGGGTGGAGGCTGCAGGGGGCTGGGGGACGGGGAGACACTGAGGTAGACGGTGCAGCGCTGTGTGCCCACGTGGCGGCCAGCTGGACGGACACTCAGCGCCGGTGACCCACACCAGCACACGGGGACCGGGGCCTCGGCGGTGAGGGTGACCTGCCCCTCCGTGAAACAGCCCAGGGACAAACCCCCCCCACGGCAGGGGAGACAGGTACCCGTGGCACAAAGCCCCTCAGAGCTCCTGGGCGTGTCCCGTGGTCACTACGATCCCTGGCCACCGACGGGGAGGGGTGGATGAAGCCGCTGAGCTGCGGGTAGTGGCATATGGACGGTTGAGTTTCCCTTTGAAAAGCTCCTGTTAATGCTGTTATGATGACGTGTTGTTTCAAATGGTGTTTTAACCATAATCAGAAATCAAGTGAATGAGAGAGAGAGAGGGAGAGAGGGGAACTGGAGGCAGAACAGGATCCTGGGGCCCCGAGGGGAGACTGGGGTGTGACTGGGGGCAGCCACAGGTCACAGGCCCTGGCAGTTCCAGGAGGTGAGAGAGACCGAGGCCCAGGCCTGAGGCCGGTGAGGCCCCTGCCCGGGAGCCAGGCTGTGTCCGCTCCTGCTGTGCCCATCCAGACCCAGCCACAGTTCGGGCCACCATCACGGGCCACTGGCTGCTTCGGCCGGCCCAAAGAATCTGTGCACATAGCAGTTGTGTTCTCTTGTTTTCCCCAGAGGATCCATGGGCGGCCACTGAAGGGCAGGGGAGGCAAGGAGCGCCGGGGGGACAGGCCTGGCCAGCACACCTGGGCGCTGCCGGGCTCGGAGCCGGGCCCGGACGCGGCCTGAGAGGCGCGTCCCTCCCGCCTCAGCTCCCGGCATGGGACACATCCCACCAGGCGGTCAGCGGTTAAGCGCCCAGGACAGAGGCCCCGCCCACCCCGGCCCCCCACCTGCTCTCAAGGACAGCGGCCCCCAGACCCCTCCCGCTCTGCGGAAGCCGCTGGGCCGGGTTCAGCCGCCCGTTCGCTAGCAAAGGAAACCACAGGAGGCAGCTGAGGTGGACACGGTCCCGCTTTAGCCTGACCCCGGGGAAGGAGGGGAGGCCCGGCTATATATACTCGCGGAGAAAAACAGCGTGCGGGTCAGAGCCTGGAAAACAGTCGTGTTACAGGCAACTAAAAATACTCCCCATAATTATGTTAGTAAAACACACCAGAAAAATTGACCCGCCCCACGCAGCAAAGGCCCGAGACACGCACGTCGGCCTGAGGGTGCCCTGGAGGCACCGGGCGATGCCCATCGCAGTCGGCAGCTTCTGCAGGGCTGCCCACAGCACCAGGCCCCAGCCTTGCAGGCTCCTCTCCGGGGCAGAGGCTGCTGACCCCGGGCCACCCCAAGAAACACTCTCACACGTGTCAGGGTGGGCAGGGGCGCTGCCGTGGCCCCAAAGACCCGCAGCCACCTAACCTCACAGGTGAGGACACAGCAACCTTGGGCCCCAGCCACTGACCAGGGCCTTCCTTCTGAGGACAGGAAGAAAGTTGAAGTAGGAACTTAATCTCACCCGACCCAAAACGTCACTGTTTTGTAACAAGTATTCATACATTACTTGTGTAATTAACACTAAATCAAAGAATCAAAATGGGGACGGGGGGGGCGTCAAGCCTCAGGTCCCTCCGGCCCCGACTGTCCACTCGGCACTGCCCTGCCCTCTCCACCCCAACCCAACCCTCCGACTGGCCACCACTAGGGGATGGGAGCCCCCCAGCTACCAGGCCACCTGTTTGCCTCCTTCCACAGACAGTCCGACCCTGGGGGGCTGCACTGGTCTGGAGCCTTGGATCTGCCACCCTGCCCCCTCCCCGGCCTGGCTGACAACTTCTCTCCCTCCAGCACACCAGCCTTGCTGGGTGCCCACCTCTCCCCAGCCTGGACCTTGTTCTGTATGGCATCACTGGCCGCACTGTGTTTCTTTCCCATCTGGGCTCAGCACAGCGTGAATAAACACGGCAAAGGCACTTACAGAACCAAGGTGCCGGGAGCTGCGGGGGACTCACACCTCACTTTACAGCCAAGGAAACTTTGGCCTCCATTAGAGAAGACAATGCGCCCAGCCCCTCCCATGCCCACCGCCACTGGCCCTGAATCAGAACCTAGGCGCCTGCCCGGAACACCGTCCCACGAGACCCGGGTGAGAGAACGCTTGAATAAACTTGGGGAAACGTCCCACGTGAGCACAGGAATCTGAGCAGGCGGGTGTCACGCACGGTGGCTCTGGACACCACGCCTCCCCGCCTGGAAACGGCCTGTGGCCGGCGGGCAGCTCTGCACATTCAGGACCTGGTGGTGGGCGGCTCTTCCACTCGGCCCCCCAGGACTGTCCCGCCCTGCCCCATCCAGGGACCAAGAGATCAGAAACCTGGGATCGGCCTTCAAGCTTTTATCGTCTCGTTTACAGGCGAGGAAACTGAGGCCCAGACAGAGGGGTGAGGGCCTGGCAGGTTCAGAGCGGGACAGACGCTGGTGCCACCCACAAGCCCCTCCAGCAAGGCCAGCCTCCCCCCCTCCTCCCTAAGACCTCCCACCCCAGGTTCTCCCACCCTGCCAGCAGGTGTGGGACTCACCTGCCCTGAGAAGGAAAAGATTTCACCCCCAGATTCATCCTTTCTCGCCTGCGTTCTAGTCCCCCAAGCCCCAGGTTCCTCATCCAGAAAACAGGCTTAACTCAACTCAGAGGGGTTCAAAGGTCAGGAGTGGGGCAGAGCTCACATGCAGAGCATCAACGCCCCTGAAGACAGCCTCAGGCTCCAGCCGCTGCACAGCAGACACAGCGGACTTCTGACCCACATCTGCAACGCCTGGAGTCGGCATCACGGGGAAGAAAATTGCTTCCGTAACCAGAGCAAAGAGCCTACAAACGAAAGAATCTAAAAACAAGTCTCTATTTCTAAAACAGATAACAAACAAAACACAAGACTTCACTGAATTCTAAGGAAAAGGGGACTCCTGAGGACCAGGGTGGTCGAGAGTGGCTTCCTGGGCTTCCCTGGTGGCGCAGTGGTTGAGAGTCCGCCTGCCGATGCAGGGGACGCGGGTTCGTGCCCCGGTCCGGGAGGATCCCACATGCCACGGAGCGGCTGGGCCCGTGAGCCATGGCCGCTGAGCCTGCGCGTCCCGAGCCTGTGCTCCGCAACGCGAGAGGCCCCAGCAGTGAGAGGCCCGCATACCGCAAAAAAAAAAAAAAGAAAAAGAGTGTCTTCCTGTAGGAGGCAGCTCACACTGGGCCCTAAAGACTGTGCTGGTGGGGCGCGGGGTGGGGCAGGAGATACCCTCGACCCCTGTAGGGGCCCTGCCACAGAAGGCAGTCCCCTACTGCTCCGCTCAGAGCAGATGGGCCCCTTTCCCTCTCCATCTTTGAGAACCGAAAGTGTTGGAGGGAGAGACACTGCCCAGAAAGCAGCCCCAGGGACAGGATTTGAGATGCTTGTCACCCCGCCCCCCCATCAACACTGCCCCGCAGGACCCTTCCCGCTGGGCCTGACTGCTGGTGGGATGGCCACCTGCAAGATGACCACAGATGACCTGTCCTCGGCTCCTGGGCCGACCCCAGCCCCTTCCCTGATCACGCACACTGAGCCCTCGGGTCCCGTCAACCAGGCATCTGAGTCCTGCAACTTATTAAGTCCTCGGAGGGGCTGCAGGAGGCCGAGTCCCCCCTACAAGGTGGCAGATGAAAGCGAGACCTACCCTCAGCTCTGGGGGCCTCGGAAAGGGACGGCCCCAGGCTCACTGCCAGCCTGAGAGCCTAGCGGGGTGTCACCACCAGGGGGCTGGGAGGGAACTCTCAGGCCTGGGTTTCTAACAGGGCCCCACTGTCCCAGGCCTCCATCTTCTCACTGCCTTCCTGCCAGCCTCACAGGAGTGTTAAGACGGTAATGGTGAAAACACGATGAAAAGGAGGAAGCGCCTGCATTCTAAACGGTGACACGGCAGTGACAATCAGGCTGGTGCAGGTGACGACGCTGGAGTGAAGTGGGCGTGTCCACAAGGCCGGGAGCCCCATCCATCCCGCAGGCGGAAGCCATGTTGCCGCCCTGCTCGTATTTCCCTGTCAGTGATAGTTACTGCCTTCTAACCACCTGCCTTTGGGCTACCGTGTTGCTTTTGGGAGGCCCATTAGGTCAAGAGTTGCGGGGCAGGGCCCGTTCCATGGGAATCACAAAGTGTTCTGTCCTGACGTCTCTCTAGAACCTTCCAGCTCTGGGTCCTGACCCCCAGGGCTGCAGGGACCACAGGTGAGACGTCGAAGGCCGTCACCCTTCCCGGGGGGGCAGGGTGGGGGGCCGGGGAGTCTCTGCTGTGACGAGGTGGAGGTGGGATTCGGGGAGGCAAGGGGCACCCCAGGATGACCCAAACCCTCAGGGCGGCCACTGCCTGAGCCAGCACAGGCACAGGTCTGACCAATACCCTCTGACGGCCTCATCCAGCACCGACCACTCACTGGGAAACACCCCAGAACTAACCAACTCTACCAAAGCTCGTCACAGAGTGCAGGGCACTCAGAACGCAGCACACAGCGAGCTCTCTCAGGAGCTGCCCACGCCCGGACCCGGGAGCCGGCCTCCAGCCTCTCAGGTGTCACTGCGCAGGGCTCCTGGCCGGCTCTACGTCACCCTCCCACAAAGCTCAAAAAAAATATGGAAGGCCGAGCCCCGCACCCAGACACAGAATCCATGAGGGGTATGGCCAGGGTACCAGGGTTTTAATGAACAGACTTCATTTTGGGGACAGTTTTAGATTTACAGGAAAGCTGAGCCACGTGCACAAAGAATTATTCATCAGGATGTGAAAAGCTCTCAGGTGACTCCAATATGGCCCAGGTGGGAACCCTGAGCTAGTGCCACGTCTGCACCCACAGACCGAGAGACCTACCCTCCCCCCGCCCAAATCACCCATTTGGGTCACAGGCAACAGCCCGAAGAACGCAGATTAATTCTCGGGGTCAACAAACTCTGGCCCTGGGGCTGAGCCTGGCTCCACCGCTTGCTCTGCAATACCTCACAAGCTAGGAGTGGCGTTTACATTTTTTAATGGTTGGAAAAAACACCAGAAGAGCTTGTGATGTGAAAATATTTACTATCCAGCCCATCACAGAAAAAGTCTGCTGACCCTGAATGAGGAGACTGCACCATGTGGGGAGCCGCGCCCTTCAGGAGCGAGCACCCACCGCGCAGGCCTACCCAATTCCCCTCCTGACTTCACAGCCTAAGGAGGCTGCAGGTGTGCTGCGGGGCCGTCCGAGGCCCACCTGCCCCTTTGAGAAGCTTACCAGCTTCTGAGCCATACAACCAGCTGGGTCTGTTCTGCTAGCCTGTTAACGTCTACTCTCCAGAGGCACGAGGAGAAAGGCCGACGGACCCTGCCCTCTCCCGAGCACATCCCGGATTGTCCTGTCCGTGCAAGGCTGACTCAGACCCTCCTCCCTGACCTCAATGGTTTTCATTGATTCCTGTCCTGAAAATTTTCCCAAGTCTCACCACCTTTCTCTGCTACAAATCAAAACGCAGTCTGTCTGGGAGCCGAGTGCAGGCTGCTCTGGGTCCCATATTCCTAGCCCACTGGAGCCCGCTCCTACCTATAACAGAAGTTGGCAGATTCCACCTGGAGTGATTTCAGAGGCTCTGGAAAGGCTTTCAGCATAAAAACACCAAAACCAACACCCACCACGGTCGGACAAATTTTCACCCAACAGGCAGACTCACATTGCAAACCGTTCCATGTTTCCGCGAATTAATTTAATGAGACCGCTTTCCAGCTCACACCCAGTAGAGACAGCCCCAGGGGAGGGAGCTGAGGGCCAAGGGCTGGCTGTGAAGGGTGAAATGAGTCTCGGGCACTCTGCCCTGGGCACAGGGAGGCCAGGAGGGGTGCAGAGGGGAAGGGCCATGCAGCAACGAAAGCCACAACTACGAGCTTCCGGGTAGGGGCACCGATGACACGGCAAGCAGCGGAGACTCATGCCAGGGTTGCGGACCCTCAGCTCTGATACCAAGACCAGAGCCTTCTGCGGGACATTCCCTCCCCCAGCCCAGGGCACAGCCTGCCCCGCCCCTCTCGCAGCACTAGAGCCCAGCGGAGTTAAGCCAGGACACCAGGGCGGCAGGGAGGAACCCCAACTATGTTTTCCAGAGCATGGGCCTGCCCTAGCCCGGCTGTGGGGTGGGGACGGGAAGGGGAAGAGTGAGGGGGGGCCGAGCCCAGGGCACAACGACGCTAGAGCCTCCGGGGGCTCCAGATTAAACAGCTCCAGGCAGGAAGCCCGCCTTCTCCCAGATTGGTCAGGAAGTCATGATGCAAATTTGAGGGTTTTTTTTCTTTTTTAAACACGAAAGAGAAAGAGATTCGTGCCCCCCTCACCGACGCCCCAGCCCCTCCCATAGGGGCCAACATTGCCCTACCCTCGTGCCCCTACTCTCAGCGCCCAGGGCGAGGGCACGAGCCGCCCGCTCCGGGGGTCGCTCGTCGCCCGCCCCTGTGGGCGCCCGGGTGCCATCTGCCCGCCACCCCGCCGCCGCCCTCCCAGCCTGGCGCTGGGACGGGGGCCCGGCCCCTCCGGCGCTCTCATGCTTCTGGAATGCGGGCGCCCAGGGCCGCGCGCGTCCCGGGGAATCTCCGCGCCCGCCCGCCCGCCCGCGCACGGTCCTCGCCCCGCCGGCCTCGCTGGGCGGCCGGGCCGGAAACCGGGAGCGGGGACGCAGACCCCGTCCCAGACCAGAGCCCACAGCGCACGCCCCCACTCACCGGTCAGGAGCACGAAGGGCAGCAGCAGCCAGTAGAGGACGGCGCCGAGCACGTGCGGCTCCATGCCCGAGGGGCCCGCGGAGCCGGCCCGGGGTCGCTCGGCCGCCGCGGCGCTAAAGGGAGGCGCTGGGGAGCCGCGGCCGGCGCATGGCGCACAGGGCGGGTCGCTGCACGTGCCGCGCGCAGCGGCCAGGA
>NW_006796283.1:3441499-3444744 GCF_000442215.2 Lipotes vexillifer
CCGTGCCGCCCGCGCCCGCCACCAGCCCTCCCGGCCGGGGCCGGCCAGCGGGGACCCGAGACCCCCGTGCGGCGTACTCCCCGAGAAGACCTCCACCCTCAACAGCCTTGGCGCTGCCGCTCGGAGTCGCGTGGGGGCGGGCGGGGGCCGCGTCTCCCCCGGCGGTCCCGGCCCGGAGGGCTCAAGAAAGGGTCCCTATCGCCGGGCTTCCGCGGCAGCACGCCACCCGCATCTGCGCTCCGCATCTGCGCTCCGCACTGCAGGAGCAGCTGGGGCTTTGCTCCCGCGGACGCGGACCCGCAGCGCCCCCTGGGGACCGTGGGGTGGCTCGGAGGCCCCGCCCGTAGGGCCAGGGCCGCGGCCGGGCTGGATGTCGGGCCCGAGGCCCTTGAGGTCCGACGGAGGCTGGGGGCCGCTTCCACCCGCGCCTGCCACCACCGCCAGCTCTGCCCTGATCCCTCTGCCGTAGCAGAGAAGCGATAACCGCCCTTGGGCGGCCAGGCCAGGGTCTGAGCCCAGGCTGCGCTGGCCACCCCAGTTTGGCCTTCACCCTTGGACTGGGCTGGGAAAGGAGAAAAAAAGAGCCGCTCGGTGTGTAAGGCAGAGCCCACCGAGGGTGACGGGACCCAGGACTCGGTGAGGGCCTGAGGAAGCTGATGGGTGCGGTGGGGACCCAGAGCCTGCAGGTGGCACCGCCCGGCTCCAGCTGGCCAACCATCCCAGCTCCAACACAGGACCAGATCCTCCCACTCTTCAAAAGCCAGAAATGGGGACTTCCGTGAAATCTGGTGTTTCAGTGCTGACAGGTTTTCTCTCTGCCTCTCCTTCCTGGAGTCATGTCTCACCCTGCACTTTCTCTAGAGCCCTTGAGACTTGTAGCCTCGGGGTTCCTCCCCAAGGTCAGAGACCAAAGGAGGCTGGGACATGGGGTTGAGCTTCTTGAGAGTCCCAGGCCCGAACCTGGCCGCCTGAGGCCATCCCTTGGCAGGGATTGTGGCCAGGGTCCCCAAGCAGCAGCAGCGTCCAGAGAGATGACCGAGGGACAGCCCACGGCAGCTCTACTGGCTGCCGGCCTTCTGCCCAAGAGGCCAGCCCCCTCTCTGAGCCCTGGGGGGCATCTGTGAGATGGGATGGGGGCCAGCTGCAAAGCTGTGAAGGTTTAAGAGGAGAACATGTAAAAGTGGTGTGAAGTAACCGGTCCCCTCGGTTACCCACCACCCTCGTCATTCTTAACTGGGCTGTGGACTGGAGAGAGGAGGGCAGAGGGAGAGGGAGAGACAACGGGCAGAAGAGACACAGCATTGGGCTTAGGGCTCCCCCCACCCTGCCCTCTGCCTGGCCTGCCCTCAGGGTGACCAGGGGACAGCAGGGGGCCCCTCTGGGGTCACTGATGTCCACCTACACCGGGCCTTGTTTGCATAAAGGGTTTAAATGCAAAAACAACAAAAAGCTTAAAAACCACTCCCTTAAGCTAAGTCCTTCTAAGGCCTAGGATACAAGGTTTTAGACTCTGTCCCAAGAGCAAAGTCTGAGGGGGAAGCAGGAGGACTCAGAATGAGGATGAGGTGACAAGAGCCCTGGGCAGGCGGCCCCCAGCACCGCCGCAGCTTCGGGGACCTGGCTCACCGTGCGTCCCACCCTGCCGTCTGGCTCCAGAACAAAGAGGACTTGCCCTGCAGAGGACCAGAACGTATGCTTCCAAGAATCGTGAGCAGCGAAAAGACAGGAAAGAAACTAAGCGTTCTGGCCAATTGAGGAGCAGTTAGAAGAAATCATCATGTATCCTGCCATGGGGCCTTCAAAGCAGTTAGAGAGTGAAGCAACTCTCTGTGTATCAGTATGGAACAATCCCTAAGACACAGTGTTACAACCGGGAAAAGCAGAGGCGTTGGCCCATGCCTGGCCGTCGCGGACACAGAGTCTCTGGGAGGAACATGCGCCACAGCCAGGCCGGTAGGGGTGGAGCTGCACTATGGGATGGGAGGGGAACAGTGGTTGCTGAAATGCCTTTTTGTGCTGTGTTTTTTTGCTGTATACACGTATCACCTATTCACAAAATACATTTTACAGGAGCACAGTGGGGACAGATTCTCAGCAGAACTTCCCAACCTGTCGACTTGCTGAGTAGGGGGCGGGGCGGCCCTGGCTGTTCAGTAATGCAGGTTCTAATCCTCTGCAGACGAGGACACGGGGGCCGAGGGGGGGACGTCATTTGCCAAAGGACAAGCCAGGCCTTAAGACCAACTTTCCTGATTCCAAGCCCAAAGCCATTTCTTCCCTACAACCCCATGGCTCGGGGTCCTACCACACTTGTTGATTAAAATAGAAATGTAACTACTCTAAAGAATGGTATGGAGATTCCTTAAAAAGCTAAAAATAGAGCTACCATATGATCCAGCAGTCCCACTCCTGGGCATATGTCCAGAGAAAACTGTAATTCAAAAAGACACATGCACCCCCAATGTTCACTGCAGCGTTATTCACAATAGCCAGGACATGGAAGCCACCTGAATGTCTATCGACAGACGAATGGAGAAAGAAGACGTGGCACATATTTACAATGGAATTCTTTTCATAAAAAGAATGAAATAATGCCATTTGCAGCAACATGGATGGACCTAGAGATGATCATACTAAGTGAAGTAAGTCAGACCGAGAGGGACTTCCCTGCTGGTCCAGCGGTTAAGAATTCACGCTTCCACTGCAGGGGGCACAGGTTTGATCCCAGGCTGGGGAAATAAGATCCCACATGCTGCATGCTACGGACCAGAAAAAAAAAAAAGAGAGAGAGAGAAAGACAAATATCATATGATATCACTTATATGTGGAATCTAAAAAAGCAAGATACAAGTGAACTTATTTACAAAACAGAAACACACTCACAGACTTTGAAAACAAACTTATGGTTACCAAAGGGGAAATGCGGGGTGCGGGTGGGAATAAATTAGGAGTTTGGTGTTAACATATACACACGCATATATAAAATAGATAGTCGACAAGGACCTACTGTTATAGCACAGGGAACTCTACTCAATACTCTGTAATAACTATACAGGAAAAGAATCTGAAAAAGAATGGCTATATGTCCGTATAACTGCATCACTTAGCTGTACACCTGAAACTAACACAACATTGTAAATCAACTATATTCCAATATAAAAGAGAAATTAAATTAAAAACTAGTAATTTAGTCTTGGAAAAGCAGGCATGGTCAGGTCCCCCATGGAGAGAGGAAGGGCCGAGGG
>NW_006796283.1:3444987-3464067 GCF_000442215.2 Lipotes vexillifer
ACCCGGGCCCCCTGAATCGGCAGGCGGACTCTCAACCACTGCGCCACCAGGGGAAGCCCTACAGCTTATTTCTGAGAAGAAAGAACCCAAGTGTCCATGAACAGACGAGTGGATAAACCAAATGTGGTCCCTCCACACAATGAAACGTTATCTGCCCGTGAAAAGTACTGATGCTGCTGCATCCTGGATGAACCCTGAGAACATCCGCTAAGCAAAAAGAGGTGAGACCCAAATGGGCAAGTACTGCACGATCCCGCTTATATAAAACATCCAGAATAGACAAACTAATAAAAATGAAAGCTAGATTAGAGGTTCCCGGGGCTGAGGGGAGAAGGGAATGGGGAGTTATGACTTAACAGGTACGGACTTTCTTTTTGGGATGATGAGAAAGTTCAGGAAATGGTTACAAATGGTGGTGGTTACACAACAACATGAATGTACTTAATGCCACTGAATCGCGCACTTAAAATGATTAAAATAATAAATTTTATATCATGGGTTTTTACCACTATAAACAACTAACTTGAGAGATTCACATGAGGCTAAGCGGATTTCTCTGCAGCCCACACTATGGCTGGTCCTCCACCAGGGGCCTCCCCAGAGGCACCCACGTTGTCTGTTTCTTCTGAATATTGTTTTCCTGACTCCTGGCCAGAGACTTGATGAGATCGGGGATTATTTTTTAATGTCCCCAAGTACATTCCCACTGAGTCTCCCCAGCCCCCCTTTCCTGGAAACAAAACCAGGAATCGATCCAGTGGAGAACACACCCAAGTCAGGCTCCTGTCAGCGGTTCCCAGGCCTGGTTCCTTCTGAGGGACCCGTCCTACCGGAGCCCCCTCCCAGCCACCTGCCCACCAGCAATCGGCCGAGTGACCCTGCTTCCTCGCTGCCCGAAGGCCCAGCCCTCGGCCCTGTCCCTGCTCAGGACGTGACTGGACCAGAGTCAGCAGCGGCGCCTGCTTCTGCACTTGCAGCTCCCAGTCAGTCTGGAACCTGCCCCCCTCACGGGCTCACAGACCAGCTGAATTGTGAGGCTGGAAATCGGCGCCTACAACGCAGACACGTGCCTACAGGGGCCTGTGGCTGCGAGCCCTTCACAAGCCGCCACCAGGAACGGCACGGGCACTAAACCCACACTGCGGGGAAAGGTGGCCCAACGAATAACTGGGTTTTCCACGTGAAGCCAACTTTTAGAAGTTTGTCAGTGGTTTCCCTACCCCCATCTTGGCAGCAAAACCGGACTCCAGCTGGACGGGATGGTGGAGGGACCAGGTCAAAATGATCGGGTCGGGGCTGATGGCCCGGCCCCGGGCGCAGACACTGCCCAGCTGCAGAGACGAACCGGCCCCACACCCAGCGTCCCCTGTGGCTGACAGGCTAGCGGGGCAAGTAGGGTGAGGGGCGTCACAGAGGTGACATCCTTGCTGAGACCAACGGCTCTGCCCAGCCCCCCACCACCTGGCCCACGCCAGCATCGAGTGCCTCCCTGGCTCTGCCTGGGAGGGCATGGGGGGGGCACTCAGCCGGCAGCAGTGGGGGCGGGAGGAGGAGCGGGTGCGGCAAGGGGCAGAGGCTGGGTCGGGGAGTGTCTGAAGCATGGCCCTCCCCGTGAGCTGGGATCATTTCCACTGTCAGACAGTGCGTAGGATTATGAGGGGCGGGAAAATGTCCAGCACCAAACTTGCACAAAGCAGGTGAGTGAAAGGACAGAGGAGGCAGGTTAACATGGGGCATGAGTGAGACGGCCCGTCACCCCTTCATGGATTAGGACCTGGGGGCCGGGGGTCAGTAGTGCACCAGTGGTTCTAAAGAAAATCAGTAACACGAAAATGTTTATAACACGTGGAGAAACTGAGCTCGGAGAAGGGGGTGCTGCACCCAAGGACAGTCCAGGCTGACTTGCCCGCCCTCTACTGGGCCCTGGTTTCGAGAACTCCTGGGCCTCTCCCTGCGGAGGATCTCTTACCCGCAGGGCTCCCCTCAGGCTACGCTGAGCAAGGCGCTAAGGGGAGAGGATGGCGTTTCTCACCATTTCTACATCTTCACTCTGGGAAGGGGGTGTGATTCTGAGATCTCACTGCCCCAGCACCAACCCGAAGGAATCCAGGACAGACAACCCGGGTGTCCTGGGCAGCGGATGGGGGCTGGCTGGGACAGGGCAGCCTCAGCGACCACGCGTTACGACCCAGGCCTGGGAGGACCAGGAGAGCATCACCAGGTGAGCGGCTCAGCTGGCGGCCCTGAAGGGTCACACTCACCCCCTCCTCCCTTCCTGCAGCCATCCGATCTCAGCGGCAGGGCGGCCACGGCCTCTTCTGGGCCTCTCGCCCCACGCCGTCCTCCGCACAGCAACCGACTGATGTACATGGATCTACCGCTTTCCTCCCGACCAGCCTCGGAGGAAGTTGAAACTTTTTCGGGGGTATTGAGTCCTCCATGGGCTGGTGATCATTCCTGCCCTGGCCACACGGTCTGTCCCTCCCTTCAGCTCCCAAAGTCCTGGGCTGGGCCCTACTCGTCCAGTCCTTAGATGCACTGGCTCTGCCCCGTGCTAGTGATCAATCAGTTCCCACTCCTGAGCTCCGCCCTGAGGCAGCACCCTGCAGGCTGGCCCCGCGGACCTGCAGGACACCCTCTTGGGCAGTTCGGTCACCTGCCCACAGCCACACACGCAGCTGCATGCAAGAGTCAGCATCTGCTCTAATCTTGAGTCCACCCACCCCTCTAATCCAAAGCCATGGGCTTCTGCCCAACTAACTGCATCAGCCTCTCCCTGGCTCCAATCCACCCAGGACAGTCTTTTAAAATACTGCCAGCGTAAGTCTTCCACTGCCCTTAGCAGAGACCAAAATGCCCTCTGAGGCCATGTACGCCCTCTCGTGCCAACACACTGCCCTCACTGCCCGAGCTCCAGGGACCCCCAGCCCCACCTAGACCCCACCGTGGCACCCTCAACTTGCTCCCTGCGGGCCCATCCGCATGGCCAGCCCCCTAGGGAGCGTCACTCCCACCCAGTCCACCTCGGCTGGGTCAGGCTCTCCCAGGGGCCTATTTATACACTTGTTTAAGGTATGTTTCCCCACTGGCCGCTCCCCACGGTCCCCTGGGCTCCGTGCTTGGTGCCCGGTGCATAGTGGGAGCTCAGTAAATACTGCTGAATGGACGGACGGCCGCCTCACTTCAAGCCCGAGCTCTTAGAACCAACTAACCTTCCACTCTGCCAGGCTTTGAGCTCTCAGATGCAGAACTCCCCAGCTCACCCTGGACAGGGTGGCTTGTGGCGGGACCTTCAAGGTGTTAAAGGTGGGACATTACAGCCCCTCGAGTGCAGTCCACGGGCCACGGCAGGAGGGGTACCCACCTGTGTCAGAAGCGCAGATGCCCATGCTCGCCCTCGGGTGGAGGGAAGGAACGCGCTGGGCGGACGCGGGGGCGTTTTGGCTTCCTCGGGACAAGCCCCTCGGTCTCAGCCACGGCCCTACTGTCAGGCTGTTCACGCAGGTCTAGGCATTCTCCCTGGGACGACGTCTGACCACGGAGGACGCCTTGCTACGTGGGGCCACCCTAGTAGGCAAACGGTGAGGCGGGAGGGCAGCAGGAGTCAGGACAGGGGGGCGGTCCCTGCAGGCAAGCCGGGACGTGGCAGGACCCTGGGGCTGCAGTGACCAGGTGACCCCGGCGGCCGGCGCCGCGTCTGGGCCAGTCTGTGTGCCTGTGAGGTCTGAGCTCGGTAGCGCCTGGAAACTTCCCGCCCCGGCGCGCAGCGAGTCTGCCCCCAGCCAGGCCCCTGGAGGCGGCCCCGCCCCCTGCGAGCTCGCCCCGCCCATTACGCAGCCCTCCTCCACCGCCTCGGTCGGCGGAGCCACGTGACGGACAAGGCCCCGCCGCTCGCGGACCACGCCCACGCTAGGCTCGCCCCCCGCTCCCCACACGTCTCCGCCTCCGTGATTGGCACTCCAGGCTGAGCCGCGGACCTGCCCCTGCGGGTGCTCGTCCCCTCGAGGGCTGGGCCCGGGGTTGGCCCTCGCCTCCGGCCTTCAGGAGCTCCTTCCTGCGCTGCAGGGTCCTCGCACCGCCTCTTCCACGTGCCCAGCCGCCTGGTCGTCCACACCCATCCTACCTGCTCCTGGCTCCACAAGCTGGTGCGCTGAGACGGGCCCCGGCCCTGGCCCTGGGCGATGGGGAGCCGCTGGGGGCTGGGCTGCACTTGCATTCGCCTTTAGTTAATTTTAACACCCTTTGCCATTACCGGAAAACTTTTAAGTCTACTTAGAACAACTTCGGCACATGAGTCCACCTTTCCAATTTCATGATTTCGAAATAAAGATGGAGTACGCCATGAAAATTTAGCATGCTCCAAACTGAGATGTGCTGTCAGTGTCAGATACATGCTACACTTAGTATGACTGGTATCAGTGATCAGTACTTTGTGATGATTGTGATGGTGAGAAAACTGGAAATACTTTGTTAATAATAAGTTTATATGGACTACTGGTTGAAATAACAACTTGGAAATAATGGGCAAAGTAAAGATATATTTTAAAAACTACTGTCACATGATTCTTTTTACTTTTTTAATGTAGCTACTAGAAAAGTTTAAATTACACTTGTGGCTCCTGTTGCATTTCTACTGGCAAGCACTGCTCTAGACACTCACAGTGCAGCAAGACACAGCACTCCCCCGCCTGCTCTGAAACCACGTGGGAGTTTCAGGCCCAGTTCCCTTTTCCAGGACTCTCCCAGCAGCCTGCTGAGACCAGGTTCCCTTGAGGTCCCCCTGGTAGGATGAAGAGACCGAGGCTTGGCAGGGAGAGGAGACTTCCCGAGTCACTCATCCTGGGGGCAGCAGCCTCCCTCTTTGTTCCATCCAGTGACGAAGTCCAAGCTTGCCTGGTGGACCAAGTGCGGATGGATCCTGGCCGAGACCCAAATGCCTTCAGTGAAGGTGAAAGCTGCCTCCATACTTGGCCACGGACCTCGCATTACAAGCCAAGACCATTAAAAGCTCCCCCATGGCTGCAGGTGAGGCATTCTCTGCAGGGCCCAGGGGAGTCCTGGAAAGCCTGAATTCCACCACTTGTCTCTGACTCCAGTCTGCTCTCCGGGGAAGGAAGAGAGGCAGACTGAGAGGGAGAGGTGCAGGTGCAGACACAGCTCCCTGGTGCACCCGCTCTGTGCCCCGTGAGTCTCAGCCTCTTCACCCCCAAATGGGGTACCGCTTGTAGGTTTGCTTTGAGGGGTCAGATAAGGCGTTCCAATCACAGGGACCAGGGCCTGCACACAGCACACGTCAGCAGAGGCCCGCTACTCTTGTTTTCTGAAATTGCTTTAAAAACGGTAAGGCGCTACACACCCCTGGGTGATTGTCGTTCCGTACAAATGGCTCCAAGGTAGAGCACGTGGGGACCAGCCATTCATGCCACGCATGTACTGAGGTGGCAGACGGGCAAGAGCAACACCGGGGCTGGGGTGGATTCTAGGGAAGTTAGGGAAGGTCAGACATGGCTGTAGTCCAAACTCAGAACCTACTGCAACTCTAGTCATATTTTGGAGCATGGCTAAAACGATGATGATGGTGGTGGTGGTGGTGGTGGTGACGGCAAGCCCCATATATTTTATTTTATTTATTTTTAACTTTTTTTTTGGGGGGTGCCATGCTGCGCGGCTTGAGGGATCTTACTTCCCCAACCAGGGATCGAACCTGGGCCCCAGCAGTGAAAGCGCAGAGTCCTAACCGCTGGACCTCCAAGGAATCCCCAAGCCCATCTATTTTAAGTGGCTGTGGTCCAGGCATTGTGCTAAGCACTTTACCCACATTCAATCCTCATGAGCCATGTAGTATTGCCATCCCTTGTTACAGATGAGAAGACTGAGGCTCGGGGTGGTGCAGCCACCTGTGTGGAGTCACCCAACCAGATTCCACTTGGGCTGTTTGACTGCAGGTCCTGGCCTTTACCCACCCAGACCCCAGCTCTGCCTCACGAGCCGTACACCCCTAAAAATTTCTGAGGACCCCTAGGGGCTTTTATCTATCAGTATTTGCCATATTAAAAATTAAAACTAAGGCTTTGGGCTTCCCTGGTGGCGCAGTGGTTGAGGGTCCACCTGCCGATGCAGGGGACACGGGTTCGTGCCCCGGTCCGGGAAGATCCCACATGCCACGGAGTGGCTGGGCCCGTGAGCCGTGGCCGCTGAGCCTGCGCGTCCGGAGCCTGTGCTCCGCAATGGGAGAGGCCACAACAATGAGAGGCCTGCGTACCGCAAAAAAAACAAAAAACAAAAAACAAAACTAAGGCTTTAAAAAATTTATGTGTTAAATCATTAAAAATAACAATAATACATCCATATTTTATAAATGAAAACTAATTGTATTTTCCAAGACAAAAAATTTTAGTGAGAAGAGTGGCATTCCTTACCTTTTTGCGTCACTTTAATGTCTGCTTGAATAGGAGACAGCTGGATTCTCACAGCTGCTCCACATCCAATCTGCTGTGACGAGTTGTTTTGGTCAAAGCATGTGAAGAAAATCCAGCCTCACAATCGGGTGTAACTGGAAAGGCGAGGAGCACTGATGCTGGCTGAGACCAGGGCACGGTGACAGGTTGAGTGACAGCACCAGATTGCCAAGGTCTGTAAGGTTCAGCTGTAGCCTGATGAGAGACCCAATGTGGGGATGAGGAATTCTGCAGGAAAAGCGAATGGGAGACCGCGATGGTCCCCTCGATCAACCTCCAGGTCGAAAGTTTAGGTCAGCCCACAACTAGTGATGCTACTGTATGCAGACCCAGAACAGGCCCTGCTGGCAGAGATGAAGCACACAGGCCTCTCAAGGAGCTGGTGGACGGACGGAACCAAGTCACTCCCAGTCAGGGATGGTGGCCCACCTGGGTGGGCAGATAGGCTCTGGCTCAGCCCACATGGGTGGGCCAGCCAGCATGGACCTAGGTTTGAATTTCAGCTCAGCCACTTGCAGGCTGTGTGGCCCGAAGCAAGTGGCTCAACCTCTCTGGCCTCAGTCTTCTCATCCATGAAATGGGCGTTTTCTGTAGCCATCTACATCCTAGGTGGCTGTGGGGATCAGATACAGAGGTATGTGTAAAGCTCTCAGGACTATACCTGGCACGTGGTAAGCACACACACTTTGGCTGTTAATATTCAGCGCTTGAATCCCTTCTCCTGGTGGTCCTTCGTCACCAGAAGCTTGCTACCCCACCTCTGGACAGCTCATCCTGCAATGTGGCCTTGACCTTGCTGTGTCTAGAGGTGGGGCCTACGTCTCCCCCCCTGGAGGCTGGGTGGACCTTTGCAACCTCTTTGTCCCACACGAGGGGCCGAAGTGGCACTGCAGGACTTCCAGGGCTCTGTCATGAAAGGGGCTATGCCCTGCATGATCTCTGCTGCAGGGCCTTTACACTCACAGTTCCTTCTGCTCTGGATTCTCTTCCCTGGCAGCTCCTTCTCGCCATGCAAGTCTCAGTTCACATGTCATTGCCTCCAAGAAGCCTCCCTGAACCCTCAGATGTAAAGTAGCTCCCCCTGGCACTCAATCCCATGGCCAGCTTTCATATTCTTTATCTGAAATTCTCTCTCTCTCTCTTTATAACTAGTTTCTCTCTCTCTCCACTAGAATGTGAGCTCGAGAGCAGGGGCCTCATCTGTCTTGTTCTCAAGCTGGTGCGTAGCGGGTCCTTAGCAGCCAGGTTCCCGGGGGTCACTCGGTAAATGCTGGTTGATCAAATGAATGAAGGCAGTCCCAGATCTCCAAGTTTCTCCAGGGTAAACACCCACAGACAAGGGGTCTAGCCCCTCGCCATCTGGTCTGTCTCCCATCCAGGCATTTCAGCCAGGCTATATCCTTTTAGCGTTCCACACCTATAAGCCAACCTGACTTGGCTGGTGGAACCCTGTCAGAGAAGGGCTTTCACCTCCCTTCTCTATACTTTTACTAATGCAGCCTCATATGGACCAACCTTTGTGACCATGCTTTAATCAAGGCTCTTTGGGTTGGAAGAAACAGAAACCCACCCAGAGGCACAGGTATAGGAAGGAATCAAGGCTACCTCATAAAAAAGTGGGCCTCACAAGAGACCAAACTGGAAACTATTAAAAACCATCTGAGGGACTTCCCTGGTGGTCCAGTGGGTAAGACTCTGTGCTCCCAATGCAGGGGGCCCGGGTTCGATCACTGGTCGGGGAACTAGATCCCGCATGCATGCTGCAACTGAGACTCCACATGCTGCAACTAAAGATCCCGTATGCCGTAACTAAGACCTGGCACAGCAAACATAAAACAAAAGAAACCACATCTGAGTTAGCGGCTGCCTGGCTGTCTGTCACTGGGGCCACAGGGTCCCTTGCTCGCTCTGTCTCCACACACATGGTGGAAGGTGGCTGTCCTCCTCCATCTCACTTTCTGCTACCAGGGGAGACAGAAGGGGATTCTAACTCGAGGCCCAGGTCCCAGAAGAGGTTCTGATTGGCTCAGCTGTGCGCCTCTCAGACCAGGGGGCGGTGTTCGGAAGAGGCGTCGCCCAGTGCTGCCTCGGCTGCCAAACTCCATCACTGCAGGTGGGTGGGCAGTTTTCTGAGAAGCAACTGGCCCCAGGGTTGAAACCACCCCGAAAGGCCTGCTTTCCAGGGGTGACATTAAAAATACGCCACAGTGGCACAGCCAGACGCTACGCCAGGACATGGACGGTGGCCATAGCGGCGGGGCGGGTCCTGAGGACCCTGCTGTGGGGCTGCCCCCTTGCTGCTGGCTGGCTGTGAGGGGTCAGTGTGCCAAGTCCCCAGACCCCCAGCACTACCCAGCCCTCATCCCACCCCCGCAGACAAAGGTTCACACTCATGTTCTGGACTTGAGACTCCAGTGGGCATCCTTCTCAGCCTCAGCTCATCCTAGAGCCACTCAGGGCTTGCGAGGACCCCAGAGCTGCCCCCAGCAGGAGTAATTCTGTGCAACGCTTTCCCTTCCCAGGAGTCCCCTTGCTGTGGACACGCCTGGCAGCATGTGCCTATAACAAAGTGTGTGGTGGCCAAGCGGGAAGGGAGTCCCCTCCCGAAGCATCCCCCTGGATTTCTCAGGACCCTGGGGCCCCACACAGCTCTGGGAGGGTATAAGCCAGCGCCCACTCTGTGGCTCCAGGCTGGTGGGTGGGCAGGTGGCAAGACACGTGAAACGTGATACGCCGGTGGCGCCTGCTCAGTGTTGCGGAAACCGGCGAGGCCTCCGGCCACTTCCTGCCCATCAGCTTATCTACAGGGGGCAGGGGCTGGGCTAAACGGCAGGCGGCGGGGTGGGGGTGGGGGTGCCGAGCGCACAGTCACTACTGTCAGGCCCTGGCGCTGGCACCTCTCCAGACCAGGTGTTTCTCTGTTTTCAAAATGTGAAACAGAGAGTGGGAAACCAACTCGTTGCACCCTTCCTCCTGATGAGCAGCTTACAAGCCAGCCGAGGTGTACAAGGTCCCCTTATCGCAAGAAGAGGCTGTGCCTGCGGCGTAGGCGCCCAGGCAGGTCTGGACTCCCACACGCTGTCCCTCTTTAACGCGCAGAAGGCTCCACTTCGACTCAGGTTGATGCCTGCCTACAACCCCCAACCACTGTTTTGATTAAAAATGCGTTTTATGGAAATCAAAACTACAATGAGGTACCACCTCACAGAGGTGAGGAAAGCCATCGTTAAAAAGTCTACAGAGGGATTCCCTGGTGGTCCAGGGGTTAAGACTCCACGTTCCCAATGCAGGGGGCCCAGGTTCAAACCCTGATCAGGGAACTAGATCCCGCCTGCCGCAACTAAGAGTTTGCATGCCACAACTAAGAGCCCACATGCCGCAACTAAAAAAAAAAATCCTACATGCCGCAACAAAGACCCGGTGTAGCCAAATAAATAAATGCTAAAAAAAAAAAAAAAAAGTCTACAAATAACAAATGCTGGAGAGGGTGTGGAGAAAAGGGAACCCTCCTGCACTGTTGGGGGGAATGAAAATGATTTGCAGCCACTATGGAAAACAGAATGGAGGTTCCTCATAAAACTAAAAATAGAGGAACCATACGATCCAGCAATCCCACTCCTGGGCCTATATCCAGATAGACTTTAACTCGAAAAGATATATGCACCCCTATGTTCACAGCACCACTATTCACAATAGCCAAAACATGGAAACAACCTACATGTCCATCAACATATGAACAGATAAAGAAGATGTGGTATATACACAGTGGGATATTAGCCATAAAAGAGTGAAATAATGCCATTTGCAGCAACATGGACGGACTTAGAGATTACATACTAAGTGAAGTAAGTCATAAAGAGAAAGACAAATAGTAATATGATATCACTGATTGGCAAAATCCAAAACAAAAATGATACAAATTATTTTACCTACAAAACAGGAACAGACTCACAGACACAGAACAAACTTGTGGTTGCTAAGGGGGAGTGGGAGCTGGAGAGGGTTGGATTGGGAGTCTGGAGTTAGCAGATTCAAACTATTATATATAGAATGAAGAAACAGCAAGCTCCTACTGCAGAGCACAGGGAACTATATACAATCTCCTGAGATAAACCATAAAGGAAAAGAACATAAAAAAAGAATATGCACGTGTACGTATAACTGAATCACTTTGCTGTACCACACATTAACACAACATTGTAAACCAACTATACTTTAATAAAATAAATTAAAAAACAAAAAAACACACTTTACTTGGTGGCTCGGAGTACACACACCAAAACAAAACTGTAACAAAAGGTAGCCTTAAAAATGCTGGCCTCGGCCCACTAATAACTTGCTACTGGCTGCTGACAAAACATGGATCTAGTTGCTGTGCCCTTTACAACATGTGGTCAACGATGCTTTTCTACCAAACTGTCTCATCAGCCCCCAACTTTCCCACTCTTGTCATTTTGCAAGCACCACCTCAACTGACGTTTCTGTTCCTTTAAATTTTGCTCTTGTAAAGGCAGGACTCAGGCTCCTTACAGGAAACTTGGAGAAGACGGCAAAGTAAGACTCCCGTCTCAGCCCTCATCCCCCGCCAAAGACAACCCTTGCGATTTAGTTTCCTCCCAGACCTGTGGTCAGACTTCAGAACCGGGCTGACCGCATTTTTCTGTGATGGGAATTCCACAGACATTGAGCCTGCCAGATAACCTAGCTTCAGGCTTTAAGAAACTTTCTTTCCAATTTGGCCATTTGAGAGCAACTTTCTCTTTCAAAATAACAGCTTGATTGAAACATAACCTACACCCTTAAAGAAGTGTGCAATTCAGTGGCCTCGGTCCGTTCCCAGAACTGCCGAACACCTTCTTTCGAGGGGCATCCACCAGCCTCAGGGTCCTGGGCCGCACACTGGGCGCCAGGCCAGACCCAGGACACGCCGAGACCCCCGCCCCCGCGGCCACGTGCGCAGCGCCCTCCTAGTCCGCGCAGCTGGGCGCCAGCTTCACTGCACCGTATTAGTTTAAATTTCAGGTGGAAGCAGCGGAGCATGTTCCTGTTTGCCAGGACAGCACTGGCTCGACGCCCACCCGGAACCGTGCCGCCCGGCGCAGACCCATCCAGGACTCGGGAAACGGCACAAGGACCACCAAACAACCCAGACCCTCGCTGCGGCGCATGCGCGGTAGGCGCAGCCGGAGAGGGCCAGCGCGCACGCGCCCGGGCCCGTCCCTATTGCGCCAACCCCCTTGGCCAAGGCGCCGATGGTTCCGCCCACGGCCGGGGCGGGGCCAGGGCGCGGCGCGAAAACCAGCGGGAAAAGCGGCTCCACTTCCGCCTGTGGTCCTGCAGTCGTGGTCTTGCAGCCCCGGTCCCGCCGCTCCCGCCGCTCCCGCCGCTCCCGCCATGGCGCAGTGCCGCCTCACCGACTTCTTCGCGAGCCGCCGTCCTGGGCTCCGGGCCAAGCCGACGCGCGCCAAGCCGGCCTGGCGCACCCCGAGTCCCGACAAGGCCGCCCCCCGCGCCCCGGCCCCCGGCCCCAGCAGCAGCCGCAAGCGCGCCCGCTCGCCCGCCGAGCTCACGCGCGACGAGCCTGCACCGCCCGCGCGCAGGAGGCTGCGGCTGCCGGCCCACGCGGTGAGGGCGCGGAGGGGAGGAGGAACCTGAGGCCTGGGAGGGAGACAGACGGGAGGGAACCGGTGGAGCGGTGAGCCGGCCCGGGTGGGGCGGGGGCGGGGCTGCTGGAGAGACCTGCCCTGGAGGAGGGCACCGACCCGGGTGGAACCCAGGCCCCCCGCGGGAGGAGGGGCTAGGGCCAGCTCACGCGCACCTGGCAGGCGGGGTCCCGTAGCCTCGCGGGGCCTCCCTTCCAGAGGACTTCCAGTGACAGGCGGGGTGCCTGATGTGGCACGTGCTGGGGGAGGGCCAGAGCCCAGCGGACTGGTAAACGCCAGGTTCGTCTGCAAGACTGGGCGAGGGGTCAGGCCTGGGTGACTCTGGCCCTGGCTATGAGCGGGGCGTGTCCTGGTTAACCAAGGGGGCAGGAGAGCTGCTTTCTGCGAGATGGTGCACCCCAGTGTCTTGTGGTTTCATCACCTTTGGGGTCCTTCCCACCAGGTCTCTGGCCCTAGTTCCGCTGGCTCCCCAGAGCACTCTTCCCTCCAAAGCAAGAAGACAAAGAAGGCCCCCCTCTCAGCCAGTCAGCGACCTTGCCCGGCAGCCCAGGAGGACAATGACAAGGTGAGGCTGGACTGAGGGCAGGGGAGGTGGACTGGCTCGGGGTGACAGGCGAGCTGACAGCACTCTGTGTCTGCAGGTCCCTTCCAAAGTCACTCTCTCTGAGCTCAAGTCGTGCCTGCAGCGGGCACAGGAGCTGGGGGCACGGGTCCAGGAGCTGAAAGCAAGTGCACAGAAGAATGCTGGGGAACCCAGCGCGCCGGAGGACAAGGGGCACCCAGCCGGGCTGTGGTGAGTCTAGGGAGGGCGGCTAGGCACCCAGGAAGGGGTGGCCTGGTGGGAGGCCTGGCGGGGCCGGGCTGTGGTGGTTCGGGTGGGGGAGGGTCGTGTCCTCCAAGGAGCCAGCGCAGTGCAATTGTGTCGGCCTCCATCTGTGAGAGGACCAGCTCCTGCGAATTTCAGACCACCTGGACAGCCAGCAGTTACCGGGACCTGCTGCCTGGCACCGTGTCTGTCCTACCAGGTCACGTAGTTATCACACGCCTCTTACAGACAAGGAAGCCAGGGCTGGGGATGGTCGGGTACCGCCCTGGGTGACAGCTGGGTTTGAGGCCAGGCTTTTGTCTCCGCCCCTGGTAGTGCTCCACAGTGGGCGTGTAGGGGCTTTGTAAACTGGTGCGCCCGTGCGCCCTGGGGGTGGAAGCCCAGGCTCTGGGGTCTTCCCCCACCACTTTGCCTGCCGTTGGGTGCTGGAGGGGGTGGGTGTGGTGCTTCCCTCAGTCCTGCTCCCTCCCTGGCAGTGGTGAGCAGATGCCTGCCTACCAGCGCTTCCACGCCCTGGCCCAGCCGGGGCCCCCAGGCCTCGTGCTGCCCTACAAGTACCAGGTGTTGGCCGAGATGTTCCGCAGCATGGACACCATCGTGAGCATGCTCTACAACCGCTCTGAGACCGTGACCTTCACCAAGGTCAAGCAGGGCGTCCAGGACATGATGCACAAGTGAGCCGGGGGTTGGGGGGGTCAGGGCCTCGTCCTGCCCTTGGAGTCTGTGTGCCCTCTGACCCCAGCTCTCTGACCCCCCGCACCCTTGTCCTGTAGGCGCTTTGAGGAGCGCAACGTGGGCCAGATCAAAACCGTGTACCCTGGCTCCTACCGCTTCCGCCAGGAGCGCCACATCCCCACCTTCAAGGATGGCGTCAGAAGGTCTGATTACCAGCTCACCATTGAGCCGCTGCTGGACCAGCGTGAGTGTGTCGGGCCTTGGGTTCTTGCCTGGGACTCTGCACGGTTTCAGCGTGGGTGTAAGGCCTCAGGCACTGGGCCTTGTCTGAGACCCGTGGGGGTGGGCTGGGTGACTGGGTAGGCCCGGCCCTGGGGCTCAGGCCTGGACTCTCCCCACAGAGGCTGGCAGTGCGGCCCCCCAGCTCACGGCGTCGCACCTGCTGCAGCGGCGCCAGGTCTTCAGCCAGAAGCTGGTAGCCCGAGTCCGGGAGCATCACAGGGTGAGCGGGTCCCCCGGCTCAGGTCCTTGTGCTGTCCTTGCTGTCGCGGCCCCATCTGCCCGCAGGAAATGGGCTCCTCCCGAGGCTGAATTCTAGAGTTCCCTTAACCACTCTCCACAGTTGTCTTCCACGCGTGGGCAGGCGCGGGGCTGGGCGCCTCTGAGTAGACAAGCAGGGAGTTCGAGGCTGGTAGCCTCTGGCCCCGGGAAGCTTGGGGAGAGTCCGGTGGGTGCTGCTGGGTGCTCTATGCTGTACCCTCAGCCCAGCTGAGCACCTGGGGCTCAGAGAAGTGAAGTAACTTGCCCGAGGCTGCCCAGCTGGGCAGGAACACGGACGGCTCTTTACACCCACAGGCAGATGTGCCCAGGGTCAGCTGGTGCTCCCCCTTCTCACACAGGCCTTCCTGGCCTCCCTGAACCCTCCCATGGAGGTGCCTGAGGACCAGCTGACACGCTGGCACCCCCGCTTCAATGTGGACGAAGTGCCTGACGTTGAGCCAGCCGAGCTGCCCCAACCGCCCACTGTGGAAAAGCTGGCCTCTGCCCAGGAGGTGCTGGCCCGTGCCCGCAGCCTGATGTCACCCAGGGTAAGGCTGGTGTGGGGCGGCCTAACCCCCATGTTGGTGCCTGACAGGCTCCACCCTTGGCCGTGGGCCTCAGGGTAGCTGGACCTGCTCTCCCCACAAGCGGAGCACCGCCCACCAGCAGGCTCTGCCCTGGGGCAGTGAGCACAGGCCCTCGATGTGCCAGGGTGACCCTGGGCTGGACAAAGGACTCTTGGGGGGGTCCACACAGGCGGGGTGTGAGGAGCCTCCCCTGTGGCTGAACCCCGGGGGAGGGGTCTCCTGACCTCTCTCCTCTGACCTGCTTCAGATGGAGAAGGCTCTGAGTGACCTGGCCCAGCGCACGGCCCAGCCTAGCAGCCCCCAGTCCCCCAGCCCGGCACTGCCAGCTACCCCGCCAGCCACGCCGCCTGCCGCTCTGAAGGGGGTGTCCCAGGCCCTGCTGGAGCGGGTGAGTGTTTGGCGTCCCCGCGGGGTGGTGGTGAGGGGGTGAGGCAGACGTCCCCTGACCGTCCATGCCCGCTGCAGGTCCGGGCCAAGGAGGCGCAGAAACAGCTGGCGCAGATGACGCGGCGCCCGGAGCAGGAGCTGCGGCTGCAGCGGCTCGAGCGGCTGCCTGAGCTGGCCCGCGTGCTGCGCAGCGTCTTTGTGTCGGAGCGCAAGCCAGCGCTTACCATGGAGGTGGCCTGCGCCAGGATGGTGGGCAGCTACCGCACAGTCATGAGCCCCGGTACGTGCAGGGCCCTCCCCAGGTCCCAGGTGAGGGCGGGCACCGTGCCCTTGGGCTCACCTCCTGAGGCTATCTGGCCCCCTTGGCTCCTGCAGCCTTGTTTCCCCTGTGGTCCCTCCATCGGCCCCCAGGCCCCACAGGGCTTGCCTCTTGCCTCCAAGGTCTCTGGTCCCTCGCTGCTGGGCGTATCCCATTGTGGGGTTTCCACGGGAGGGTCAGGTCCTTGGCAAGGCTGTGTGGTCACTACTGGGAGGCCTCATAGGGCCCTGGCCCCCAGCCTCACGTGCTCCCTCTCTCCGCAGGGGAGATGGAGAAGCACGTGCAGCTCCTCTCTGAGCTGCTGCCCAACTGGCTCAGCCTCCACCGCATCCGCACCGACACCTACGTGAAGCTGGACAAGGCCGCTGACCTGGCAGGTGTCATGGCACAGTTGGCCCGCCTTGCCCGTGCCGAGGAGGCGCTGTGAGCCCGGCGGACAGTTGCCAACGCTGCCGGGCCGCCGGGCCTGTGTCTTACACTAGGAACACGACGCACTTTGCTTTCCCTGTCCCGAGTCCCCGTGAGGGTCAGGGCTCTGGCTGCTGGGCTCGAGGACTTCTGGCCAGTGTGGTGGAGGCCCCCCTCGTACACAGGGTGCTGGGAAGTGGGGGGGGGGGCGTGCAGGGAGGGTAGTGTGGCTGGCAGGTAACCCTCCCAGGTGTCCATGTGGGATCCTGAGGTGGTCCTGGAGTATCTGGGTGGGCTGGGTGTCACACAAGGCCCTCGTAAGAGGGAGGCAGGCAGGCAGATGCTGAATATGAGATTGGCATGCCAGGAGCCGAGAACCCAGGAGCAGGTTCTCCCTGGAGCCCACAGAAGGAACCAGCCCTGCCTACCCACACCCTGGTTTTTGTACCTGGCCCCCAGAACTGTAAGATAAAGTTGTCTGAAGTCCACACGCGTGCGTGATGAGTTGGTCACAGCAGCAGGGGAAGCCAGGGTGGGCTGCCCCTGTGCGTGCATAGGCGACTCACAGGGCTCGAGAACCACCAAATGCTAATGTCAGAGAGGCCCAGCCTGCTGGGTGCGCCCCTGCACCTGCCCACACTGACACTGGGGAGAGACTCTGCTCTAGAAAGTCAGTTGTTTATTCTCATTCCACTGTCAATGAGTCTGCAGCTCCAGGCCTTGGGGCTTCCAGAAGCCCCAGCAGGCCCCCCAGGCAGCAGGCCCGCCCCGCCGGCTGGTGCGGGGCTGCGGGTCACTCGTACTGCAGGAGGGAGAAGAAAGGCACGGCTCCTAGCTTCTCCCTGCCCTTCAGGGAGGGCAGCTCCACCAGGCTCACGCACTCCAGCACCTGGGCCTGCAGCTGGCCCAGCAGCTCACAGGCTGCACGCATGGTTCCTGGGGAGGGAGGGAGGGAGGGAGGGGTGGTGTGGAGATGGGCCCTGGGAAGCTAGAGTGCTGAGACCCACTGCCCACCCCCGCCAGACCCTGAGGCCAGACCCTCACCACCAGTGGCGAGCAGATCGTCCACAACCACCACCTTCTGCCCTGGCTCCAGGGCGTCTCTCTGGATCTCCAACTCGGCCTGCAGATGAAAGCGGACACGTGATCTATGAGCTTCCCCAAAACGGCCTTAATGTGCAGAGCTGGGGAACGGACAAGGGGCCACCCCCTGGGCCCCAGTTCCAACCCACCCTGTCTCCTGGCTCTGTCAGCCTGGCCCAGCTTCTCAGTCTCTCTGAGTTCCCATGTCCACTCCAACCAACCACGGCAGCTCCACTGCAGTCCACGACTCTCCTGGGAATGGAGGGTCCACAGAGGCAGCCCCCAGCCTTCTCACCTTCCCGTATTCCAGTGCGTATGAGGCACACACAGTGGGGCCTGGCAGTTTCCCTCGCTTCCGGATGAGAATGCAGCCCAAGCCCAGCTCCTGGGCCAGGGAGGGACCAAACAGGAAGCCGCGGGAGTCTAGGCCTGTCGGCGAGACCTGGGGTGTTGGGGGGCAGCCGCGAGGTGCAGCAGCATTGGGGTCCCCATGGGTCAGGGCTGAACAGTGACAAGTATCCATCACAACACAGGACACACAGCCTTGCTGCCTCCAGATGAAAGACCAATGACATCCAACCACTTTGGGAATGTTGACAGATCACCTACCACACGGGGACTGCTAGGTGCTAGAGAGATCAGGAGCTGGGCAGGAGCCACTCCGTACACGGCAGTGTAAATAGCTGTGTGGCCTCAGCTGCTCACCAGTGGCTGGTGGTACCTGAAACGCCCTTAGACGGTTCAGCGTCTGCCCCAGGAGCTTCTAGTCCAGAAGGAGAGGCAGTGACTGCGCCGGCCACCTCCCGGGGTGGACTGAGCTGTGATGGGGGAACTCCAGGGGGGCCTCTTCCCCACGTGGGAGTGTGGTTAGGGAGGGAGAGCTTCTGAAGGGAAGAATCCTCTGCAGGACTCAACCAGTTGGAGCCCTCCAACCTCCAGGGCAGTGCTGTGGACCCTCAGGGTATCCAAGAACCAGGGAGGATCAGGGGTGGGGCTCTCAAAGAGAAACAGGACCTGCGCCAGGATCTTCCACGATCTCCTGGGTTTTCCTAAAACCCACCACTGGGACAGGGACCTGGCACACGGCAGGCGCTCAATACCCGCCGGTAAAACAAGAAAGCATGCTTGGCCCAGGGGATTCTGGTCAGACAGCCCCTGGGGAAATTCAGCCTTGGGGCCCCACCTGTTGTGCCTGCCCTCAGCCCCGCCGCCGGCACCCAGCCAGCAGAGGCGTTCCCCGGCCGCTGGAGGGGCCTGTCGCCCCTCTCACGGCTGCAAAGTCGGGATGGGGCAGCGGGTCCCCTAAAAGACCCCCAAAGCCACCCTGCCCAGGGTAAAGGACTCCCGACACTGCGCCCTCATGGCAGACTCGAGCAGCACCAGAGAGTCCGGGGGCCCGGCGGAGCCCTGACGCCCCACTTGCCCGCGATGTAGTCGATCCCGCCGCCGTGGGCCTTTTTCAGGTGATTAGCCAGGAGGCTGATGGAGGCGCGGAAGGAGTCGGGGTCCTTCAGGACGGGTGAGATGTCCCTGGCACGCAAGGACAGGCCTGGTGACTCTCGGGCCCACGCAGAGCCCACCGCGCCCCAACATCCCGGGCCGCGCGGCCCGGTCCGTCCCTCCGTTCCTCCGCCCGCGCGCCCCACGTGGCCCGGCTGCCCGTACCTGAACAGCACGCCGGGGATGGGGAAGTCGGGGAAGCTGCGGATCCGCCGCGCCACCAGCTGCAGCTCGGAATCCGCCATCGCAGCGTACGCGCGTCTCGAGGGCAAGAGGAGCCGGCTAGTAGGCTCCGCGCCTGCGCGGGGTGGGGGAGGGGGGGCCCCCCAGGGGCCGGGGCCGGGAGCCCAAGGCGGCTCCGCGCCTGCGTGGAAAGGGTCTGGGTCCGGGTGGGCGGGGCCCACCATCTCCCGTAGGAGGTACCGTATTTCATCGAATCGTAAGTGCGGTCGGTCTTAAGATACGTGCTTATTTCTTGTGCCCTGAACACTGGCGTCCCCGCCTCAAGGACGTTCGCGCGGGGCCCAGGTGCGAGTCAGGGTTGATGGAGTACGGCGTCTACGCAGCCCCGGCCGGACTTTCGGGGAAATCCTCGCCCGGTTCGGCCGAGCCGAGAGCGCCCGCAGGTCTTCGG
>NW_006796283.1:3464102-3468154 GCF_000442215.2 Lipotes vexillifer
TCTTCCCTCCCCGGCGGGTCTCGGCTGAGCTCCTGCAGCGCGGTGCGAGGGGGCCGGCGCGCGCACGGGGCGCACACACACAGCCTGGCTCTTTCCCCAGGAGCGCGCCAGCGTCTGAGGACCAGAGCATGTAGGGACTCCGAGCAGGAGTGCGGCGCAGAGGCCCGGAAGGGAGCAGTTCAGAGAACCAACGGCCGGGGGCGGGGCGAGCCAGAGGCGGAAGCCCAGGCGTTTGTTGCCTGGCTCCCCAGGGGCCTGCAGCGGGAAGGCAGCGGAGGAGGGAGTGATGGAATGCTTGGCCTGGCCCACTCCAGCCCCCACCTTGGTACCCAGGGGGGACAACTTCCCCCAAATAGAACTTCATTTAAAAACAAAAGGCTAAAATGCCTGTTACTTTATTCTAAACCTGTTCTCTTCATAATTGCCCAAGTCTTACAACAGTACAGAGTTGGTGTGACAGTCTGCAGAGTGGAAACTTCACACAGTGGAAACGACCCACGAGCCTTAAGGGGGAGTCCCTGGAGGCCGTTCACAGTCCTGCTCAGGCTCTCCTGATTTCGCTGGTGAATGGGCTCATCCTCAAGCTTTGCCACCCTGGGCTCGAGGACGGGAGGGCTGAAGCACAGGCAGGCCCCACAGTGTGCTGGGGTCGGGAGTCCTTCAGCTTCAGCTGTCCGCACTGGACTGGGGAGGCCTTGGCTGTCGAGGCTCCTCCGGGACAGGGAGGCCCTTGGCCTCCTCCCGCTTCATGTTCACAGCCCCCGACCATGGGGTGGGAGTACGCGGGGGAGGGGCTCTGGGGTATCCCCTGTGCACAGTGCCAAGGGGCAACACAGGATTGGCACGGCCGCCCTTGACGCCAGGGCTGAAGTCCTGAGGGGACTGCAGGGGCAGCCACGGCAAGTCAGGCCTCTGGGTCCTGGGGCAGAGCTCAGGCCCTGGAAGAGGCAGCTGGGAGGTAGCTGGAGCAGAGCGGGAGGACATGAGGCAGGCGGCCTCCGGTTCAGGGGCTGATGTGAGCCTGCGGCTGTGGAGTCAGGCAGGCCCGGTGGGCTGGGAGCTGACTCCAGGGCCGGGCGGGCTGCAGCAGGCGTAGTCTTACAGGTCCTGCTGCTGGCTATAGGTGACGTCCGTCTGGCAGCAGTCAGGGCAGAGGGAGTTGGGGCTCTTCCAGCACAGGAGCCCTGAGGCCAGAGCCTTCCTACGCCCAGGCCTGTCCTGAGCCCAAGCCGGTGCTAGTGGGGCCAGGAACACTTCTCTGGGACAGACTCCGGGGGCATCAGGCACTTCCCTAACTTCTCGCAGCCCGGGGGCGCCCAGTTCTGGGTAATGAAAGTTCAGAAAGGGGACATGCAGTTATTCCAAGCACTTGTGGACTCAGCACTTTCCAGACTCCTGCCCTGCCCAGGCCTGTGACCTGCCCCACCGCAATGGGTGGCTGCAGTGTGGAATCACCTGTCTCTACCTGGCTCGGAGGCAACTCAATGCCTGAGGCCGGCACAGGAGACACTGCCCCACAGCAGCCTGGTATTAACAGGGCCTGCCTGTCACTGAAGGGGACAGTCCGCTAACTGCCCACAACCTTGGCCTCCCGGTAAGCTCTGTAGGTGGCGGCCTTGGTGCCCCAGGGAAAGCTGGCCTACTTCAGCACAGGCTCTCCTGGCTGCACCTTCATGGGCAGACTTGCATTGTGTGGCCATGATTTCCTGGCAACAGAACAGGACACTCGGATTTCCCCGGTGGTGCAGTTAATTGGGAATCCGCCTGCCAATGCAGGGGACATGGGTTCAAGCCCTGGTCTGGGAGGATCTCACATGCCGCGGAGCAACTGAGCCCGTGCGCCTAGAGCCCGTGCTCCATAACAAGAGAAGCCACCGCAATGAGAAGCCCGTGCACTGCAACAAAGAGTGGCCCCTGCTCGCCACAACTAGAGAAAGCCCGCACGCAGCAACGAAGACCCAACACAGCAAATAAATAAATAAATAAATAAATAAATAAATAAATAAATGTTCCTTTAAAAAAAAAAAGACAAGAAAAAACCCCCAAAAAACAGGACACTCATGCCCCTGAGAGGGAGCCTTTGTGGCTCTGTCGTGTCGCCTCACCCAGGAGGTGTACCCATCCCCCTAATCACCCTGTGGGGGGCACTCCCCCTACTACCGCCCCTGGCAGGGCCTGAGTCTGAATCAGAACATGAGCGCCAGTGAGAACCACAGGTAAAGCCCACCCCTGCCCTGAATAGCATCAGGTGGCCCTCTGATTGCACAGGCCGCCCGGCAGGGCCAGGTTTAGATAAGGAAGCATTTCCCAGCCTCTGAGGCAGAGCAGAGGAAGGGGCCTGGTGCATGCAGAAAGCAGATTCTGGACCCAACCTGTGAGCCTGGGGGTTCAGGGAGGCAGGCTGCCCAGGCTGCTCCTGTCCCAAGAGCAGAGGTCGCTACCCAGAGTCCTCACCCGCTGGCCTGGACGAGTGGGGCCCAGGCAGAGTGCGGGGACCAGGGAGGGCTTTGCATGCTCGCGTGTGCACGCGCACACGCGTCCACACACTGTTAAGTCCATGCACCTCTCTGGTGGCAGTGCTCGCTTCAGAGTCTGAGGCCAACCCACGCTGTTCCGGGGTCCTCAGCTCACTTGGGGCGGGGGTCCCTGCTTTCTCCTGTTACGGGGTCGGCCGAGCCTCGGCAATTCCTGCCGCGCCCAGCAGGTGGCGGCAGCACCCCGGCCAAGTCAGTTCCTCCCCATCTCCCCTGTTGTCACTAAGACCCCTTTGGTCTCTGAGCCACCAGGCAAGGGCTGCTACCTAGAGACTCGGCCCACAGAGCAGGCATGACAGGAGATGGCGTGTTGGGGTGCGGACAGCACCGTGTCACAGAGGACAAGACGGGTTTGCAGGGGGCACCAGGGGCTCCTCCCTAGGCGGGGGTCTCTCAGGCTCCTGGGACCCGAGGGGCCGCAGTGGTCCTGAGCCAGGGGGGCCCTCCTGCTCCCCTGCTGAGTCCAGAGGCCCGAATGCCAGCCTGGCGTCCTTCCAAGGGAAGGGGGAGGCCCTGCTGGCCCCCGCCCCAAATGTCTTCCCCTGTGAGCCCCAGATGTGGACAACAGCGACCAGGCTGCCCCACTGGCCCTGGCCAATGACCCTCAGCCACCCCCAAGGCCACCGGCCCCGATACTCCTCACCCCTAGGGAATGCTTCCAACATCCATGCGTTGTCATCACGCGCACCCATCACAGCCACCCGGCAATGCTCACACAGTCACCTCCTGGCTCGAGGCAGCGGCTCCGCTGGCCCGGCCGCGCCTGCAGCTTCAAGGGGCTTAGCCGTCCTCACAACCACCAGGCGGGTCTGGGCAATGGGGTGTGCGGGGGGGGGGCACTCACGGGCTGGAAGCCAGGCTAAGCTACTGGCTTTGCTCTGCGGGTTTTGGGGTGCTGCCGGAGCTTCTGCCGCGGGGACGGGAGATCGCCCATCTTTGTGGAGCAGGGAGCCACACAGACACCCCAGTTATGGGACGGACTTGTGGGTGAGCCCCCGTGGAGTTGGAGGCAGCTGTGCTCGGAGGTGGCCCATGGACTTGCTGCACCCTAGGCCGTCTGCCCAGCCTTTCAACACCCACATCCCACATGGGTTTGGCTCGTCCTGCACCTGCAGACGTGCCAAGCGACCCCCTTGCCACTCCTGTGAGCTCGGAGACAGAGAAGCAGAAGGGAAGTGGGGTTTGTGCCTGCAGCAGACCGGTCAGCACTCACATGGCCCTGGGATGCCCCCCATAGCCCACGTACGAACCACTTACCATGACCGCCCGGTTGCACACATTGAGCTGGGGCTGTCCGGGGACCAAGGCCTCCTGGTGCTGCCGGACAACCGGGGTGATCCGGCGAAGTGCGTCCAGGTACTCGGTGCTAGCAATGCTGCAGGCAAGGGGCACCAGGTCACCGAGGTGGAGGGAGGAACAGAGCAAATGGGGCAGCCCACCCAGGTAGGCCAGGGTTGGGGGGGAGACTGAGGAACAAGCCCCCCCACCCCGGCGTCACCATCCAGCAGCCCCCCGGGA
>NW_006796283.1:3468284-3468917 GCF_000442215.2 Lipotes vexillifer
CCGCCCGGCATCGCAGGTGCCCTGAGCTGCACAGGCTTGGCAGCACCCGATCTCTCCTCTCTCAGGGTCCCTTTTAATCCTCTGGCCCCGGTTCGTTTCTCTTGGAGAGGCTGGTCCTGCCCCAAACGCCCTGAGACCGCATGGCTCCCGGGCCCTCAGCGCCATGCTCGGTCGGCTGCACTCGCCCCACAAGGGGGCTTGGGCCCCGTAACCCCCGGCTCACCTGAGGGGGAACCTCTCCCCGGGGTCTCGTCCCAGGTGGAAGACCAGCGGCAGCTTAGTGTGCTCCTCCTGCGAGTGGGTGGTGACCCCTGACACGTTCTGCCCAGGGCAGAAATCCACGCCCTGAAACGACAGGCCGGAGTGCAGGTGACGCGTGCGGGGCTCGCAGCTGGCAAGCACAGCAGGATTGCGGAGGCCGTGCTGTGGGACGGAGCCTGCTTGTCACCCAGCCCTGGGCTGCATGCCATCTGCCCTGTGCACCATCCCCTAGGGCTTCAGTACTTTCTTGAGGGAGGGGGTGGTGAGTCTCTAAAATATTTCAGGCCATCTTTTATCTAATTTATAGAGCAAAGCTTTTTACGTCCACCCTGTCTGCCTCGTAGCAGATGAGGTGCGCAGCGGTCGGCATTC
>NW_006796283.1:3468927-3484053 GCF_000442215.2 Lipotes vexillifer
TCGCCATTCCTCCAGGACTCCTTGGCCAGCTGAGGAGGAGGGACCGCAGGCCTGAAAGCCAGAGGGGACTCAGGGGCCCTGAGGGGCGGGACCGCCCCCGCCCCTACCAGGAGATGGAGCGTCTTCTCCACCAAGGCTCAGGTGTGCAGCCCTGCTCCGCGCCCTCCAGGCAGCCTCTGCCCTTGGGGTTCAGCCTTTGACGCGCACGTGAGATGGGGTTCCCACGCCAGCGTGTCCCCCAGGCTTGAAGGCTGCCCCTCGGGGCTCCCTGACTCGGTTTACGGAAAGGCCTGCTGCCATATGGGCAGAGTCGGGCGAGGCCAAGGGTTGCCACCCCAGAAGAACCGGGGACCTCAGGGCCCCATAAGCAGCTGGGCACTGGTCTCCAGGCAACGTGGGACACTGTTTACAGGGTCTGGAGCGGGGCCGTGGCGGGGCACGTTAACCCTAAAATGGGGCCGGGGACAGAGACGTGCCTCCTGCTTCTCCTGCAGGCAGCGGTGCGGTCTGACGGCAATCCTCCCAGCACCCGCGGGTCTGCCCTGGACAGCCAGGCAGTGCAGCAGTGAACACCCTGCCTCTCAGTAAAGCAGGGAAGTGAGGAGCGAGATAAATCCCAGTCGTCTGCCCTGAGCTGTAGACCCCTGAGCCAGCGGCTGCAATCTAAGCTGTCGAGAACGGACGCCCAGGTGGGTCCCAAGTAAGTGACCTCTGACCTTCTGGGAGCAGACCAGCTGGAGAACAAAAGTGGATTTAACGGTGGGAGAAACAACCACGTTTAGCATAAAAAAGCTGAGCAATTAATGGAGAAGAATCCAAGTCTAGACAGAAAACACAGATTATAATTTGGATGCAAATCAAATCAGCTATTTAATTAAGACGCAGCTAATTAGTACAGGAGTTTTCTCTCACAGCCACTCTGGGGAGGGAGGACCTGCCCCAGGGGCAGTGCAGCTGAGCCCCACGCAGCCCAGCCAGGCAGAAGGGGCGCAGGGAGCCCTGCCCCAGCACAGCACTGGCTTTGGGAGGACGGGGAGGAGGGGGGCGAGCCGTGCCCTTGAGCCGACGCTCGTGGATTTAGTCCAGAAAAGCAGAAGGTCCCACGGACTCACGGGCCCTCCCTCCTGCCTCGGCCCCCCGGGCCTCAGACACCTCCTGAGGGGAGGTCACGGGCTTGCTGGTGATGGTGGCACCAGGCCTGGCACAGGGAGAATGCTCCCTCCTCCTTTGCCTCTGGTACCTGATCAGGATGCGGGCAGCTGGGCCCACAGGCACTGGGGCGTGTGGGGGTCGAGGAGGTGGGAGATGCCCCAGACAAGGGTACAGTGGGAAGTTAACAAGGTCCCCTCGGGCGAACCCTGCACCTGGGGACCCCTGACCTGTGTCCTCAGCTAAGCCATGTCCCCAGCCTGCAGACAAGGCTGCCCCTCATGTGTTGATCACCTGGAAGGGATGCAAGAGGCGGATCCAAGTCTCCATGGAGCTCAGGGAGCTGTCGATGGCCACAAGGCCACTGTCATAGTTACTGGGGCCCCTCCCGAATGCACACACCCCCTCAGCCTTACTGGTCCCTGCAGGGAGAAGGGCCATCAAAGCAGCGTGCGGGTGCCCCCTCCCCCGCCCCCGGCATCTGAATGGAACTGCAACTGTGCAGGGGGGACCCCCCCAGTGCCTGCATGCCTGTGCGCCTTGGAGAAGAGACGGGGTTTTGCACGTTTTGTCTCACAAGAGAACAGCCGCCGTGCAGACCAAACCAACCAGAAGCCCCACAAACCCTCGGAAAACGGAAGCAGCACCCCCTGCTGAGCCCTGTGCACGAGTGTCACCCAGCCACGCCGAGGGGGCCTCTCCTGACACTTTCCGACCCCACCGTGAACGTACTTGAGTCAGGACAGGCCGTGCAGGTGGCTGCTCGCTGCCTGCAGACACTCTGGGCTAGAAGAGGCTCCCCAGGCCCTGTGGGCTCCGGCTTGGGTGGAGGCTGGGCTGACCACACCTGCCCTCAAGAGGCCCAACAGCCCACGGTGGGCGAGCGGTGGCTTCCAGAATGCCAGTGCACCCGTGCAGCTGGACGCAACAGGGACCCCATGGGGTGGGGTGGGGAGGGGCCTGGGGAGGGACAAAGGAGGCCATGTGCTATCTCCAAGGGCCACCACGCCGCCTGCCTCAGGGCCCTCAGGTGGATGCTCCTAGGCCCCTCAGCCCCTTAGCATCTTCAGGGGCGAGCCAGCTGCAGCCCTGCCCGTCGGGGTGCTGGGTGCTCAGGACAGCTCAGGCCGTGGCAGTGATGGGACCTGGGGAAGCACAGGCTTGGCTAGGGGAGGGGGAGCAGCGGGTGCCCAGGCACGCGGAGACGAGGTGGTGGGCGGCCACGAGCTGGGAGGGCCGAGTGGGGCTCCGGGCCTGGCACGGGCACTTCACCGTCAGAACTGGGGGCAGACATGGCGGAGCAAACATGACGACAGCGTCTCGGGGGACCGCCGAGCACCTGGCCGGGCCAGTGGGTGGATGGGAGGGGAGGCCGGGGAGGTGCCGGGTCTGCCTGGGCTCTTGAGGCATCTGACCCGGGTTTGGGGCTGAGCTGCCCTGAGGCCTCCTCTCCAGAGCCTGGGTGGCCCGGGCCAGGGTGGGTGCTGTCCTTGTGGCTACACCTTGTCACCCCCAAGTCCCTGACAGCAGGTCAGCATGTGAGCCGGGGGCACAGAGGCCTCCCCAAGGTGGGACGTGAGGGACGAAGCGTCCACGGAGCCGGGACCCCCTCACCTACCTGCCTGAACTCCTCCCAGGAATTGGTCCAGGTCCAGAAGTGGGCCTTGTACTGGCCAAGGGTGACTGCCATCAGAGTGTTGCCACGGTAATAGAATATTGGCCTGTCAGGGGGGCAGGCAGCGTCAATTGAAAGGGTCCCTGGGCTGTGGAGGGGCCTCCGTGGCCGCCCCTCATCCTTGGTGCTGGGGAGGCTTGGCGGCGGAGGAAGGGGGTAGCACCCGGGCATGGCAGGCTGGCCTGTGGGGACAAGCGTGGCGGCTGGCACCCCCTGCCACCCCCGCCAGGGGTAGCAAGCTCTCATGCTAGGTTTCAAGACAGAAAAGAGACAGTGAGCCGTCCACTCCTGACCGTAAGCCTGCTCTGGCTACACTATACACGCTTCAGAATCCACGTCCCCTCATGGCAGCCTGGGAAACTCATTTTGTTTGAATAAAACAGTAGCAGGTCTTGAGCTGGAGAAACTGCCTCTGGACAGTGTCCTGGCGCAGAGCTGGGTGTAGGCTGGGGCCGGGCAGAGGGTGAGGGACACCGCAGGGAGGAACAAGGCCTCTCCACCCCACCAAGCGTTTCATGCCAAGATCCCCTGGTCTCTCCTCCCCCTGGGCGAGGACACCTGCTTTGTCAGCCAGCTCGGCTCCGGCACCAGGTGCGGGGCACCAGGCGGGGCAAGTGCCCGGCGGGAACCTACCTGTCTGTCAGGCGACCCTGGAGCATGGTGGGGAGGAGGTCCAGGCCATCGATGGCCCTGTCCCTGGGTGGCTCCAGGCCTGCGAGGGACAGGCTGGTGGTGAAGAGGTCCATGATGCTGCCCAGCTGGTGGGTCACCTGCAATGGACGTGGCCCAGACGTGCTGAGGATGCCCGCCCTGCCCTGCCCAGATGGCGGCCAGGGGCCAGGTCCCCAGGCGTGCTCGCTGACGCACACGTGCACACACACACGCGCGCGGTCACATCCCGCAGCATGTCCACACACGCAGAACAGAGGCTTTCCCTGCCCGATGACGTGTGCGTGGCAGAATGAGGGCAGGGAGCAGGCCAGAGAGGGGACCAAGGCTTCACGCCCCAGGACGACTGCAGGTCCGGCACAAGGCCGCTCTGACTCACCTGGCCGGCAGGGATGTGCCCGGGCCACCAGGCGATCGCAGGCTCCCTCATCCCACCTTCAAACGTGGTCTGCTTCCCGCACAGAAAGGGGCCGTTGCTGCCACCTGGGGACAGTCGCCCATCAGACCACGTGCCTGAGTCCCCAGGGCCACACACACCCTGCCGGGCACTCGCCCTCGGGACATGTCTGTCCACCTGGCTCCTCGCCTGGCCCTTTGGAGGTGACATTGCTGAGGCACTGAGGTCGTTGTGGAGACAAAGGACCAGCCCTGGGGTTCAGGCCTCAAGTTCAAGGTCGGAACGCCTGGAGATGGCTCTGACCTAGAGCTGTGGTCGTAAGGTCACGCCCCCATAGACCGCGACCACGCACACACACAGCATGTGAACATGTTAGTGGAAGACGTGGAAACGTTAAGACAGAGTCCCGACCCCGGGCCTGTCAGGTGCCAGGTTCCCTAAATGTCACTGTGCACAAGCAGCTCCTGTGTGCCTGGGGTTTGGGGGTGCAGATCCCGTGTCTCTGACACGCCCTGCTCTGAGCAGGTGGTCCCTGAACCCGGCTGTGGGCGGTGCCGAGGGCAGACAGCCCGGTCCTGGCTAATCGCACATCCCCGGCTCGCTGCCATGATGGAGGGAGGACCCCTGAGGATGGGGAGATGGACACAACAGCACAGTGTTTGACAGCAGTGGCCCTGTGGTTCGTCCCCGCACTGCAGCCCAAAGCCCACCTCGCTGGTCAGCACAGGGACAGCAAGGGTCACAGGCCAGAGGTCAACGAGGGCCTACTTCTTTCCTGCTCCTGTCTCTCCAGCTGGGGGTGGGTACATGGATTTTCATTGTCTTGTTCTGCCCCTGCAGCTCCTTCTCGGCAGAAGCCAGTTGTGCTGTTCCTGTCCCTGGAGATCCCTGGGCCCCTCTGCCCCCAGGACACGTGGCTGTAAGGTCCCCCAGGGCCTCCGCAGACAGGCCTGGCCCTGTGGGGTTTCCAGCTGTCTGTGGCCTTCCTTCCAGAGCTGTCTGAGTGACTCAGGGCCCTCCTGGGGCCCAGCCTTCTCAAGAAGAAAGGGAAGCAGAGACGCATCACCACGGGGGTGCGAAACCCTCACAGGACTGTGAAACGCCGCCTCCAACAACCTCGCTCCAGCTCCGCAAGGTGGAAAAGCCTCAGACCTGAGAGGCCTAGAGGTCAGGGTCCTCAGGAGGACTGCAGGCTGGCAGGGACACAAAGGGAGGGTCTGGGGGAGTGAGCAGCCCCCCCGCGCTGCACCAGGGGCTCCAGCACTGCAGGGCAGGGGGGCTCGGTCCCTTCCCTCCCGGACACCACCCACCAAGAGGCCTGGGAGGGCACTTCCGAGGGGCGGGGGTGGGTGCCAAGCCTGGGCCTGGCTGCTGCAGGGTCGTCGCCCCCGTGGGAAGGGAGGCTCCCAAACACAGAAAAAAGGGCAGACGTGTCCAGTCACAAAGGCCACTGTGTTACAGCTGAGATCAGGACAGAAACGCTGATAGGGGATGTTGTGGCTTCAGAGAGAGAACTCTGGACATGACTGGCCCCAGGGCTGGCCAGCAGAGAGGCAGGATGCGGTGAGGTCTACAGCCTCAGCCTCCGCCCGCCCCACCGAGCTCTCCCTCTTGACCAGGCACCTGCCAGGCGGTGGGGAAGAGGGGCAATGGACCTGGGGGGCGCTTGCCGGTGTCCCTCCCTCCCCAAGGCTGAGCCCTTCACATCTGTCCTGGTGGGGGGTTGCTGAGGGGCCCCGGGCGGAGCCCCATCTGCGCAAGTCACCTGCCTTGCCTGGGCGCAGAAATGAGGGCAGCGCCGTTGTCGGACGTGAAGAAAACAAAGGTGTTCTCTGCGATGCTCAGGTCCCGGAGGAGGTGCAGGATCTTCCCAACGCTGTCGTCAATCTCCCGGACGGCGTCCCCGTAACTGCAGGAAGGAGGGCGTGGTCAGCAGGGGCCGGTGGCCTCCGGGACCAGAGGGCGGCCGAAGCCGAACCTCAGGGAAGGACGAGGAGGGGGCGGGCGTTCCAGTCAAGTTTCAGACGGAATCGGGGCAGAGCCGACCCCTCCCTCCACCACCGCAGAGGCACGGATGCTTCACTCTGTCCACAGCTGACGATGGTAGCGAGGGCCCAGCCTCTGGTGGTAATCAAGCACAGCTAAGCCCGCCCCGGGGTCCAGGTCTATGCGACCAAGGACTCACCGCCCTCGCTGGCTGGTGCCCAGGAAAGGCCTGGAGGCATAAACGGGCGCGTGTGTAGCGTCGATGGCCCAGTGTAGAAAGAAGGGGCGGTGAGCTGCCTGCTGCCTCTTAATGAAATCGAGTGCTTCCTGAGGAGAAGCGCACACTGTCTTCCCCGCCCCAGGCCCACCTCCCACCCCAGAGCCGGGCCAGCCCCTGCTGTCGTCACCTGCAGGTAGATCTGGGTGAGGTTGGCTTCTCCAGTCCTCAGGTTAATTGGAAATTCCTCATAAAATCTGAAAACAGGACAGATCCAGACAGAAATTGGCCTTCAGGGCAGGAAAGCCCCTCCTCCCCGACTTCCTGGGCAAAGTCAGGGGCCTCGTTTAAAAGAGAGATGGAAACGTTCATGTCAGGAACAAAACTGGAGCCTGGAAGCTCCCAGGCCCGCTGGGGACCCACTGGGGTTGAGTCTGGTGCCCCGGTGACCCCACCATCTGGGAGGAGGAGGGGAGCCCCGCCAAAGGACAGGCAGGACGGTGCGAGAGGGAGCGGCCAGTCCACGGCCACGGAGGGCATGGCTAACAGGTGTGGGCATCTCTCTGGGGTGACGGAGGCGGTCTGGGATGGGGGTGCTGGGTGAGCTACAGCCCCGCAACGCTGGCCCAGCTCTGTGGTCCAGTGACGTGTACCGCGCTTCCACAAGAACAAAGATAATTTAAAAAGGAAGAAAGAAAGGGAAGTTAGGCCAGACAGAAAAGACCAGGGCCTGCCTGCAGCCACCCGACGGCCAGACCAGGTCGGTCCTGCAGCCGACGGCCCCCCAGACGGTGGCTCGGAGCGAGGCTGACCGTCCAGAGCGTAGCCCCCTCAGGGCACGGGGCCCAAACCCCGGAAGCCGAGTGAAGCGCCTCGCTCTGGGGAGCATCTGGGGCTCCCAGCACCTTTCCTCAGACAGTTAGAAGCCCCCGGAGGCGGGGCTCTTATAAGTCAGAGGTCACAGCACGAGGTCTGGGCAGGACGAGGAGCTGGCGGGTGGGCGGCAGCAGTGGGCAGGGCCTGTTACCTGCCAACCATCTCCCGGTCCCGGTACACAGGGATGTTGGGCCTGGCCTTGTTGTCATAAGGTCCAAAGTGACAGTTGGGGGATCCAAACCACTCATCGAATCCGTGCTTCAGGGGGTGGAACTGAGACCTGTGGCCCAGATGCCTAGAGACAGGAAGCCGGGGCACTTCAGGGACCGCCGCATGGGCACCCCGGAGCTCCGGGAAGCAAACACCCTCGCCTTCAGAGAACAGTTCAGGATACAAGGCTCCAGCCAGCCCCAGGGTGTGCTGAGCCTGGGTGCCCCACGCCGTGGCCCCCCTGCCCGCACGGTCCACCCAGGCGACAACCGAGGGGCGCACACGGGGACGGTGACCAGGTCCCATGAGCGCGGATCACTGCCCCGGCGCCCTGGGCAGGAGCTGGATGGGACAAGAGGAGAACATGCCAAGGTGCCTGCAGAGCAACGGCCCAGCCGTTACCGAGACCCAGGCTCGGACCCGCCCCCCGCTCCCACCCGGGAGCCCCTTCCCCGCGGGTGCGTCACGTCGGGTCCTCTTGCCAGTGGGAGGGTCTCTCTTGAGAAGGCACAGCTTAGGGAAGGGGTTTTGGAGTGAGGTTCCTCCTCCCTGGGAAGCAGACAGGTTTCTTGGGGTCACGTATGCAGAAAGCCGCTCGCAGCCAGCATCGCCAGCACAGCGCTGGGGGGCTGCACTGGGCCAGGCCGACTCCACGTCACCGTGAGCTTGCCGCACACCTCAGTCACTCGGTCACGTGGATGCGGCACGAGGCAGCTGGGCAGGATGGGGCCGGAACTGAGCTGGCCGGCAGCGGAGTCTGGACGCCGGTAAGTGAACCTCTCGGTCCCCACTGCTGGTCCTCAAACACTCTGCCTCCGCCGGATGGCTGCCCGGCTTCTGAAGCCCCTGTGCCGGGGGCACCCGCACGGGCTCTGCCCTGAGCGCTGTCTCCGCAAAGGAGAGCCAGCTGCGCCCCATGCTTCCTCTCTGGGACCGCAGCTATGACGCCCCCTCCATGCTGGACACCGCTAGGTGTGACACTCCTTGTCCTGCGTCCTTCAGCCCAAACGGCCTTCATGAAACAGAAACACCCACGAAGGTCCGGCTCGTGTGAAGTTGTCAATTCCAAGTGCTGGTCCCAGGGCAGCTGCGGGGTCAGTACTGCCTGCCAGCGAGCTGAGTGACAGCACGTCGAGCCCCTGGGACTCAGGGCAGCCTCTCGCAGGAGCCCAGGCTCCATCCACCCCAGGCCTTGGTTAGGCCGAGGAAATCCGGATCCGTGGTGCTGGGGCCCGAGGCTGGCTGTCAGGCAGTCACGGCCACGGCCACCAACACCCCCTGCGGCTCTGACGGGACCCTGCTGAGACCAGGACACCCACCTGGCAGAGGAGGGCCGAGCTCCCTGCCCCGGGCCTCCCAGAGCCCGTCATCCCATTGGCCATGGCTGCCCTGACCCCGGCTGGTCCACCAGCACTGCGTCCACCTCCCTGAGTCCATGCCAGCTGCTTCTCCAGGCCCTGCCGCGTCCCTTCCTGTTCCTGAGTCTGCCCATCTCGGGAGCTCGTGCGGACAGGCTCCCACTCCAGCTCTGGCTGCCCCGTGTCAGTGACCACGAATGGGAGGCCCCTGGACCGGGACAGAGCCGCCAGGCTGGGTAGAGAGCGCCGGTCATCGCAGGGGCTCCTCCTTCTGTGGGCACAGCCCTGGCACGGGCCTGGCAGGCCTTGTAGCTGCCCTACTGCCATCTTCCAGGCCTTCCCGGCACTGCTGGGCCTTGCAGGCTCCCACATCCTGCACCCTCGCCAGCTCTGCTCTGCAGCCCCCACCGCCTCCAGGCTCGACCGCTCGGCCAGCAGGACAGCTGCCAGCCCCTCTCAGGGGTGAGGAAGCAGCCTCCAGGTCCCCGGGTTCCCTGAGGACTCCTCTCCCGGTTTCTGCAGATCCCCCATCACTAGGACTGTCAACTGCGTGGGGCAGTGGTCCCCAAGGGGCACAGATGAGGTGCTTGCCCTCGAGGTGGTGAGTGCCAGAGGGGTCAAGGGGAGAGGGTCCAAAGCACAGCAGCGGCCGAGCAGAGATGATCACGGCTGGAAAGTCAGGGAAGGCTTCCTGTAGGAAGCAGGCTTGGTCTCCAAGGGCTCCAACATTCGGCAGAGGAAAGAGAGGACATCCGACCTTCGTATCAACCTCTAGGGCTGCGTACGTAGGCATCCCCGGGGAGTAAGAGAGAAGCCACTTAACAGGCTTAACCACGTAACAGCGCGACACGTGATCTTTTATGATCACTTGATCCCGATGATTCCACACCACATGACCGTCCTCTATCCCCTGCTTGCTTCTTGGTTTCATCAGCAGACAGAGCCCCTTTGCTCGCTGGCGTGTCATCGTGACGGCACGTGTGTGCAATAACACGGCTCCTTTGGTGCTGCTGTGGCAGCCGCCACCCCAGCCTCGCCACGGGAGGTCCCACGGGCACGGCCACAGCAGCTTTTAAAGGGACGCTTTGGACATCTTAGCAGACCTGGAATTCAAGGACTCTACTCCCACTTGAGGGGCTCCCACTGGGCAATGTGAGTAAGGAACCCTTGGGGCGAGCCCAGCAGGCAGGTGTGCGACTCACCACTTGCCCACGATCTTGCTGGTGTAGCCGGCCTCCTTCAGTAGCTCCGGCAGCAGGAGCTCTGAGTCTGGGATGCCACCCACTATCTCCTGTGGCGTGTAGGCTGGTGGAGCAAACGCACCGTGTAAGCCAGCAGGGTCGAGCGGCAGAACCCTGGTCGGGGCGGCACTGCCCGGGCACTTTCCAGGTCTTCCGGCGCTCCTCACAGCCAGCACCATTACCGGAGCGAACAGGCAAACGTGCCCCCCGAGGGGGGTGGGGGGTGGGGGGTCAGGGGTCACGGGTGGGCCCACCCCTGGCGTCTCCAGAACTCGGGCTCTGAGACCACACCTTCCTCCAAGGGTCCCTTGAAGCCCCACTTGGTCGGGGAGCCCACCCTAGAGCCGGGCCGCCCCCGCACCCGGGACAGGGCGGGAGCCGGCCCCACCCTCACCGTCCTCCCCACTCGCCTAAAACACATTGTTTCTGATGGGAGCTCTGCGTTCTGTTTTAAAATGAGTTCCGACCCAGACAGAAGCCTCAACCCTGGGCGACGAGTGCGCCCGGGAGAAGCCAGGTCACTGGAGAGGACAGGTGACAGACGCCCCCTCCCTCTGCCCCAGGGCACAGCCTACCGTTCCTGGCGTGCCCATTGGTGGTGTAGAAGCCACTGCGGATGGGCAGGCGTCCGGTGAGCAGAGCCGCCCTGGCTACGTGGAGGGGACACAACAGAAACACGGGTCACGTGTGCAGCCCGAGGCCAGCCCTGTGGTACCTGAGTCCCCGGCAGCCACTTGAGAGCCAGGTGGGAGCACAGCCCCGCAAAGACCAGCAGCGGGGCCGGCTGCAGCTCCCCCTCGCTCGCTCTCTGGCTCCCGGGACAGCCCGCAGGCCTCCTCATGCGCCGCCCCTTCCAGGGTCACCTCTCGTCCTCCAGATGAGAGGTTCTCCCCACCCTCGAGGCCCCTACACCCCCAGCTGACGATCCCTTCCCTGGCTGAGCACCTCCCCCGAACCAGCCGCGGCACTCAGCTCCGTGAATGAACAGCCGCCGCCTCCGAGGCAGCCACTTGGGCCTCAAATACCCGCAGAGGCTCCGAGCCCTTGGTGGCCTCTGATGGCTCCTGATGGCCCCGCGTTCCCCAGAGCACGTAGCCCAGATGCTCCCAAGCACCAGGATCCGACAGAAGAGGCCGCAGCCCGCCTGCCACCCCTCTGCCCCTTGCAGGAAATGCCGGTGGAGCCGACACCCAATCAGGGCTGCCACCCCCACGCTCCGTGCCCGCACCCTGCGCCCCACTTTCTGGTCTATGCATTCCCCACCTCCCCACCGTGCCTCAGTCTCCGCGCTCCGTGACCACCCCCCTTGTGTCCCCCCACCCAGCATGCCCTACGCCCAGCCCCACTCCCTGGTGGCCTGAGCAGGCCCTGACTTACAAGGGGAGCACAGGGGGTTGGCCGTGTAAAAGTTCGGGAAGAGCATCCCTTCCGCAGCCATCCGGTCCAAATTTGGGGTCTCTCTGGAAGGTTCTCCATACACCCCGAGGTCGCCCCACCCCACCACACCTTCCTCCAAGGGTCCCTTGAAGCCCCACTTGGTCGGGGAGCCCACCCTAGAGCCGGGCCGCCCCCGCACCCGGGACAGGGCGGGAGCCGGCCCCACCCTCACCGTCCTCCCCACTCGCCTAAAACACATTGTTTCTGATGGGAGCTCTGCGTTCTGTTTTAAAATGAGTTCCGACCCAGACAGAAGCCTCAACCCTGGGCGACGAGTGCGCCCGGGAGAAGCCAGGTCACTGGAGAGGACAGGTGACAGACGCCCCCTCCCTCTGCCCCAGGGCACAGCCTACCGTTCCTGGCGTGCCCATTGGTGGTGTAGAAGCCACTGCGGATGGGCAGGCGTCCGGTGAGCAGAGCCGCCCTGGCTACGTGGAGGGGACACAACAGAAACACGGGTCACGTGTGCAGCCCGAGGCCAGCCCTGTGGTACCTGAGTCCCCGGCAGCCACTTGAGAGCCAGGTGGGAGCACAGCCCCGCAAAGACCAGCAGCGGGGCCGGCTGCAGCTCCCCCTCGCTCGCTCTCTGGCTCCCGGGACAGCCCGCAGGCCTCCTCATGCGCCGCCCCTTCCAGGGTCACCTCTCGTCCTCCAGATGAGAGGTTCTCCCCACCCTCGAGGCCCCTACACCCCCAGCTGACGATCCCTTCCCTGGCTGAGCACCTCCCCCGAACCAGCCGCGGCACTCAGCTCCGTGAATGAACAGCCGCCGCCTCCGAGGCAGCCACTTGGGCCTCAAATACCCGCAGAGGCTCCGAGCCCTTGGTGGCCTCTGATGGCTCCTGATGGCCCCGCGTTCCCCAGAGCACGTAGCCCAGATGCTCCCAAGCACCAGGATCCGACAGAAGAGGCCGCAGCCCGCCTGCCACCCCTCTGCCCCTTGCAGGAAATGCCGGTGGAGCCGACACCCAATCAGGGCTGCCACCCCCACGCTCCGTGCCCGCACCCTGCGCCCCACTTTCTGGTCTATGCATTCCCCACCTCCCCACCGTGCCTCAGTCTCCGCGCTCCGTGACCACCCCCCTTGTGTCCCCCCACCCAGCATGCCCTACGCCCAGCCCCACTCCCTGGTGGCCTGAGCAGGCCCTGACTTACAAGGGGAGCACAGGGGGTTGGCCGTGTAAAAGTTCGGGAAGAGCATCCCTTCCGCAGCCATCCGGTCCAAATTTGGGGTCTCTCTGGAAGGTTCTCCATACACCCCGAGGTCGCCCCACCCCATCTGCAGGAAAGAGCGTGTGGAGGTGGGATGAGAACGTAGCCAGAGCCGCGGCCCCCGGCGCACCCCAAGTGCGGCAGGTGTGTGGTCAGCCGCTCCCCGGTGCAGATGCCCAGCGCCCACCTCCTCCCAGCTCCGACGCTGGCCCCACGTGCTCACGGGGCACCGGCACCAAGACACACACCTCTGCCTTCCGCACAGACAAGGAGGCCGTCCTACTCTGCGGTGCGAATTCACATTTAACGACAGTGCCCAGGCCCCATGAAGCTAACCCGGCGAGGCCCCGAGACCCGCGGTTCCTCCCAAGCTCGCTGTCCCGAGAACTGGGCCGGCCGGCACCCAGGCGCCGCATGAATGTCCACAGCAGCAGGACTCCCGACTGCTCAAAAGAAACAGCCTCTGTCCATCACTGATCAATAGTAGACAGATGTGGTCTATCCATCCAGGACCAGGGTGAACAGCAGCCTCCCCAGTTTATGTCCACTCAGAACCAGAGAACGTAACCATATTTGGAAATACGGACATGATTAGCTAAGATGAGATCACACTGGACTAGGGTAGTCCTAAATCCAGTGACTGGGGTCCGTGTGAGAAGATGGGACACAGAGACAAGACAGACACACGAGGAGAGGCCAGGCCTCCACGACGGAGGCAGAGACTGGAGGGTCGCGGCCACAAGCCAAGGAGCACAGGAGCCCCCAGGAGATGGAGGGGAGGGAGGACCCTCCCTCGGAGCCTCTGGAGAGACTGGCCCTGCGACCCCTTGATTTCAGACTCTGGCCTCCAGGACTGGAGGGAATAGATTCCTATTCCAAGGCACCAAGTCTCTGGCCATCTGTTAGGCACGAGGGACCTGATACACACACTACGGACCAGTACTCGGCCGTAAAGAGGAACGAGGTGCTGACACTCACAAAAACAGGCTGCTGAGAAGCTGGTCAGAAAAGGCCGCAGGGTGTACGATGGATGTGAGACGTCCAGAACAGGCAAGTCCACGGGTACAACGCAGATGGGTGGTTGCCAGGGGCTGGGGGAGGGGGAGGGGAGTGGCTGCCAGTGGGAAAGGGGTTTCTCTTCGGGGGGTGGGATGTTCTCAGCTACTAGATGGGGGCGCTGCACAAGCCGGCGAACGTGCTAAACACCACCGAACTGCACGCTTTAAAATGTTAAAAGGGTGAATTCGTGTTATGTGCGTTGTGCCAAAATAAAACCAGACAGGTGGTGAGGTGGGTTAGCGCGTGCACAGGGACGGAAGGATGGACAGTTGTGAGACAGAGCAGGCAGAATCCAGGTGGGGCGACAGGTGTGCACTGCGACACCCTTTCAGCTGCACGGGTGTTTGACAACTTTCACCATAAGGCGCTAAAGAAATACCTGAAAAGGGCAACGGGACGTGACTTTGCTCTATGACCCAACGCATCCTTCTGCGGCCAGTGGCGTGGGGCAGGAGTGACCCTGACAAACTGAATCCCCTCGGCGCTGATGGTGGGCGCGGCCCTGCTTCCCCTCTGGATTCTCTAGCCGTGCAGCCCCTCCAAGCTGGCTCTCCTTCACGGGCCGCTCCTCCTGGAGGGGTGGGGGGGAGGCCGGGGACGGGGCTTCTTCCCGGGGTTATGAAGATGACCCACAGCTGACCGTGGTGACAGCTGCACGACGCTGTAAAGGTGCTAGAAACCGCAGAATTGTGCCCTTTAACTGGAGAACTGTGCATGATAGAAACTACGTCTCCGTAGAGTGCCACTGGAAAAGCGCAGGCACCTGGTGCTGCAGAGGCCTAGCCGTGCCTGTCTCTCTGGGGCCCCTTAAAGCTCTCCAGACTCATGGGCCACGGCCTGCCAGCCCACAGCAGGCTTGGCAGGTCTGCACGGAGACGCTGGGGAGAGCTGGGCCAGCGCGCACGAGGCTCGGGGAGCCTTGGGTCACACGTGGGGGCAAGCATGCAGGCTTGCCCAGGATGGTCACAGGTAGGTGTGTGGCCTGGCTGTAATCATTCATGCCCCCTGCACTGGGCAGTAGCTCACACGGCGCCCTCTCCGTCAGGGAGAGCCAGGAGAGGGACATGTCCCCTCGTCTCCCAGCCTTAGGCCCATCCTGACACTCGGGTCCCAGAGCTGCCTTGGGGCTTTTGCCCTTGGACCGTGCGGTCTGTTCTCAAAGACCCTTCCAGCCGTAGAGTCCCTTTGGAGATGGTTTATCTTGAAATTACTGAAAAGGCTTTTCCGTTCACCACAACAGGAGCTGGAATGAAAGTTGCCCCTGGAGGGACGTGCGGCCGACAGGGGCAGGAAGTGGAGCGGTAGGCACGAGGCTGCAGGCTCCAGGCTTCTCCCTGCTGCCCCCTCTCCCCACACCCCACGGGGCACAGGCGGGCTGCCGACCCTCACCCACAGGCCAGGTAGGAGGAGCAGAGAGAGGCAGAGAGGCTGGGTCTGCTGGCACCACCCAAATCCCAGCCTCCCAGGAGGGAGGTGGGGCTCAGCACAAATCTTACGTTTGCATAAACAGTTTAGGCACAGGGAATGCTGGGATACTCCCCAAATCCAAGTTCCCAGATAGTGGCCAAGGGCCCACCTATTTACAGGTGAGCCTCTCTGAGGCCTGCAGTCATTGGCCTGCTGTGTTAGCTCCTTCCTGC